>NC_135761.1:50385885-50414442 GCF_052425735.1 Oculina patagonica
TAAAGTAGATATACCGTACCTTGCATTGAAAAGAGGTTTTACCAATAAAACAGAACCTCGTGATTTAAGATTAGCTGGTGTTTATCGGTCGTAAAAAAGCAAAATCTTTCCCGCCAAAACTTAACTTGAGCGCGCGATTTTTGCTGACGAGTACTGAAACATTTAGATTGAAACAATATAGTCGGAGTTCTCAATTTTTTTCCTAAATTTTGAATTTGGGTACGGTAAATACCTAATCGTACCTTTTGGCACGCTTCGGCTGCATATCAGGTTCGTTTGGTCTCGCCATGGGTATTTTGGATTGACTGCGTCTCGCCAAAATACGAACCATGGCTCGACCAAACTCGCCTGATATGCCGCCGAAGCGTACCAAAAAGGTACGACTATGATCAGGTATAAAAATTGATAATGTTTTAAAATAATTATAATATTTTTTTTCAAAGGAACTCATTAACTAGCTAAAGAGTTCTTCCATTTTTTAGTGTCCCATTAAATGCCTTTTTGGATTCAGTATTTTGAGGATAATGGGGAGTTAACGAAAACCACGACAACGACGCAACAGCAATGTCCCTAGACATCGGCAAACAACTGAAGCTTATTTTGTAGAAACAATCCACTTACCCTCTTTACTGCGTGCAATCCTCTCTTGCTTAGTCCAAATCAATAATGGGAAATACAATAGTTCTAAAACATTTAATTTATATATCCTCGTTTAGCTATTTAGAAACGAGCTAAATGTACAATCAACACTCTTTTCAAATGAAAAGAATAATTTGATTTCAAATCTAAAAAATCTGAAACTGATATTAAAAACGATAATAATTTGCACGCCTTGGGTTTTTTTTATTGCTGCAATATGTATTTTGTATTTTTCGTCAAATAAATAAATCCGAAGGTGAATATGCACTTTCTCCTAGTTTCATAACGGCCATGATCTCTTTCAGTCCGTGCGAATACTGCTACGGCAGTCCTGGTATCACCGATCCTCAGTTAGATAATTGTACTAAAAAAACAAAACGTTTTTAGGGAACAAATGAACCTTATCAGAACTTTAATGAATAAAAAAATTGAATTCAAGCACAAGTCACGACTTCCACTTTCTTGTGTTGCTGTTTTGACTGTTTTATATATAAGCCGAACAGCTATGTATGTTTACAAAAGAAAAAGAACGCAGAGACGCGTACGCGCAATCCAATTAGAGTTCATCAGTAATAATAGCTACTAAAGGTTTTAGTTTCATTGACTTCAATGGTGTACTAATTGCTGTTTCTATAAGCTGGGTATATCCGTTGTGTTATTGACGATCATTGTCCATGTCAGATACAACCGTTTGGAAATATTTGTATTTCCTTGTTAAGTATACAATACCTAATTAGAAACGAGCTGAATGTATTAATCAACACTCAAAAATCAGACGAACACTTTGATTTTAAAACTACATTACTTGGAACTAAAATTAAACAAGCATTTGCTGCGAAATGAATTTTGTAGTTTTGGTGAATTAACTCAATCCGCACTTTGTTAAATGTCAGGTGAATATGCACGTTTTTATATCACATAACGACAATGATTTCAGTGCGCGCGAATGCTACCAGTATTGGTGTCGCCGATCTTTAGTTTAGATAAAAGTACAAAAAGGACAAAACAGTTTAAGGAACAAATGAACCTTATCAGCACTTTTAAACCGACAACAGTTATACGTGTAACATCATCCTGCGAATTCCAACTAAAATTAAATATTTCCATTTTCTAGTGATACTGTTTTGTTTGTTCATATATTTCGGTTACAGCTATTTACATTCAGTGAACAAAAAATAAAAAAAAAAACGTGGTGATACTCACTCAGATTCAAATACAGTTCATCAGTAATAACAGCTAGAAATGAAAACGATTTTCAATAGGAAAGTTACATTTTACTTCGATAGTGACCGATTGCTGTTTTTAGAAAAAAAAAAAACAGCGTGTCTTAATTATGATGCTTTGAATCATTCTTAATGCTGTTGATGAATGACCTTAATGAGCTAGTTCACCTTTCCAGACCGAAGGTTCCCTGTGAAACAATTACAATTCCACATCTTTAAAATCTGTGGCTTTGCAATCGGTAGTTACTTTTTTATTGGCAATGGTTATTAATAACACTGGCAAGTGACGAAAAAAGTTTTTGAATTAAATCTTAAATAATCAGAAACTAACGTTTTCCATGCATGGTCATCTAAATAGGCTGGATTTCTCTTTCCAGCGAAACTGAGGTTAAAGGTGTAAATAACGGCTCATGTAGCCCAGAATTAGGTATGCAAGTTGAATACACGCTTTACAATTTCTCGACACCGACATTTTGTACATGTGAAGGTTAAGGTCTTAGAAACAAAACGGGTTTATAAAACAAAATAAGCCTATCAACCCTTTTAACTTGTTTTAGTTTCTAGGAAAAGCTTTATTCCTGATACATGTGAAATAGAAAATAAAATTCTTTGCTTCATTATCCCCCTCTTAGAGATTCCTCAATTTGGAAGACTGATAGACTGATTCCACTTTTAAAGACTTCTTGATTTAGAGATTCTCCCATTTAATGATTCTCCTATTTAAGGATTCCACACGTTTGACATTCCCCATTTTAGAGATTCCATCTTATAGAGATGCCCTCTTTTATTTATTATCTCTTTTAAATTTGCCAGCAAACTGGATTTCAGTGCTTTTTATTTACTGGTAGTCACAAAGAAAAATTCCAGAGAACGCATAAAATATGACATGTTATAGAACAGGGCAAAAAAAAAAAAAACAGACTGAATGCAAAAGCCGAGCAACAAGATGGCCAGACTTAATGACCATGAAAATTAGTGAAAAATAGTGAAATAACAAATCCCCTTTCGATGGTTTAACTAATAATACGCGCAGATATTCTGCTCTATATTTTCCTTGTTGGTATTATATGTTAAACTATCTAATAAGATGCATATATTATATGTTTTTCTTTTTCGTCTCTGGCATCATTTTGTCTTCGATGCTTCAAGCAATCATATTTTTTGGCCGAATTACGACAGATGACAAATGAATTACTATGATCAGACTTAGTATAGAATTCATATAGATCTGCTATAGTATAGATAGAAAATAATTGTCAAACATAAAACGACATTTTTCAGCTTATAAAGCATGTTTTGACATAACATATGTCATCGGCAGTTAACTCGAACCTCCTGCCAACTCGAACCAATTTTCAGTTCTCCTCAGGTCATTATTTTTTTTATCAAGTAATATATTCATCCTTTGAACGTGAACTATGTCTATCAATACGTGACAAGTCAAAACAAACATTGAACTGCTGGCAAAAACATTGATATTATTTTGAAATAAAAACGAGTCAGAGCCATCCCCCTAATGCCCCTCAAAACACGAACTGAGCCACGCCATTGACGTGCTACTATACAGACGTTAACGTTTAGTTTGTTGGTGGAGGTTGATACCGATTGCTTTCCAACCTTAGAAAACTTTCAAGGATAATCGATGATAAGAGACTACACGGTTGTCGGTTGCTTGGGCTTTTGCATCCGCAACTTCCAAAACTGAGAGTTTTAGGCCATAGACAGAAGTAGAATGCATCGAATGTAACGAAACTTGGCAGGAAAGTAGGGTGATAAATAACCTATTTAATTTATTGGTGTTTATTTCATCCCATGTGACTATCATTGTGACGTCAGATATGATGTCCAAATTTGGCATCAGAAAAAAAATCAAGAAAGGAAATGGTAAACATTTGATATAGTGGCACGATGTTACAGATATACTAATGGACAGCCCTCGACTGTGCTGTATTACTATTGTCCTGTTTCGTTTGCGATTGATTCCAATCTCTTATGGACGAAACACTGAGGTTTACTCACAGTTCACGATAAAGGGACCGCAGTAGTTTTTTTCTTTTTTTAAAAATCCCAGTTTAAGCGCTAAGAAAAATAAACGACAATTTATTTCATGAGCACCGTTCCCTTTAATGACGTTAAAATCAATTTGTGATAAACTCTACATCATCAGTTTTTTTTCATGGTATCTTTTATCCACTGGAGAACGGCTCGCACATCAGCCTGTCCATCGTAGTAGCCAGGCCTACCGCAGGGACGACGCCCCCAGCTATGAACTGCCTCTAAATACCACCGGCCGTTTCGTTCAATCACCACTGGTCCACCTGAGTCTCCGCTGCAAGTTCCGTGTCCTTCTGTAGCGGTGGTAATAAACTCTGTGTTATGTAGCTAAAAAGGAAGAAGAAAACAGAAAATAACAGCCTTGACACGATTTGAAACCCTCAATTCAAACAAAAAATACGAAAGTTGAGATGCAAAATTTTCGAATTTTTTTCAAACAACAGGCAAGAAAAATTGGACTCTGGAGTGTGGTTCTGAAGCACACGAACCAGCAGATTGGAGAGCAACGTAGCAGTGATTTTTCTTTAAATGGAAAAGGTTCGTGACCCACATCGTCCCTTTTTCATTCATTTATTTGTATCGTGTCCCATCGCTAGTGCATTTCGGTCTGGCTTTATTTAGTGGTGACGGTCTTTATCCAAAAAATCCCTCTCCAAGAATGAAATTATGTATGGTGTACTGAAAGATTGGTGTTCTTGTATAAAACCTAAACCACCTAATTAATTCTCACTGGTAAATATTTTTTAAGTTTGCAAATATCATAAATCTTGTTAATAAAATAGAAATTAAACGTTACATATCTCCTATGTCAAACAAACATGAAACCTTCTTAGAAATGTGGTCTAGTTTCATGAATTAACGCTTGGAGTCACGCTTTAATTTCGCAAAGCTTTAATAATAAACTGTAGTTTAGAGTACTGTAGTAGTAATGTAATGTAATGTAATGTATTGAAAGTAGAATGCAACGTACCTTACAGTAAATGATGTTTGTAAGTAGTGAAAAAGTAAGTAAGTGATGTGAGGTATTGTAAGTAGTGTTTGTAAGTACGTAATGTCATTGTAAGTACAGTCGACTCCCGATAACTCAAACCCTCGCTAACTCGAACCTCGCGCTAACTCGAACCAAAATCGATTTCCCCTGGATTTCCGTCATACATTTACTGTAATTTTACCCTCGGTAACTCGAACCCTCGATAATTCGAATCTCTCGCTAACTCGAACCAATCGTTTCGTTTCCCTTCAGGTCATTTTCTATAGAATTTTACCCTCGATAACTCGAACCATGTCTGTGAATACGTGACAAGTCAGAACAAACAGTGTACTGTATTCCTAAACGTTGAATTTTTTTGAAATAAAAACGTACACGAGTCAGAGCCATCCCAGAAACGCCCCTCAAACACAAACTGTGCCACGCCATTAACATGCTATAGACGCTGAGCTTGTTTGTGGTCAGGTTGATACCGATTCTTTCAAATTCAACCTTAGAAAACCTTGAAGGATTATCGCCAGGGCGAATTAACTGACCATTTCTCGAAAAAGTAAATCGTATAAACTCTGCAGCTGTAGCCTATAGCGTTGCAAGTTCTTTTTGAAACATGCAAAGTTCGCAGCTGATTTGCTTTGTTATACGTTACGTTCTGATTTATACAGTGATTTAAAATTTATTGTTCCTTTTTCTTTTGGCTTCTCTATGCACTAATTAAATTTGTTTAAAATGTACACTGGTCTACACTGTATGAAAAGAATATCAGTAAACACAGTTTTTTTCCTTATTTCTGGTCATTTCTCTTCAACTCCCAATAACTCGAACTCCCGATAACTCGAACCATTTTCAATTTCCCTTGAAGGTTCGAGTTATCGGGAGTCAACTGTAGGTAATATAATGTATTTGTAAGTTCTTGTAATTGTAAGTTACAAGCATTGTAAGTAATGTACTGCAAACAATGGCTGCGGTCACATCTACGACGTAACAAAAGTTTAACTTTAGTTAGTTTCAAGTTACGTGGCGTCATACCTAACTATAGTTAGTGCTTTCGGTCGTCTTTGCGGTCACACCAATGAAGTTAACTATAGTTAGTTCTGATTAGCTTTTGGATAACTTTTGAATTTAAATTATTTCATTAAAGCCTTTGTTGTTGATCTGTTTCTAGGTTGTTCTTTTATTTTTTCTATTTTTGCACAGCATCTCGGCGTTGAAGAAAATATAATGAAGCAAGGGTGCTAGACGCCAACGAATACAAGCTTTATGTTTGCTAACATTGGTAATATGTAATTTCTTGGAATGTTGTTTTTCTTTTTTTCCCTTCCCTTCACGCTTTGTTTTGCATATTTATGTTCATCTCGCACGTGCGAAAAGAATTGTCGCATTCTGATCGGTTTTTCGTTTGTAAACTTAAGACTAACCCATGAACCTTGCTTGAGTATAACTTACAGTTAGTCTGTCTTGTTTTGGATCAGCGAGGCGTAAATTTTCTAACTATAGTTAGGGTGAACAGAGAAGCGGTCACATTACCGAAATAGCTAACTATAGTTATCCCCGTCTTAACTATAGTTAGTAGCCCAGATGTGACCGCAGCCAATGTTTTTTGAGCTATACTGTGTAAATAAAAAAGGGTGATTTTTCCATTATACAAAATCTACAAAATTCATTGCATTTAAATTTAAATTATTGCATAGACGACTGCTACTGCTGCTACCTTTTGCGACTGCTTCTACCTTTTTCCTAAAGAGGTAGAAATAAAAGATAACGATATCTAGTTCCTGCCAAACCAAGAAAAAAAAGCCTAATTCATTTTTTTTTTTCTGATTTGCATTGTAGAGTTGTCTCTACCTTATGGAAAAACTTGAAGGAGCTACTTGTAAGCCAAAATCTTGTACTGACAGCATTAAAACTTGCCTTAAATACAAAATTAGGCCTTAGGCCACACACCTCAAAGGATAAATAAAAACTTAACGTTTTCTGGTGGCCAGATATTAAATGTGGTATTGTTGAATACCCAACTTGTCGCCTAAAATAAAACATTTCTTTTCTTTCTGGCATGTTACAGCAGCTTTAGGAAAAGCATGTGGGTGGGATATATTAGCAGATATAAGCAAGCGATTCAAGACCTAAGAAAAATAAATTTTCATTTTGCAATAATGTCATGACACTGTGCAAAGGGCTAGGAGTGTGTGTTAACATGTATAATGGATAAGTAGTACCTATCAGGCCGGAGCTTATCTCGGTTTCCGTGGCATTCAGTGACTGGAATATTTCTACTCCTTCCTGGATGGGATAGTAGGCCATTGCAGGTTTAGGGACTGGTCAATAAGTACCAGGGCGGGTGGGCCGGAGCAATTGAAAAAGTGGTGCCTCGAAAATTTGTGATCCACACCTTCCTCCTGGCTCAAAACTTACTGACCCACCCCTGATAGGGGGTTAAAAATTACATGACCCCTCCCCCCTTGCTAAAAAAATCAAGGAACCAATCATTTCATTTCTTTATTATCTGTTAAGGGTTGGAGGTTTTTGATTTGACATCAGTTTATTAAGTGAAATTCCCTACATATACCACCCTAATTTTCCCTGATGGACACTGCTGTTCCATGTACATCTTTTCCCATTTCTTAACACAGCAAAGAAGAATGAATTTATCACATTTATTGTGTTTAAAGTCCATGGGAAAATTTAGACACAAACATATGCGAAAACTGAAACAGTATGTGATATTACATAAAGAACTATTGAAGAGTTCATTTTTTTACACAGGAATTGCATTGATAACAGAAACTACAACCACTGTCCATCATTCATATCTGCAAAGTATTTGAGTTTACTGGTATTAAAAAGGCTTAAAGCCCGGCGTGAATCTATGCAGGTTGAAGAAAGGCAGGCAAACCTGATGTTATGATCATAAGCCATCTAGGGGGGGTCAGGGGGCATGCCCCCCCTGAAAATTTTTATATTTGGGCTTTCTGAAACCACTAGAAATTCATTAAAAAATGCTCATATTGAGAAATTTATCAATTTTATATACTGATGAATACAGCTTTTCGTAGAACAATAACAGTTTTAAGTTAGTGAATAAATATTTATATGACCCATCCCCTACGTGTAGATCAAAACTACATAACCCACCCCTTTTCGAGGGCTCAAAAACTGATGACCCACCGCCTTTCTGCTCCCCCCCCCCCCCCCATAGTTATTGAACAGTCCCTTAGCAAAACAATTTGATCGAGCAAAATTTTGCATGATATATGATCGTAGGTGTTTTGGGTTAAACGGCTTAGAACGTTACCCCTTGAGGCTCATTTAACCTGCATCTACCTTTTTTTCAGCAGACATCTGTCACAAAGCATGTGAGGTAGTCATACTTTGAAAAAGTGGCATGTAGTTTTTGTAAATGAAAATGGTACAATAACTGTTTGATATCAAAATGAGAACCTGGTTCATTACGTTTTTCATCAACATAAAAAGCAAAACAAAATTGTAATCCCCAAAAAGTCCACAGATCTCAAGTTTTAAATCCAGAAAGGGCCTTCGCACCTTCCCGTCAGAAATATCCCAGGTACACCCCGCCCCCCTCTTCGAGATCAGATGCAACTGGTATATCCTCATATATTCAGCTTGACGATCCCAGTAGTTATTGAACGTTTCGATTCATAACCCGCCTGTCTTTTGAAAGCAAAATACGTGCCACGAACTAACCAGTGATAAGTTTGTTTTTCAAGATGATAAGTTTCTTGTAAAACTTTTTGTTGTAAATTACATGATACTTACACTCCCCCAATAACTGTCTCGAGGCACGATGACAACCTCCAGCTCTTTTAATACGTCCGAACTCCATCCGTAGTGAGTAGTTTTACCCCAGCCAGTTTCCCAGAGGACTGTTCCAGCTGGCAGTTTTGTGGTGGACTCAGGCAAGCAGATAGTACCCACATGATCGTTAATAGTAGCGGGGTTTGCCAGTTTCATCAATGCAAAGTCATATTTAGGAAATTTGTACTGAGGATGCATGATGTATTTACTGATTGAACGTTCCTGCTCCTTCCCACTTTTTTTAGAACGAGTGTGTTGGCCAAGTCTGATGGACGTGAAAAATAAGTAGAGAATATTGATGTTAATGATTACTGTTTCCATAAACAACACATCTGTAACATTAAATACGATTCCCTAAATTTATGGACACTGATAAGCATGTATAATAATAATAATAATAATAATAATAATAATAATAATAATAATAATAATAATAATAATAATAATAATAATAATAATAATAATAATAATAAATAATAATAATAATAATAATAATAATAATAATAATAATAATAATAATAATAATGTTGATGACAAGGGCTTTTTCAAGTTTGATAATTAGTCTAAAGAAAGAGCACCCGTCGCCCTTTCAGAGTGAGACAAGTCAGATACTGGGATAGCGGACGGAATTTTTAAAAAGAGAGCTAAGATATCATGATCATGATAAATGTAGAGAAACACGTTACTCACGTTAATTTGATAGCTGCAACATTGCTACCTTTCACGCAATGTGCAGCGGTGATTGCCCACTGTGGAGTCAAAAGGGAACCACTGCAGCCGCCAACTTGCACGTGCCAGCGCCATTCTCCTGGACTGGCGTGTTTACCACCTAAGATTCTTTTGTTCAAGTTTACACCGCAATCAGTCAATACTGTCGGAGAAGAAAAACGAAGACACTGTGTATTTACAAATCGTGAAAATCATAGAGATAATTAACTAGCCACTCTCTACTTTCATGATTTCTAAAAAAATCTCCGAGCAACCTTCTGTCCGATTCTAGGTTTCAGGAAGGCATTAATGAGTGTATTGACATCGCAGGGCTAGCTTGGGTTTAAACCATTTCTCACAGGGTCCCCTATACTTTTTACGTGAAGCGTTATTGAGGCTATTTTTGGCCGTGAAACATGATTCCCACTGAATTTTAACCCTTAATATGCTGAAATTACTCCAAAAAACCGTTTTTTACCGTTATTTGATTTTCTTGGCTCTTTCTGACACTGCAGTAAATTTTTGATGACATTTCCATGTGAAAATGTACAATATTTTACTTTGGCGCATGCGCATAAGCCAAAATTTGGACTTTGAACTTTTGCTGAACCGTTCCGATTATTTTCCTTGCTCCTTTCCTTTTCATTTTTCTCTGCTTCCTTATTCTTTCTATCTTTTACTCTGTGCACCTCTTCTACTGGCCTGAAAAGTTTTGATCTTAATCAATGGAAACCCTGGAAAGAAGACTTTGATCAAGTACGAGTATATTGGCCTGTTTAGACCAAAAACGGATCACCTTTTTTTCGATTAGCTCTGTCGGAATGCAATCAATGTTCAAGATTGACACTCCTGTGGAAAGATCAATCCAAACTCTATACATCACAAACATCTGCTGACGTGTAAATTGGTGACGTCATAAATGGTTGAATGGACCTTCCTCCAAATCCCGAAATAATCCGGACTTAGCATTTTAAGGGTTAAGAATCTAGACAGGAATCGTAATGATTTTTTTGCGTGAACGTGAAAACATTTTTAGAAGTAAGTACGTTTTACCCCTTCATAATCAAAGTAGGTTCCAAGTGCACTTAGATTATACTTACGAGCTCTAGTGTGAAGCCAAGTAATAACTCACCCGCGCCATATACCTCCACTCTGAGACAATTCCATTTATTCCGCTTAGTCGGATTAAAGCGAATATATCTTGCAGATACTGGTTTTAACTTGTGTTTGTCAACGTTGTTTTTCTCGCCGTTCCTGTGAAATTCCTGAAAAAGTTTACATAGGAACCCAGTGATGTTTATATTTCTAGCAGCAAGATTGGGTCCTATTATAACTTGCAGGGATTGTGGGAGGGGGGGGGGATTATATGGAGGGCTTATAAGCGTTTGACCAGAAACGACTTAAAGACTGTGTTGAGCAGAATATACCAAGGGAGTCACTTTAATTAAACGCTTATTTCTGCACTGTCCTTGAAAAATTAATCACTGGGTAATTCTTCAGTGCTCTCCGATGATCTTATGTTAATGAAGCTGTAAAGAAAAGTTTGAAGGGGGAGGGCGCTTATAACCCGACAGAATCTCAACTGCTTAAGTTGAGAACACTTCTGCGATGATCTTTCATTTGCTTAGAATGTGATTTCGTTGGCAAACAGATGTCACATCATCCATGAGTGTTTAAAAGCAATCGAGTTGGGGGACTTAGAACCAGGCTTATACGATGTCCCTAACGCTGCCCTAAGACCGGGACCAACACCGCATATTGCAATAGTTGACTACACTTGTGTTTGTCATCGTCGTCGTGTCTTTTGTCCAATTATAAAACTCACCATTTCGTTGCCATTTTCATCCTTATAAATTGTCCAGTATTTTCCGTTCTGCGAGTAAGACAGCTTAAATGCCATGACCCACTCATTGTAGTGTCTTTCTCCCTGAGTACTAACACCACAGACTTGAAAAAGTTGGCCAAGGTCAACCTGAAGCCATTCGTCGTTCCTGCTAGGCGTCCTCGCACACCATGCAACGCCTCTATTGAGTCGACCATTAGCGGGTTTGTATTGGGAGGAATAATAAGTAGATGCCGTCATCTGTTTATCAGGGATGGTACTCGAACTGGCAACACCCACAGCATTACTAAAGCAGGTCGAGATTCCTATGTGTATTGATATCATAAAGTTAGAACATGCATATTCACTTGAGTTTCGAAGGTAAAACTGTCAGCACTCTTAACTTGTCAAAAGTAGGTGCAAGCGGTCACAAGTTAAACTTGAGTACAGACTTGTTTCGGGCGGACAAACAGACTTTGAAGGTTCTTAAAAAAGGCCATTTCATTTTAAGGTTACAGCGGACGTTGCAATTCAGTACTTGATCTCGATCAAAGTGAACGAATCATTCTACACGAATGGAAGTAAGTCTTAGCCAAACAGTCTCATAAAGACGAACGTTTCGCCTTTAATATGGTTGCAACCAAAGGGTTTGTTATTATGTCAGTAAAAGGAAAAATAGACAAAAAAGGGAAATAATTAAAATCTGCAGATTTGAAGTTTCTTCTGACACATCGATTACAAAAATTGTAATATAGTTGCAAAAAAATAGAACCTCACCTAACTTTAAAAAATACCATTAATGAAGGAATAATCAGCTTAATAGAGCAAAGATTACAACTCACTTTTGCCATACACTTCCACTCGGAGACAATTCCATTTATGCCTTTTAGTTGGATTAAAGCGAACATATCTTGCATATATTGGTTTTAACATGTGATGGTCAACTACGTTACTCTTGCCATATCTGTGAAATTCCTGTAAAAAAGGAGAAAAACGGGGATTCTAGATATTTTTAAAGAAAAGAGACTTCGTCTTCATTTCTTTCGCTACTCGTGCCCATGCTTTAACCTTTTTGTTTTTGTCTTTAAACACTCTTCCAGACAACCTCGAAAAACTTTTATCAAAATCAATCGCGGCCTCCGCCACTTTGTTCAAATGCTTAGACGCGGGGAAATCTGGAACAAGTTGTCTAATTGGCTAGATACGGCCAGACAATTTTCTTGTGCTTATGTGGTGTTTCGTTTTCACAGGAAACGGCTTCCGTCGAAGCCGTTTTTACAGTGAAATAACAGCTGTTGCACTTGCGATTGTGCTTACGCTTGTGCTTGCGTCGCTAGTGAAAACCAGGCTTAAGGATAGTAAATTTTTAAAGAAAACTTCGAAAAAGAAAGGTTCTTGAAGTGTTTAAGAAAAATACAGGGGAAACTACTGTAGGTCCTAAGTTCTCTAAAAAAAACTCGAATGTTGAAAACCACCTCCTTAAATCGCTTCTCTCGTTCAGAGGAAGATCGGAATAGTGCAAAAACAAAATTGGTCCATAACACCAAAGTACTTCAAATGAAATATATAAACCGTGTCCAGAAACACTACTGATCACAAACAAACAGCGGTTGAGACTGTGGGCTCACAAAAACAACAGCAACCTGTCATTATGCAACTACCTGAAGAAGAACAGTATAACTGTCCGAAACGTCGTACTTTGGAACATTTATAGCCTTACATAAATTCCGTTAGGTAATTTGTTTGTCATTTAATCGATTGAACACTCTGGCTATTTACGCCCATTCAATTCCATTGTCGGCAACAGTTAGAAGTGCGCAGATGACTCTTGCGGGAAATTTGCCTTTGCCTGGATAATTTTGTTTCATTCCCGTAAAACGTGTTCCTACTCCAATGCTTTATAATTGAGCATTTTGTTCACTTTTATAGTTATCGCAGAAAACTCGAGCTTAAATAAGGTTAATGCACTTATGTATGAGTGTAGAGGCTATTATGTGTACAACCAACACGAATGATGTGCAAACTTCACAGAAAAATGTCAACAGAAAAGGCGGAACTTAGCGTGCAACGTCAATTTTTTTGTCGCGACCCGTGTGTCTTATTATGAACGCATGCACGAGTTTTCTACGCGCATCCGAGTGGTTTAAAATTAACAATGGAATTGAGTGGTTCAAGTATAGAACGTAACTTAGGCCAAAAAGTGAAATAATCCTAACGGACACCTTCATAAGACGAACAACTTGTGTTGGTCCCTGCCTTCATCATCTCTTTCGTCCATAAATTATATTAAATCTCACCATTTCTTTGCCACTGTTTTCATACGTTATCCAGTATTTTCCATCCTGGGAGTAAAGCAGCTTAAATGCCGTGGCCCACTCATCACTGGCATCATACCCACTGTCTCCCTGACTAGCAACAGCACACACTTCAAAGAGCTGTCCAAGGTCAACCTGAAGCCATTCGTCGTTCTTGCTAGGTGTCTTCGTACACCACCCATCGGCTTTTTTGAAGTTGAGACGACCATAAGCGGGTAGGTAGCTCGAGCTGTAGTAAGAAGAAGCCGTCATCTGTTTTTGCGGGATGATACTCGAATTGGCAACACCAACAGCATTATGGAAGCAGGCAGAGATTTCTATGTGTAATTGATAGCAAAAAGTTAGAATACAGATAGAATAGTTTTCCCCTGAGTCTTAGTTTTCCCCTGATATTTGACAGAACCATGACTATGCTTCCACATATCAGTTCTATTTGTAAATCTGCCTCTTATCATCTTCGCAACATCTCCCGTATAAGGAAATACTTATCCACGAAAACAACCGAGATCTTGGTCCATGCT
This sequence comes from Oculina patagonica, assembly GCF_052425735.1. Taxonomy (NCBI): domain Eukaryota; kingdom Metazoa; phylum Cnidaria; class Anthozoa; order Scleractinia; family Oculinidae; genus Oculina; species Oculina patagonica. The sequence continues at coordinate 50,399,967 of NC_135761.1, forward strand.
TTTGTATCGTCCAAACTCGACCACTGCAACTCTCTCTTGTATAATGTGCCGAAGTACGCTTTAAAAAAGCTCCAGTCTGTTCAGAACGCCGCTGCTCGACTTATCACTTGTTCCCGAAAATACGACCACATCACTCCAATACTGAAAGAACTACACTGGCTTCCTGTTTCTGAACGCATTAAATTCAAGATTCTGCTACTTACCTTCAAAGCTCTCCATCAACAATCTCCTATCTACATTCAAGATTTGCTAACGTACTACCAACCTTCAAGAACCCTCCGATCATCACACTCTTCACGTCTCAACCCTGTCAAATTCCACCTCAAGTCCTATGGGTCTCGAGCTTTTTCTGTTTCCTCGCCTGAACTTTGGAACAGTTTGCCTGTTTTTATCCGCTCGTGTGACAATTTAAGTTCTTTTAAATCAAAACTCAAAACGTTTCTTTTTAAAACTTATTACTTATTACTTTTTATTACTTTTAATGCAAATTTTTAATTTTAAGATTTATTCAGCTAATTTTAACAAAATTTTTATTGATTTTATTATATATATATATATATATATTTTTTTAAACATTTGTAAAGCGCCTAGAGCAGGCCTGGATAGGCGCTATAAAAATATATTTATTATTATTATTATTCTAAGTATAACAATGGTCAGCACTCTTGCCAAACAGAGGTGCAAGAAGTCACAACTTGAACTTCCACATAACAGCTTTTTTTAAAGTCTACAGCGCTAGCGGGCGCTGTAGTTCAGCACTTGAGGTAAAAAAAAAACGTCCGTCCATTTGTGTGCAAATATAATACCGATCAAAGTGAACGCAAGTCATCGCAATTCAGCGCCAGTACACGCAAGTCCTGGTCAAACACAATCGCAAAAAAGACGCAAGTTTTGCCTTCAACATGCATGAATTGAATCGAAGATTTTGTGAATATGTAAATAAAAGGAAATGAACAAAATTATCAAAGAAGATATTAATGACAATCAACAGTACTAGTTTTTAAGTTTATTTTGAAAGAGAAAATGTAACAATGGCAAAGTAGTTAAACGTCAACTAACTAAAAAAATCCAATTGAATAAAGAAATCAGCAGCAAAATAAAACAAAGGCAATTACTTACTCGAGCCATACACCTCAACTCTAAGACAATTCCATAGATGCCGCTTAGTTGGATTAAAGCGAAGATACCTTGCATATATTGGTCTCAACTTGTGATTGTCATATTTAAAATGATTTCCAAATCTGTAAAATTCCTGTGAACGTGTACATAGAACCAAGTGATGTTTATGTCGGTAATAGAGAATATATAGTTAACAATTATTACACGAGCGAGCGTTTTATATGAGATGGTAGATAGCCAACGAGGCACGAAGCGCCGAGTTGGCTATAACAATCTCATATCCAACAAGCGCGAGTGGAATAATTGTTTTATTAAAAACGCCCAAAGAATTGCAATATTTGAGCTCCCCAGCTCTTTTCGTTGACGCGTATCGGCTACCATATTTGTGGTGAATGGTATCTGAGCTCACTGATACAATTGCCTGTTAACCAATCAAAACGCAGGGATTGCAATATACCATTGCTAGTTTTTTAAAAATAGCAGTTACACAGCATCAAATTAAACAGAAAGCAAGTTGCTCGGTTTCAGCCACGTTTAAGCCCTGTGCTTGCAATAATAAGTAATTAACTTGGGGGACAAATACTGGGAGATTATTATTATTATTATTATTATTATTATTATTATTATTATTATTATTATTATTATTATTATTATTAATATATAGATTTAGGCAAGCCTAAAAGCGGAGCTCCCAGGTTATATGCCCTTTACATCTTTTTTAGAATTGTTTTTGATTCGTGTTATTTTCTTTATATATATTATGTATTGTTTTTCACCATGAACAACAGCACCAAATAAAAGTAAAAATAGTTGATCAATCAAAAGAGGAAAATCATCTAGCAGTTTGTGCATAACCTCCAAAAGGTATATAAACTCTCAAAGAGAAACTAGAACAAAGAAAGCGTTGCTCTAGAAAATATCCATACACCCACCATAACTGGTATGTTATAGCTGTACAAAGCATATAACTAGAAAGTTTTGCATGTAGCTTGTCCCACCCCCTCCCCCCACCCCCCCACCCCCAAACGGGGGCCCTATTGGAACAGTGACAGTATTATTTCCCGATACTAAAAATAACAGCTGTCTGCTAGCAAACCGGAGTAAAAGCCAGCCGCAAGCAAAATAGTGGCATTTATCATTCTGCCAAATAGGTTTCCCCAAAATGATAACACCATTTTTCCTTCATATGAGTCCCTTTGTCCTTGAGGGGCTTCACTTTACTTAATTGCATGTAAACTAAGAAAAATTCTGGAGAGGCAGACATACTGTTTGTTAGTCCTAAACTCAGGTATAGTCTGTATAGATTGTTTGGCAAAAATGTTACCATGCATTTGCTTGTATATTAAACCATGCAAGCATGAGAAAAAAATATGGCTATTAAATTAGTTCTACTGAAACAGAAGGCTTAACAACAAATAACTGATCTGTGAGACACACCCACAAAACAAAACAGCTGTGTTTAATGTTTTATTATTTAATGACTGAGTTTGGTTTTGGTGATGAAGTAAAAATTTGCCTATGAACAACATATATTTCATCAGTTATTATTGTATTGCAACATGTGATATTAAAATTATTTAGAGATTGATGAACTGTGTATCTCATTATCATGATTACTGTTCTTCACAGTGTGGGCACTGGGAATTAAATGTTTGGGTAGGTAAAGCCTGCTGTTGAGCCAAGTGGCTCATCAGGCTGGAGCGTAACCAGGTTTCTGAAGCATTATTAAGCGGCTAGGAGTATTTCTACCCCCCTGGATGGGATGCTAGTCCATTGCAGGGTTAATCCCCCCCCCCCCCAGCAGTAAATAAGCCGGTACCCATTTATACACCTGGGTGAAGAGAAGAACTATGAGAGTAAAGTGTCTTGCCTAAGAACGCAACGTAGTGCCCGGGCCAGGTCTCGAACCCGGACCGCTCGATCCGGAGTCCAGCACAATAACCATTAGGTCACCACACCTCCCACAAATGTTTGGGTAGCCGGATGATTTTTATATTTTTTTTATTTTAGCAATGCGCTCAAATTTTAAATGTTTGACTTTTTATAGCTGTATATTTCATTTTGTGTATATAAGTAATTTTAACCTTTTTAACCATTGTTATTTTTTTGTAAAAACTATATTATTTAACCCTTGGGTTGCAATTTAGTTTTAATAAAGCATCTATCCATCTATCTATCTATATTGTGTTGTCAGAGATCCCTTAAGAAATACGTACATGGTTGAACCTTATCTGGCTCTATTTCATTAACTTTAAAATTACACCTGACTACATAAATTGTATATTTTCACACAGAGTACATAAGTATTAGTTGTACATGCAATGAAGAAATAATATATTCTGATTGTTCATTTATCTCTCTCTGTGTCTGCAACTCTCTGTGGAAATTCTGCTACTCGTGTTAACCCTGAAAAAGGGAAAATAACAGATACCATTTTGTTGATGATCATTGACATCAAATGAATATTTATAATTTTAATTTAATTTATTCAGAACATTATACAGATACATAAAAAAGAGAGTTATTTTTCCAATTTTTGCATGGGCCAGGGAATGTGTTGGGGGATATGTTTAGAACCAAAAAGTCCTTTCAGAGTGAGTGTGTCAGGAAAACCTTTTTTTTACCTACTGAAGACACTAATAGTGCTATCAATAAGACCCGGCACATGGCGAGGCTTTGATGAATGTTTTGGGGTGTGAAACACTGGCTTAATTCAAGAGTTCCCTACAAAATGATGTGTCTTTTAAGACTCTTATATTTATCTCTGACAGGTGCTGTTGAAAGTACTGTGATTAAGTCCAGGAAAGCTTACATATACTCCCTAAAACTTTTATCAGGGATATAGCTAAGAAAACACTAAGCCGGCTCATCAACAAGCCCAGCTGGCTTTTCTGGCCTAAGCAGCTCTAAAATTTTACTAAGTCTTTGTGTTCACGTAAAATTTCAGCTGAGTTTAAGTTCTATTTCTACATTTGCCTGGTACCACAACAAGACAATTTATGTTAAGTTAGGGGTTGAGCTTATTAGCTATTAAGGTTTAAGGTATTAACAAAAGGAATTCAAACACAACAGGTCAATTTGCACTTCTCCCACAAAATCATTACAAGTATTCCGGTATTTTGTCGGGTCAGGTAGCAGATCTTGTTGGGTCTTTGCCCTCATACCCCTCCTCCATGGTGGGGGAGGGGTGCATTGTATGAACAACGAAAACATTTTTCTTGAACAATAAAAACATTTTATGTACATGTGCTGTTACATATAAATTGTGTATATTAAATTCCTCAATTGAACGAGGATTTTAGGGAAACATACAATGTAAACTTACCAAGGGGTTAAAACACATACCATTTTTCACACCCAAAGGTTTTAAACTTGAAAAACAAGTTTCATGCACTAATGTGTCATGGAGCTTCTTTAATATCTAGATAAAGAAAGGTATAAGCTGACACTAATGTTATGATTACCTGCATCACCAATTTCACTAACTGCACCCCTTGACTGTTTTCCCTAGGCCTGCACTTACAACAAAATTTATACATATCAAAAACCTGTAAAATTCTTAACTTGCATCCTGGCAAAAAGTATGGAAATCCTATCATAGCAAGTTTTAGAAAGACAACAGATTTACCAAAATAAATGACAGCTTCGAACTGCATCTTACACTCTCTATAAATACTTCTCACTGAATTGACCTCAAAAAACTTGTTGTACATGTATTATTTACTTTTAATTATATCCTCGAGTCATCGCAGACAGGCCCATTTTGAACTTATTTTTTTCACGATCAAAAACTAATCCTACTTCTCTTGTAGAAAAAAAATTGGCAAAAATATTTGATTTAGTCACTGCTTTAAGTCGGAAAACTTTGAAAGGCTTAAAGAATTGTACGAGTCATGTGCAACTTTCAAGAAAGCAATGCTCATAGCCACAGGGCTAAAAGTACCCTCTGATTGTCTGGGGCAAGTAGATTTTTCTGTCAAGCAATTAATTTTTCATGCCAGTTTGCGTACTAGGTTAAAAGGCCCAGGCAAGTCGTCTAGATGTAAATTATACAGTCACAAGTTTACTAAGAAACACAATCATGCACAGTCCTAGGCAAGCAAAATTTGAGAGCTGCTTGTCAACCACAAGGAAATCTGGAATTTATTTTCTTGCAAGCCCTTATCCTACATTATAACCTCAGGATCAGTTTGGTTGTTATAACTTAAGAAAATTTCATGATCTTTTGCATAACATTTTAGAATCTGTGCTATATTCTTTTATGTATCATATTTATTCGATTAAACGCCACGGCGTCTATTTAATTTTTCGTGATTCGAGTGCGGCGTTTATTAGAGGGAAGCATTTATACGAGGGCGCCGTTCATTTAAAATTCAATTTATTTCTTGTAAACAATAGTATGGTAATTTGGGGAACTGAACACTTTAATTAAAAAAAAAAACAGAAACATGTTTTAGTATATGCCTGAAAAGTCAATTTCAATACCTTAAAACCTTGTTACAATCAAGAAAAATATTTGTTTTGGCCTGCTCAAGCTTGATTATTACTGCATTTGCTTTCCGAGTCTGTTATTCAAATGAATGCCGCATGATCATGATGCGGCGTTTATTCGAGGGCGACGTTTATTAATATTTCTGTTCTAACATGTAGCGCTTATTCGAGGGAGGCGTTTAATCGATTAAATACGGTAAGTTATTAAAAATATGAATAAACTAATCAATTTATTCTGAGAAAGGCTGTTATCAGATAAGAAATACAAAACTTTCACAAAACGTTTTCACTCATAAAATTCATATTATAAAAATTTAAAAATAAGGAAAACTACGCAAAGTTCTCAGTGAAAAATAACAGAGGTCATGGAGAAACTATATTTCGCTAAGACTCTCAGCTAGCAATGTCCCCTATAAAATTATTGCATCTTACTCGACCACATTCTTACAAATTTTCATGTAAATTTTGTTCTCTACTTGTTCTGTACTCTTTCCAACGTTTAAAAGTGGTGTGTTCTTCCTACTTCGGTGATTTAACTACAGAATAAACAAATTAACGCGGATAGGAAAAACCAGAAGTAAGGTATGCTTTGAATATACAATTCGTGTTTAAGACAAAACGAATTTCAGTTCACTAAGTCTATGTCCTTGTTTGACATACCGGTACACGACTGAGAGCTAGAACCCAGCTTCGTTTAAAAATAATCTATTAGGTTGAATGCTGGTTAATCTAAATACCAAAGACTTTTCTAATCTGTTAAAAAATGAACATCAATAGCTCACCTTGTTTTCGTAAAGGAATGTTGTCTTTGACCGTCTTTGCTTCAAACTCACCAAGAAGCTTGGAAGATTTCCATTTCGATCGGCCACAATCTTTACTCCTCTACTAACTATGGTTGTCATCGCGGTTGAAACGAGAAATATATCCAGAAATAATGTATCTGTAATAAACTGTCTTTAAAACTGAGTCCTTCGTGTGCTTTTCAATCGCGGAGTCTTCATGCTTAGTAGTGAACTCATGCGTACGCTTGGTAAATCGGCATGCTGTGAGATTGTTTCCTGACTTTTGACTCTGAACCATATTCAAAATTCTGCTGTTCACCTTACCGTTTCCCGAGAGCTTATCACGTATGAACCAGAACATTTGGCAAATCAATCCATGCACAAGTTTAAAATAAGCTCGCTTAGAAGCTGATAAATCCAGACGAGCCGGACAGCCAACAGCGGACTTCCTCAAGTTAGTCTCCCCTTCATGTAATTCTAACATTGTCAACAAGAGCTAAGAATGATTTTTTCCCTCGCGTTTAAAACTTCCTACTATATAAGCTTAGCTGAGTAGAAATCGTTTTTAAAAAACTTATTTGCTGAGGGCGAGAGGGCCTGATCGGCCTGATAGTAATGATTTTTTCCGCCAAAAGACGCGGGTTGCCACCGGAGCCTGTCTCGTTCCCAGGCCTAATCCGTGCGTATGTACGGACGTACCCGACAACCAAAATTTCTCGGTTCGATAGGATACCATTTGCCCTGTCTGTTCCCTTGTACCCGCATGTTACCTATGGAGCTACGCTACGCGCCTTCGGCGGGTAAGAGCTCCGCTATTATTATTATTATTATTATTATTATTATTATTATTATTATTATTATTATTATTATTATTATTATGTGTAGAGGCTATAACTGTTTGAAACTGATAAACTGACAAGAAGCGAGTAAAAGGCTATCCTTCGCCACATATCAAGTGTCACTCTAACAAAAGTGTGTATCTTCACGGTCTATTCATTGGCTATATTTGGTGCAGAATGTACCTTTGTGATCGTTTAGGGTGCTGCCCTCCGCTAATTCGCTTATACACTTAAGCGCAATGGTGTAAACCTTAATAGTTGATTAATTAATTAACATCAATTAATGTTAATTCATTAATTATAGCGATGAGGGGTGGGGATTACCTGATTGTGTGTTCTTAGTAAAACGGGGAGGCCATCTACGTAACCTTTCAAATGAAGAGCCCCAATATATGTATATATCTGTTTCAGAAAGCGCTATGCTCTCCTTGTGTTACTGGTGTTTCTGGGACAAAATACTTTGCGCTAAACGCATGCGCAGATTACTTTATGTTACACAGGGATTTTGCTATATGTATCTATTCGGAACACCCGCATTAAAACATTATTTAACTACACCGTAGACAATGTAAAATTGTCATGGTCAATTTCCATTTTGTCCAAATTATATTAAATCTCACCATTTCTTTTCCATTTCTATCCAGATAAGTTAACCATTGTTTTCCTTCCTGTGAGTAAGACAACTTAAATTCCTTGACCCACGCCCCTTTACCGTTCACTTCGCCTCCCTGGGTAGCAACGCCACACACTTGATGTAGCTTTCCAAGGTCAACCTGAAGCCATTCGTCGCTTTTGCTAGAAGTCTTCGTACACCATCCATTGTTAAAATAGTCGAGCCGACCACGACTGGGATGATGCCCAGAATCTTTGTAAGAAGAAGCCGTCATCCGTCCATAACCGATGATATACGGACTGGAAACACCAAGATCATTGCTGAAGCAGTTTCCTATGTGTAATTGATAGTCTTAGCTTAGAACTTATTTAGAATGGGTTTTACTGGAGTCTGGTAGGTAGTTCGCATTTAATTTGGTTCTGCATTGTTTTGCTTGGTGATTAGTTCAAGAAACTCGCGCCACTTTCGCATCCAATAAAAGGGAAAACGAAAACCAATCATGACTCTCTCATTGAGATCTTGCTTTACTCCAGATTGAAAAAAACAAAACAAGCAAAAAACATGGCACCACTTCGTCACTCAGATGTTTTACCTTTGTTATTGCTATGGTATATTATGTTAAAAAAATATGTTGTAAAAATTAATAACAAACTAGGTTTGTATGGTGTATTTTGGCTAACATGGATATTGTTATGGAACTTTTTTTTGGTTTTTAGTGCAGAATGCAATTTTGTGATGGTTTGGTGGGCTGTCGTCTGCTAACCCCTAACGCGCTAATGTGTAAACTTTTAATCACCAATTAATTAATTATTCCTTGTGGAGGGGGTGGGGGTGGGGAGCACCTGACCGTACCCCTAGGTAAAACCTGGAGCACATCTACGTTACTTTCATATGAGGATCTCAAACGTATATATTTGTTTCAGAAAACCCTTTGCTCTCCTTGTGGTACTACTCGACGTTCTAGGGCAACGTTCTTTACGCCAAACGCATGCGCAGTTTAGTCTACGTTTTTTGCTGGAACTCTCATGAACATCACTTGTATTGCGTGTTTGTGGTAGGATTCCTGCAGACTTCGTGGCGCCAAGTGAAAACCACAAATTAATTAAATTAGATTTTTAGACTTTCATTGCGTTTTCGTAATTAGGAATGCAAAAACTTGCACCGGGATTTTCGGCGTGAAACTCCTCATAACCAGGAAACAGATATCCTAGCTGTACTGCGTTTTAAAAACCCTTTCGAAAAAGATGTTTTTTGATTAGATTTGTTCTTTAGTTTTTGAGAATCGTCTTTCGTGCAGTTGAAATCGTAACTTAATTAAATTAAACAAATGTCATCGATGTCGCCGTAAAACAAACAAAAAACAAGAGTTTCATGTTACGGCATTTTCAAGGGAAACAAAAGTATTTTGTTACAAACGAACAAAAGTGTCGTGTTACGTTTGCAAAGATTAACGTAAGGAACACCTGGGAAATAATACAAGTAGCCTGTGAACAGTTTTTCCGAAAGTAAAATAAAGCAAATAAACACGAACATATATAAAACATCATACTTTCAATTGTTCCATATTGCATTCTGCACTTACCAAATCATCGAGATTTTTAATACTTGCACCCCAAGGGATAATAAAGAAAACATTCATAATGCCTTTTATCCTGTTTTTCGCCAGCCCGGCCCGATGCTAAACTAAAAAAACTGTCGTTAAAAGAATCTGTTTAAATATTCCAAGTTTTTCTTCTCTAAAAACTCGCTAGTTTCTTTAAAGCATACCTTGTACAGGAGAACCTTGTACAGGAAGAAAAGATTTGAAGAGAAGCGCTGAGACGGAAACTATAAAACAAAGCGGTAAAGAAGTCATATCTCTTCTTCTGCCTCGAATCAACTGTAAGGCTGCAGATTAAAAAGAGAAGGATACTAGTCATCTAGAAAAGTTCGTGGATCTATTTGATTCTGTATTTTACCGTATTTAAATTCCCAAGTAGCCAAACTGAAGCGCAATCTACTGCCTTGATATCCTACGATATCAAGTCACTGACTTGGTACTTTCAATTTATATAGTGATACCGTACGATGAATTGAAAAGAAGTTTTATCAATAATACAGAAACTCGTGATTTGAGATTAGCTGGTGTTCATCTGTCGTAAAAGAAGTAAAATCTTTCCCGCCAAAACTTAACTTGAGCGCGAGAGGTTTGCTGACGAGTACTGAAATATATTCAGACTGAAACAATATAGTCGGCGTTCCCAAATGTTTTCACTTAATTTTGAATTTGCGTACGGTAAATACCTAATTGTACCTTTTTAGCATGCTTCGGCGGCATACAATGTTCGTTTGGTCTCGCCATGGGTATTTTGGCTTGACTGCGTCTCATCAAAATATGAACCATGGCTCGACCAAACTCTCCTTATATGCCACCGAAGCGTACCAAATAAGTACGACTATGATCAAGTATAAGTATTGATAATGTTTTAAAATGATTATAATATTTTTTCGAAAAGGAACACGTTAACTAGCTAAAGATTTCTTCCAGTTTTTAGAGCCCCCTAAATGCCTTTTTGGATTCAGTATTTTAGGGATAATGGGGAGTGATCGAAAAACACGACAACGACGCAACAGCAATTGTCTCTAGACATCAGGAAACAACTGAAGCTTATTTTGTAGAAATAATCCACTTACCCCTTTACTGCGTCCAATCTTCTCTTGCTCAGTCCAAATCAATAATGGGAAATACAATAGTTCTTAAACATTTAATTTATATATCCTCGTTTAGCTATTTAGAAACGAGCTGAATGTACAATCAACACTCTTTACAAATAAAAAGAATAATTTGATTTCAAATCTAGATAATCTGAAACTGATATTTAACAACGATAAAAAGTTACACGCCTTGGGTTTTTTTTTTGCTGCGAAATGTATTTTGTAGTTTTCGTAAAAGAAATTAATCCGCAGGTGAATATGCACTTTCTCCTAGTCTTATAACGGCCATGATTTCTTTCAGTGCCACGGCAATACTGGCATATCCGACCCTTAGTTAGATAACAGTAATGAAAGGAAAAAACGTTTTTAGGGAACAAATTAAATGAACCTTATCAGAAGTTTAATGAATAGAAAAAAGTGATTCGGTTACATCTGCCATTTGTACGAAATAAACTGAAATTGATCATGATTGTTACTGTTTTGACTGTTTTATATATAGGCCGAACAACTATGTATGTTTACAAAAGAAAAAGAACGCAGAGACGCGTACGCGCAATCCAATTAGAGATCACTAGTAATAATAGCTACTAAAAATTTTAGTTTCATTGACTTCAATGGTGTACTAATTGCTGTTTTTATAAGCAGGATACATCCATTGTGTTATTGACGATCATTGTTAATGGCAGATACAACCGTTTGGAAATATTTGTATATCCTCGTTAAGTATACAATACCTAATTAGAAACGAGCTGAATGAATTAATCAACACTCTTAACAAATCAGAGGAATACTTTGATTTCAAAACTAGATAATCTGGAACTAACATTAAAAAGCATGATAACTTGCAAGCGTTGGATTTTCCTTTTGCTGCGAAATGACCTTTGTATTTTCGTGAAATAACTCAATCCGCACTTTGTTTTATCCTACAGTAGGTGCATATTCACTTTTTACTTTTCTATATCTCCTAACGGCAATGATTTCAGTTCGTGCGAATGCTACCAGTATTGGCATCGCCGATCTTTAGTTTAGATAATAGTACAAAAAGGACAAAACGTTTTACGGAACAAATGAACCTTATCAGCACTTTTAAACCGAGAACAGTTATACGGGTAACAACATTCTGCTAAGTGCACGAAATAGGCTCAAATTGATTTCATTAATACTACGAATTCCAATTAAAATCAAATACTTCCATTTTCTAGTGATACTGTTTTGTTTGTTTATATATTTCGGTTACAGCTCTATACATTCAGTGAACAAAAATAAAAAAAAAAACGTGGTGATACTTAATCAGATTCAAATACAGTTCATCAGTAATAACAGCTAGAAATACAAATGATTTTCAATAAGAAAGTTACATTTTACTTCGATAGTGACTGATTGCTGTTTTTAGAAAAAAAAAACAGCGTGTCTTAATTATGATACTGTGAATCATTCTTAATGCTGTTGATGAATGACCTTAATGAGCTAGTTCACTTTTCCAGACCGAAGGTTCCCTAGTGAAACAATTACAATTCCACATCTTTAAAAACTGTGGCTTTGCAATCGGTAAATACTTTTTATTGGAAATGGTTATTATTATTATTATGGAAGTGACAAAAAATAGATTTTGAATCAAAAATTAAATAATCAGAAACTAACGTTTTCCATGCATGGTCATCTAAAAAGGCTGGATTTCTCATTCCAGCGAAATTGAGGTTAAAGGTGTAAATAACGGCTTATGTAGCCCAGAATAAGGTATGCAAGTTGAATACACGCTTTACAATTTCTCGACACCGACATTTTGTACATGTGAATGTAAAAGGCCTTAAAAACAAAACGGGTTTATAAAACAAAATTAGCCTATCAAACCTTTTAACTTGTTTTATTTTATAGGAAAGGTTTATTCCTGATACATGTGAAATACAAAATAAAAATCTTTGCTTCATTATCCCCATCTTAGATATTCCTCATTTCAGAGATTCCACTTTTAAAGACTTCTTGATTTAGAGATTCTCCCATTGAATGATTCCACACTTTTGACATTTCCCATTTTAGATATTCCCTCTTATAGAGATGCTCTCTTTTATTAATTATCTCTTCTAAATTTGCCAGCATACTGGATTTTAGTGCTTTTTATTTACTGGTAGTCAAAAAGAAAAATTCCAGAGAACGCATAAAATATAACATGCTATTAGCACAGGGCAAAAAAAAAGACTGAAAGCGAAAGCGGAGCAACAAGATGACCAGACTTAATGACCATGAAAATTACTGAAAAATAGTGAAATAACAAATGCCTTTCGATGGTTTAACAAATAATACGCGCAAATATTCTGCTCCATTTTTTCCTTGTTGGTATTATAAGTTAAAATAAGATGTATATATTATATGTTATTTTGTCTTGATACCTCAAGCAATCTTTTTTTTTGGCCGAATTATGATAGATGACAAATGAATTACTATAATCAAACTTAGTATATATGCCATATAGATCTGCTATAGATAGAAAATAATTGTCAAACATAAAACGATATTTTTCAGGTTATAAATCATGTTTTGACATAACATATGTCATCCGCAGTTAACTCGAATCTCCCGCCAACTCGAACCAATTTTCGTTTCCCTTCAGGTCATTATTTTTTATCAGGTCATAATTTCACCCTTAATAACGTGAACCATGTCTGTCAATACGTGACAAGTCAAAACAAACAGTGTACTGCTGTCAAAAACATTGAATTTATTTAACAAATAAAGAAGCCTAAGCCATGTTTTATACTGTCATAAAACACGATGGGCATTTGACAACAAGAGGGAAATGTAGAAAACATTCGCCTGCGGCTCATGTTTTCTACATTTCTCAAGTGTTCTCAAATGCCCGGAGTGTTTTATGACAGAATAAAATATGGCTTAGGCTTCTTTATTTACTTTATGGTCATATAGACTTTAGACACCGCGAGTGAAATGTTTAATTAAAAATATGTACAAAAAGAGCGAGTAAACAACATAAAAAGCAGAAAACAGTTTACGGGAAGACCAGAAAACTGACACAATTTCATTCAGTGTTCGACGTAAAATACGGCTAAGCATTTCAGGTAAGTTTGTTACCTCTCAATCTTGATCTTGTCTTTTTGAACTTCACCAACTCTGAGTTCAATTTCGTCTCAGCATAATAAAGTAGTCTCGATGACATCCGTCCCTTGCTTCGTTCGACTCGAACAAGGCGTACACTTTCCAGAAAAGCTATTTGCTTCGGATCTTCCCGTAAACCTTAAAAAAAAAGTATTTTATGAGTCAAATGAGTCAATGAGTCATGAGTCAATGAGTCAAATCTTAAATTAGAGTTATAAATGTGAAAATTGTGCTACCCTTACTAACAAATTAAAGCTAACCGCAAGCAAACCAGTCAGAGAAGAACTAATCGCAAGCAAACCGGAGTGGAACTAACCGCAAGCGAACCGGAGTGGAACTAATCACAAGCAAACGGGAGTGCAACTAACCGCAAGAAAACCAGAGTAGAACTAACCGTATAAGCAATGTGAAGTGCTTGTAAATAAGCTTACATGTATAAAGGGAAACCATGGTTAAATAGATAATATCCCACTTTGTGTAAAAATCATCTTCACTCATTGTGTCAAGACTCATAGACTCATTTGACTCATAAAACAGGGGACCTCTGTCGAGGAAAATATTCGAAAGAAAATTCTCTCGCTCGCTTTCCTTGCATGTTTCATTGAACTAAAGCAGGGAACACCGCGCCACAATTTTTCCCGTCTCCTCATAATTTCACTTCGTTTACATCAAAATGAAATGTCCAGTTGATTTATACTTAAAAAGGAATTTAATAAAACAATTATTCCATTCGCCCTTGTTGGATACGAGTGGTTATAGCCAACGAACAGTCAACGACGCGCGTAGCACTCGAGGAAAGCTGACGAAAAGCAATAAAATATGATTTTTCT
>NC_135761.1:50414942-50579942 GCF_052425735.1 Oculina patagonica
AGAATAAAATATGGCTTAGGCTTCTTTATTTACTTTATGGTCATATAGACTTTAGACACCGCGAGTGAAATGTTTAATTAAAAATATGTACAAAAAGAGCGAGTAAACAACATAAAAAGCAGAAAACAGTTTACGGGAAGACCAGAAAACTGACACAATTTCATTCAGTGTTCGACGTAAAATACGGCTAAGCATTTCAGGTAAGTTTGTTACCTCTCAATCTTGATCTTGTCTTTTTGAACTTCACCAACTCTGAGTTCAATTTCGTCTCAGCATAATAAAGTAGTCTCGATGACATCCGTCCCTTGCTTCGTTCGACTCGAACAAGGCGTACACTTTCCAGAAAAGCTATTTGCTTCGGATCTTCCCGTAAACCTTAATTGTTGTCACAATCAAGTTCCAGCAGAATAGAAGAATAAGAGGAGAGGGAAAGAAAAAAAAGTATTTTATGAGTCAAATGAGTCAATGAGTCATGAGTCAATGAGTCAAATCTTAAATTAGAGTTATAAATGTGAAAATTGTGCTACCCTTACTAACAAATTAAAGCTAACCGCAAGCAAACCAGTCAGAGAAGAACTAATCGCAAGCAAACCGGAGTGGAACTAACCGCAAGCGAACCGGAGTGGAACTAATCACAAGCAAACGGGAGTGCAACTAACCGCAAGAAAACCAGAGTAGAACTAACCGTATAAGCAATGTGAAGTGCTTGTAAATAAGCTTACATGTATAAAGGGAAACCATGGTTAAATAGATAATATCCCACTTTGTGTAAAAATCATCTTCACTCATTGTGTCAAGACTCATAGACTCATTTGACTCATAAAACAGGGGACCTCTGTCGAGGAAAATATTCGAAAGAAAATTCTCTCGCTCGCTTTCCTTGCATGTTTCATTGAACTAAAGCAGGGAACACCGCGCCACAATTTTTCCCGTCTCCTCATAATTTCACTTCGTTTACATCAAAATGAAATGTCCAGTTGATTTATACTTAAAAAGGAATTTAATAAAACAATTATTCCATTCGCCCTTGTTGGATACGAGTGGTTATAGCCAACGAACAGTCAACGACGCGCGTAGCACTCGAGGAAAGCTGACGAAAAGCAATAAAATATGATTTTTCTATGTTTTATACCCTGATAAAACATAGGTTTTTAGCCAATCAAAGCTCGCGTAGACTCCTATCTATATTATAATTTGAAATAAAAACGTACACGAGTCAGAGCCATCCCCGTAATGCCCCTCAAAACACGAACCAAGCCACGCAATTGACCTGCTACAGACGTTAACGTTTAGTTATTACCGATTGTTTTCCAACCTCTAAAACTTTTAAGGATAATTGATAAGAGATTAATAAGCTGAGAAGCGTCAGGGTATTAAAAGAAAATCGCATGAACTCTAAGTAGTAGCCCGACGTTGTTCTTTTTGAAACATGCAAAGTTCGCAGTACGTGGACTTCGAATTCTTCCGTTGTTTTCCTTAACTGTTTCACAATACGTTACTTATGATTCATACAGTAATTAAAATGTACACTGTAAGAATCGAAAAACAGTAAACGCCTTATTTCCTTATTTCCGGTCATTTTTTATAAACTTCCGATAACTCGAACTCCCGATAACTTAAACCTTTAAGAGTCGAGTTATCGGTAGTCGATTGTAGATGTAAGGTTGAGTCTGCACCCGAGCCCAGTGGCCTATCAGGCCGGAGCTTATCCCGGTTTCATTAGCATGAAACAAATGGGAGTGTTGCTTTCTTTTCCCCTAGTCCATCGCAGTGTTACCCCAGCAGTAAATTTGGTGGTACCTATTTATACACCTGGGTGGAGAGAGGCACTATGAGAGTTAAGTGTCTTGCCCAAGATCACAACAGTACGCAGTGATCCCAGCCAGGGCTCGAACCCGGATCGCTCAATTCGGAGTCCAGCACGCGCACTCACCATTAGGCCACCGTGCCTCTCACAGCCTCCTGCAAACTTATAAAAATAGATCCAAAAGAAATCGAAAAATTATTTCATTTATGTAAAGACTTTAAAGCGAATTTTGAAAACTGTATGAAGAGTGTCGACAGTAATGTGTAATTAAATGAGTTTAACTTTACTAAGCTCTGTGCTCGGTTAAAAGACGAACTGTATCTAGACCTTCCTATCTAAAACAAACCCGACTTCGTCACTTGCGCTGGTTACGAGTATGTGTTTTGAGCTCTGGCAATTTCATCCCGCTATCTTTGTCGGTTAGGATTTTGAATTGCAGTTGTAAACTTTGGTTTGCGTATAACGACACTCAACTGAAAACCAACCAAATGTTTTATATTGGAAGTAACCTCATTATTTTTAATTCAAATTATCTGTTATTAAAAGTCTACACTCCTAGAAAATAACTGTTGGAACTTCACCGTAACATGCACATAGAGTATTACATTTAATACTTAAACTCCTAAACGCATGCATACAAACTTTGGTACAGTATAAGTCTAGCTTGCTTCTCCTTCTTTAATGTCGCACGTTTTACGGACATCCTTTTTAATGAGCAATTGTGTTGGAGATCAACATCGTGAAAGCAAAGGGGGAGGGGGTGGGGGAGGAAATTGATCATGGCAATTAATCCTGACTTCTGCGGGTCCACTTGCGTCGTTTTAGTGTTATTAGGGACCTTCAGATCAGAGTACGAGTGCAAGATTGAGTACGAGTACGACTTTTCAAACCAAGCGCTTATACTTTCGATTATCAATTTTCACACCAATCTCGTACCGATAGTCTCCTTTTCATCTGGTCAGCAACAGGGGGGGGGGGGGGGGGGGGGGGGAGTGAGTTTTCTGAGAACGCAACTTGTCTGAAATTTAAATTCGAAAGTAGTACCCCGGTTTACTCCATCGCTTACTTGTCTTCCGATCTGACGGTCCCTATTTTGTTCTCATCTGTCATCAGATACAAATAGCTAGCCTAATGTGGTAAATTAACGATTAATTAACGATTTGGTTCGCCCCGACAATAATTTTTTTTCAAAACGTGACATCTAAAATCAATAGCAATAATTAATATACAACAAGCATGCATTTGTCCGTCAAAAGATAGACGTGCCACTATTTTCTTCAATGACTCAGTATAGTTTCGGTTACGAAATTTAAAGGTTAATTACAGTTACTGTATGTGGCCCTTGGTCCGGACGAAAAGACGCGAACGTGTATTTCTCAGCTTAGAAGAAGTGCAGTGAGCTGAAATTTGTCCTGTAAATTACCGTGACATTCAGCTAACATGCGGAAAGAAAACAGCTTCTGTGCTTACTCGATTACTCTGTAATATCGAAAACAGTGGTTCGGTTTGACGGCCCTAGGTCCGGACAGCGGGTCCTTGGTCCGGACAGCGCGCAATATTTACGCAATAATTGTTTAAAATCCAATCTAAAGAAGCTTTTTGCACATTTTGTATATGCTTTAGTGGAATTCAGAAAAATAAAATAAAAATTTGAGGGAAGAGAGGTTTATTTCGTCTCATCCACAATATGCAGTGGATATAAACTATAGCGCTTACAATCCTGATAAACGTGATTTGCAAAGTTTGATTTAAATTCTCCTTTTAGTTTTATTTTTGTAAATTGAAGTTTATTATGCCTTAGAACTTAAACTTAAAGGTATAACTTTTGTCAGACTTTTGTTCTTTCAGTATTATTTGGCTTGCCACCTTCAAACTTTTTAAGTTATATTTGGTTGCCGTCAGTGTCCGGACCAAGGACCTAGTCTGCAAAATTTTTTTTTCCTAACGGAAAAATACTAGATGAACCGAAAGTGTCCGGACCAAGGGCTGTCCGGATTTAGGGCCACATACTGTAGTCCCTATAAATTGTACAACAAAAGCTTCTCAAAAAGCAAAATTCAACTGGCAATTCACTGATGGTAGTTTTTTTCGTTTTTTTCATCGAAAATTTGCTCGAATCTAAGACAAGTAAATCATTGCTTCCTTTTACTTGGAGCATACTAATTAGTCCAAGCTCCGTGTTGGATACGGGATGGTTAAAACCAACTCGATGTGGTTAAGTCTTTCTTACCCAACGCGCGCTCTATAATAGCGCTGTTGTTGTTGTTGTTGTCTTTACCTTAAAAAAGGCTTAACAAGTTTTTAGAAGTTCATATCCATGCTTTACACTCATTTTTTTTCTTTTCAGATCAATTTCCCCTGTGCATTTCAATCATATGTCTCTACTAAGGGCTGCTGGCGTTTAAAGACAGCGTGCTTGAGAAGTAAGTAAGCGCAATGCTTGTTCGGCTTTCGCCCAACGGATTAATCTCCCGATGCCTGGAGAGCCTGCCATTGCAGCTGAAAAATGTTAGTTCGGAAATTGCTTTTCTATAATCTTGCATTCTAAGACAGTAAATGATAAAATTAATGAACGAATTCCCGAACTGAAGAAGCTTAACTACGAAAACAACTACAATGTGTATATTCCTACATGACACACACATATTAACCACAATAACTAAAACTTGGAAAGGAAGCCATGTCAACACAAATGCCCCGGTGATCAAAAATAATGTCTTAGACAACCTGGCCTCACGCCTCGCCCTAACTTCATTTTGTAGTCGAGAAGCTTGTTTTCTCCAAATGCCGCAGTAAGCACTGCAAGTTATCAACAAAGGAGTAGATAAGCTGATAGTGATAACAATTAGGAACTGCAGATTTTTCATGACAGAAAAGTCAAGTAGCACTCGAGTTGAAGTTACAATAAGGGACAGGATCCACGGCGTTACCATGGCAATGATGTAGCTATGTGAGGATAACTGCAAATGACGAAGCGGTCGAGCGATAGCGTGGAGTCTTTCGAGAGAGATAACTGTCAGTGTGAAAATGGAACAGAGACCTGTAAACATATCCACGCAATCATATATGACTCGTGGTATCAGTGTCTCCACAGAGATGACCGCTATCATATAAATCGGTATTGTAAATAATCCAACCAACAGATCAGCTATGGCCAAGTCAATTAACAGGTAATGAGAGCGTTTGCGAAGCCTTCGCTTGAGAAGAACTAAAATAGTCAGAAGGTTGCATATGATGATTGTAATTGCTGTGACTCCAAAACACACAGTCCAGAACCAGTTCCAACTGTTGAAGTTCATGATGAATGCACAATTAGACAGCTGCCTGCAATGGAGAACAGAAACTTTTGTTTCTTCTTTAATTAAGGATCAACTGGATGTGATTTTTTAGTAATATTTTTTTTAATGTTAATTTTATTTATCCATACATCCAACGGTCCGTTCGTTCGTTTGTTCGTTTGTCCGTCTGTTCGTTATAAGTCTAATACATCATCGACTGACAACAACTTTTCACTTGACTCTGAAGATGACTTCCGCTCAGGTTGTTGAAACGTCAGTCACCAACTACAGTTCTTCTCAAAACTACTCTCACCCAAACGATCACACTTTACAACCTTATAATAAATTCTTGTTAAATACAATTGCAGATGGAAATGAAACATTTGCATGAAGTCAGGATTCTTGACAGGATTCTTAAACGCTCTGGCAGAAAAAAAAAATCCACTGCTTCTTTTAGAATGGAATTGTACCCTTTTTTCTATGTCACCCATCTGAACCAGGTCAGATCGTACGTTTCGTATAATTTCATCATACGGAACTTCTAAATCCATCATTAACTGAGGTGTTTGCTTTATATAAAACAAGAAGAACAAATTTAGCGTCGTCTGTTCACCATCGATTAAGTTTGATATTAAATGATTTCTAACATCTCGAAAGGATTAGTTTTGTAAAGTGCATTTATATAGCTCAATTTATTGACGTCGCCGTCGTCCATAAGACAATACACATCTTAAGCACTGTGCCTTTGGCGACATGACGGGACCCGCGCGAGTTTCCCGCGTCCACTGCTGTTGCCGTCCAGCCCTTCCTTCCTCATATCTTTAGGTCCCTATTAACCAGTCAGGGCCGGGTTGTTCAAAGCGCGGTTAAGCTAATCCAGGATAAGGATGAGTTTTGATTTTAGTTTTTTAACTTCTTGGTGAGGGTTTCTGTTTACATTTTATGTCCTCCAATTTTGTCGTCAACCAATCGCAAATTTCACAAAATATAAGCAATAAAAACAATTTATACAAGATGAATTGAACCCTCGATCAACTCTTAATCCTGCATGGTTTAGTGTAAGTCGGCTTTCAAAGAACCCGGCCCAGAGCATGCACTTCGTGAAGCTATGTTGTAAACATGCTGGCATGTCCAGTTTGAACAGGATGCTTGAACATATTTCCTAACCTTATGATGTGAAATGTAAGAGTTTTTGCTTGGCAACATTGAAAGGTTTAAGTGTATTCCAATGTGGCAGATTTTTATTTTAAATTCTATAAATGTGAAAATTCAGTAATGCGAAATTATTTATATCCAGAAAATGTTTTGTTTTCTCGCCTCATGACAAGTCTGTCTTATTTGAAGAGGCCCTGTTAGGGTAAATTCGACAAGCGACACTGCGTTTAAACAGCAACATGGAAGAAATAAAATGGCGAGGAACGACAAGACTTTTTTTTTGCGACAGCGAAGAAAAGAATTAAATAAGAGTACTAAGGCGAATCTATTGGTTTTTTAAATGTTCGACGGCGAACTCATGTAGTTACAAATTCCTTGCGTCAACAGCATGCAGGGCATGCATTAAGTTCTTTAGTGAAGTAGATTAAATTAACTTTAACGGCTCTCTTAAAATGCATGAAAAACTTCTGCTTTGTGTACTTTGTTCAGAGTCAGAAAGTTCTGCTCTGTGTACCTAGGTTACTCGGCTATTGTGTTCTAAAGTTAGACACGTCGTGTTTTGATCTGTCAAATAAGTAAATTAATCTAAACGCTCTTTCAAAATGCAAGAGAAACTCCTGCTCCGTGTACTAGTTTTGAGTCACGTCGTTTTTTAATAGAAAAATTACGCTCGGTTTTAATTGGTCGCGATCGATTTAACTGCCTTTTTAAAATACCAGAGAAATTCCTGCTCGGTGTACCGAGCTTACTCGCGTCTTTTTTAATTGGTTGGAAAGTTAAAATATTTGAGAAATTTCTGCTCTTTTGCTCATGCCGTCTTAACACGAAATGACGAAATTACGACAGCGACATGTGGACCATTCTCTTAGTTGCGACATGACAAGCTTTGAAATTGAGACGGGAGACATGTATACCTACCCTAACAGGGCCTCTTTGAACGCATCGCATTAAGTGTATTCCAATGTGGTAGATGTTTATATCTTAAATTCTATGAGTATGAAAATTAAGTAATGCGAAATTATTTATATCCAGAAATGCTTTGTTTTCTCGCCTCATGACAAGTTTGTTTTATCTGAACGCATCGAAATCTTGATCATTTGATCTATCTTATAAAAATATTGTTAAAGTGGGAAAGAAACCCTAACGCTTGTTACTTCCGTAAAAGTCTTACTACTATAAGTAGTGAAAATTTTGCAATAACCTATCTTTACCAAGACAAACATAAGTGTACCCCGGAACACAGGCATGATATTTCTAATGACGGAGCATAAACAGGAAAATAAAAGTCATTGTTTCAGTGTTGTATTTATAAACCAGTACCGCGTTCTATGTGAAGAGCTTGATCGATTAGTAGTTTCACATTTAAATTTGAACTATATATATACTGAACTGACATAGCGCCTGATCTGACATTCACACGCTAAGTAGACTAAAAGATTTTATTCAACTTACCTTACTTTTGTAGATTCTCTCTTATGATCGAAAGAAACCTGAACACTTACAGTCAAACGACAGTCATAAACTAAGACGCCCAGACACTTTTACGCCATCCGATTTTAGGTAACCAATCCATAATCAAATAGTAATGCATGCTAATGACATTTTACATATCATGCAGACATAAGTTATAATTTATAATTAACTAGGCATTTATGCTTCGCCTCATTGATTATTCGCTCAAAAACTCAGGCCTTTAAGTTAGTAAATAATAATAATGAATATTACAGCTGTGTCCATTCATTCAGGTTACATTATCTTCAATTCATATACTGAGAAAAAAATTGTGTGACCGCCGGTGAAAGTGTTCAAAACCAGCAGCCCTATATTGGCTCAAGCCATCCTAATTTATACTCTTTTTATATCGCGTTGTGTATATGTTTATTAATTGAATGTATATCCAGCTTGCTTTTGCATTTAAAACAACGCCTTTCGCCTTAAATCAATTTCCTCTTGAACGTAATGTACGATTTATGCAATAGTATAGTTTCACTAGACCTGCATTCTGGCGGAGTTTTAGAAGATTCCCGAATGTTCTTCCAATTTTGCACGCCTCGAGCTCCGGGTGATACTTATTAACAACAGCTCTTACATGTTCCTGTTTTTCATTTCCATGACATTATCTTATCAAAAACTTATTAGCCTTGACAGGTGCAAAATGTGCGTGATGTTCTTTTGGTTGTTTTGGCTTTAAAGAATGTTAATGCGAGAGTGGTACAATAAATAGCTTTTCTCTGGCCTTTTTGCTGCAAATACTCCAACGACATATCGAAAGAGGTCGATACGACCTGACAACTAGTCATCGCAAAAAAAGGAAAGCTGAAATTTAATATATATCCTACTTTCTTTTTCCTCTATATATTTTTTTTAATTTTACGAAACCCATACCACCTTTTGACTTTTCTAAGTTTACCTTCAGCATTAAAGCGTCAAATGCGTGTCTTGTGCTTGATTTATTGTCAAAGTGTCTATTTTTGACTTGTTGAGCATTAGCTATTATCTCTCTGTGCATTTTTAATCAGGTGTGTTTACGTCTAATATTTCTCCTCGTTATATCATTTTGGACTTATTTCTAGTGATTCCTGGGTGCTGCAGTGGAGAGACAAATGTTATGTTTTAGGCTTGTGGCAATAGCATACATTATTATCAATACACACGGTCAAATTGAAAACCGCCCGCTTGAAAACATGCACTTTGCGGGCCGCAAATGACTTCTAGCGGGCCGTTAATGCATAAACGGCCCTGCAACTGATTGGTTTTCGGTTCATCATCCGATTAATTTTAACTAATCAGCGTCGCTGACATGGAGAAGCCATTGAAGTGCGTACGCGTATGGCAAGCCTTGAAGTTAACGCAGCCTCGAATAGTATTTTACTGAGCGAATTGTGTTCATAAAGAAAAATCAAAGTCTATTCGTTGTAAACGAAACAAAATGCAGCCAAAAAATTGGTTTTGGAAGCAAATGCTCAAGGTGAAGAGACAGAGAGAGAAGCTTCTTGTTGCCTTGCGAAAAACAAAACTTCGTTCTCTTGATTTGTGTATCTCCGGTCGAGCTAATTTAGATTAAGTATTGTAGGAATTTTACGCCAAAATTCAATTGGAAAATGTAAGTTTGTAAAGTATAAGTATCTCATCTCATCTCATCTCATCTCTCCCCCGCAGAGGCTCCTCAGAGAGGTGTTCGGTGGGGAGAGTCCGCTGTACGAAAAGAGTGCAGGCGAAATAAAATGGCGAGAGCGGCCGCGAGAGCCTCTGCCAGTTGCCACACCCAACATGGCCGCCATCCGGGGAGGTAACCTTTCTATTAGTGGGGGGTGGTGTATATGTTACTACCATATGTCAGTTAAATGACTGTTAATATCATGTCTGGAATCGGTTCTGAAGTTAATTACGCGATGCACGACAAGCAGAGGCAACAAGAACGCATTCAGATGCCGGCGTGGAAATGTGGAAAAGTTTTATTTTGCACAAAGATTGTAGTTTTATTAAATCTGTTTTGTTGTGTGGCGAACAACAAATTTAACAAGCAAAGGATTCGATTTGGAAACTTCTGGCAGCTAAAACTTCTATAAACAGATTTTTTCTTTCTTGAAAGAGAAGAGAACAAGTAGGTTTGTTTTGAAGAATGTTAATTCAGATACGTATAAACAGATTCTCAGGTGGGCATTCGATTGCGAAGTTTCAACGTCAATTCTTTACCGTACGAACTAAGTAAACCAATCGAAATATAAACTTAAATTCTGTTTCTTCGCAAACAGCTGCTTAAACTTGTGTAGAAACTATGCACACACTCATCTCACTCGCATTTTTCTGTACGAAATAATGCTTGCTTTGTGGTTGTTGTGTTACTCGACCAAACGATCAAAGACATTAAGCTGGTTAATATTTAAAGCGAACTGCAACATGTAGGAAATTAAACACGAAATACAAGAGGTATATTTACCATCAACAGATATCTCCTCGAGTGGGAAGTCAAGCTATTTGAAGTTTTTCCCAACTGACGCTTGACCTCCATAGGACAACAATTGTCCCACACGACTCCCCACAAGTTTCAGGGGGGACTTCGGATACAAAGATTTTGGTTTTCTTCAGAAAAAATGAAAACTTTTCGGAGAAATAACGGTCCCTTCTTGAAGTCACAAACTTTCCGCTGATTTTTACCACGTTCCAAGCTGCCAAAGTCGGCGAGGGCTTAGAAATTCATCAATGTACCAGAAAACGACAAGGATGTTCGAGAAAACGACAAGCTTCTGGCAGAGGTTCCCCGCGAAGTAGATCTCGATCTTTTGCGCCTGTACTCACCTTGCCAAGCGGATTTTTACAACGAACGCCCCATCGGGAACCTCTGCGGAGGAGAGAGATCTCATCTTACTTCAATGAAGTATTGTTTACAGACAGCAATTGTAACAGACAGCAATTTTAATGCATTTTATATTGCCCTTAACGTGCCAACGAAAGATTTTGTCTGCGTTATTTTTTCATTCTAATTAGTCTTTACGGAATCACAGAGATCCTACATGTGTAGTATTAATAACAGAGATTTTAAACTCTGTTTAAATAGGTGAACTACTATTGCGAACTTCCTATTCATGAATTACGCTCAAGAAGGTCAATGAGATCAATTTGTCCCTTCTGTAACGTTTCTATTGTATTATGTCGTATTATGTGTTACTTAGATGCCATGTGCTTGAAAAGGAAACAAGCCTTATACTTGTAGGAGCATCGGTCAACGGGTAAAGCTCTCGACGTGAGATTAGACTGCATCTGCACCTGGCAAGTATATTGAAGAGCGCATTTCTATACCTTTGCATTCTTATGCAATAAATAATGCAATTGCTGAAAGAATTGCCATACTGAAGAAGCTTAATCGCGTAGACAACTACAGCGGGAACGCTCTTACATGGCGAACACATATTCAACACAATTACTAGCACTTGGAATGGCAGCCATGTCAATACAAAAGTTCCTGTTATCAAAAGCAGGGTCTTGGACAGCTTAACCTCGCTCCCTGCTGTTACTCCATTTTGTAGTCGAGAAGCTTGCTTTCTCCAGATGACACCGTAAGAAGCACAATAGATCAACAAAGGTGTTGTTAAGCTGATAATCATAACAACAACAAATTGGTGGATTTTCATGACGGGAAATACAAGCAATAGTCGAGTCGAGGTGACAATAAGGGAAAGGACCCACGGCGTTACCATGGCAATGACGTAGCTATTCGAGGAGAGCTGACGATGACGCAATGGCCGAGCAATAGCGTTTAGTCTTTCAAGAGAAATAACAGCCAAGGTAAAAATTGAGCAAAAACCTGTAAACATATCCACACAATCAAATACGAGTCGTGACACCAGTTTCTCCCGAGACATGACCGTCATCATATAAATCGGAATTGCAAATAATCCAACCAACAGATCAGCTATGGCCAAATCAATTAACAGGTAATGACAACGTTTTCGAAGCCTTCGCTTGAGAAGAACTGAAATGGACAGTGAGTTACCAACAATGGTTAAAAACGCTATTGATCCAAAGCACATGTTCCAGAACGGGTTCCATTTGTTTAAGTCTATAATGACGTACTCGATTAGGCAGATATCTGCATCAAGGAACAAACAACGCTAACTAAAGTAAATGTATGATAGTTTCTGTAATGACGACGTTATCTACAACAAACACAAAATGTTTCATATTCAATTGTAAACTGTTCTGAAATGACGTCCGGCACTTATTACGCCAGATATGTAATTTGATTAATGGTGCCATTCGGTATTGCAAGAAAAGAAAGCCAATGTAGCCTTCTTACCTTTTAGTAAATAGAGAACTCGAAATCCACGCTTGAAGTCAAGGAGCAAGGAGCAAACACTTGTTCAGCAACCAGTTATCAACTAATTATTGAAAAGAAACTTTTTTTGTGGGTAAAGAAAAACAATCCAAATTATGTACTTGAAAGTCTTACGTCAATAACCGTCAAAACAAAACAAAAACATATTGTCCAAAAATAGATACCTGGTTTGAACATTGGGTTTTACTTTTCGAGCTTTAAGATTTAAGAAACTTCAGGTGTATATAATTTGCTTATAACAATGTCTTTTCAAAACCGTTGAACCGAATTTATGAATGCGATAAGCAACATCTTTCGCAGGATTTTAAATCTTATTTAAAATTGGAATTGGATTTTTTTATTTCATTTCTTTTAATTATTATTATTGAAAAAGGTAAATACGTAATATGGGAAGGAAAAAGACATGAAAGGTTATAACTGTTATACTATATATTGACTGGTATACAACTATTCCACCTGTCCTTCTTTGCTCGAGGGCTATGACGTCATTCAGCAATGCAATGGATTGACAACGTTAGAAAACATTAAAACGTTACAACGAAGCACCCGCCAACTACTTTGTTCCTATGACAGTTTTTATTAGGCGCAAAAGGAAAATGTATCTTTCTTCGTTTTTGCAAGTAGTTGACGATAAAGGAAGAGGACTCCGTCGATCGTATATCCATATCAAAATTCCGGTGTCTAATAACAACTTGGCTTTAAGCGAATAATGGAAAGTGCATCTTTAAGAAAAGTGCATCTTTCTTTGTTTGTGCAAGTAATTAACGATTAAGGACTAGGTCTCAGTCGATCGTATATCCATATCAAAATTCCGGTATTTAATAGAAACTTGGCTTTAAGCAAGTGATGGAAACTGCATCTTTAAGGAAAGTGTATCTTCCTTTTTTTGTGCAAGTAGTTAATTATTAAGGAAGAAGCCCCCGTCCATCTAATATCCATATCAATATACCGGTGTCTGACAGAAGTTTGGCTTTAAGCGAATAAGGAAAAGTGCATTTTCAAGGAAAAGTGCATCCGATTAATTTTAACCAATCAAAAAATTTTTTAACCAATCAGCGTCGCAAGCGGGAAAACCATTCAAGCGCGTACGCGTACAGCGAGCCTTGAAGTTAACGCAGCCTCGAAGAGTTTGTCACTGAGCGAATTGTGTTCGTAAAGAAAAATCAAAGTCTATTCGTTGTAAATGGAACAAAATGCAGCCAAAAAAATCGGATTTAGAAGCAAATGCGAAAGGTAAAGAGACATCTCATCTCATCTCATCACATCTCATCGGATCTGATCTGATCTGATCTCAACTCGTCTCATCTCATTTCATCTCATCGCATCTCATTACATCACATCTCATTACATCTCATCTCAACTCATCTTATCTCATCTCACCTCATCTCATCTCACCTCATCTCATCTCATCTCATCTCATCTCATCTCATCTCATCTCATCTCATCTCATCTCATCTCATCTCATCTCATCTCATCTCATCTCACCTCACCTCATCTCATCTCATCTCATCTCATCTCATCTCGCCTCATCTCATCTCATCTCATCTTATCTCATCTCATCTCATCTCATCTCATCTCTTCTCATCTCATCTCATTTGATCTTACTTCAATGAAGTATTGTTTACACCCCTTTCATTTTCTCCCAAATAAGAGAAAGCAAGTTAAATTGTTCCACTTGAAACAAACAGCAATGTTAATGATTTTTTTATATAGTTTCCTTGACGTGCCAACGCGAGATTAGTCTGCGATATTTTTTTTTAATTCTTATTAGTCTTTACGGGATTACAGAGATCTTACATGTGTAATATTTATAGCGGAGCTCCCACGCGCCGAAGACGTGTAGCGTAGCTCCATTGGTAACATGCGGGTACAAAGGAACAGACAGGGCAAATGGTATCCTATCGAACCGAGAAATTTTGGTTGTCGCGTACGTACGTCCGTCCGTACGCACGGATTAGGCCTGGGAACGAGCTAGGCTCCAGTGGCAACGCGCGTCTTTTGGTGGGAAAAATCATTACTATCAGGCCCTCAGCAAATAAGTTTTTTAAAAACGCCTTTCTACTCAGCTAAGCTTATATAGTAGACGGTTTTAAACGCGAGGGAAAAAATCATTCTTAGCTCTTGTTGACAATGTTAGAATTACATGAAGGGAAGACTAACTTGAGGAAGTCCGCTGTTGGCTGTCCGGCTCGTCTGGATTTATCAGCTTCTAAGCGAGCTTATTTTAAACTTGTGCATGGGTTGATTTGCCAAATGTTCTGGTTCATACGTGATAAGCTCTCGGGAAACGGTAAGGTGAACAGCAGAATTTTGAATATGGTTCAGAGTCAAAAGTCAGGAAACAATCTCACAGCATGCCGATTTACCAAGCGTACGCATGAGTTCACTACTAAGCATGAAGACTCCGCGATTGAAGAGCACACGAAGGACTCAGTTTTAAAGACAGTTTATTACAGATACATTATTTCTGGATATATTTCTCGTTTCACCCGCGATGACAACCATAGTTAGTAGAGGAGTAAAGATTGTGGCCGATCGAAATGGAAATCTTCCAAGCTTCTTGGTGAGTTTGAAGCAAAGACGGTCAAAGACAACATTCCTTTACGAAAACAAGGTGAGCTATTGATGTTCATTTTTTTTAACAGATTAGAAAAGTCTTTGGTATTTAGATTAACCAGCATTCAACCTAATACATTATTTTTAAACGAAGCTGGGTTCTAGCTCTCAGTCGTGTACCGGTATGTCAAACAAGGACATAGACTTAGTGGACTGAAATTCGTTTTGTCTTAAACACGAATTGTATATTCAAAGCATACCTTAGGCCCGGGTCGCACTTGAGACAAAATCGGGACAAGTTTATTTTGATAAGCAAAAAAACTGTCAGATTCCTGTCATCAGTTGACCACGCCAAGTGCGACCTACTTGTCCCTACGCGGACAAAAACTTGTCCACGGAGACAAATCTTCAAAGAAGCCGTGGTCCTGCCCCAAAGCAGGACTTTTTACGAACAACAAACAAAAACTGTTTTTCTTAGAGATTAAGTTGTCCATCAAATTAAAAGCTTTAAAATGTAGTTGCTTCACATTTCATTTTTCGTTGCGCGCTGTACCGTCGGTCACACGTTCTAGTCATCATGAATCCAGGTTTTCGATCGAATTTTCCCTTTGTTTGGGAGAGCGACGCCTTGGAAAATTCTTACGACGATCACAATATTAATCGGTACAGGCCAGGTCAGTATTTTTGGGAACGCTAACAAAATAATGATGCTCAATTCACCCAAAATACTATTGCGCCAACGGCGGCGGTTTTGGCGCCCTTTCAACATCAGAGCCATCCAGGTTTCATACAACCAAGCTCCAGCCGTTTGCCAACTCCATCTCCCCCAGTTTCAGCATCGCCAGTGTCCTTTGATGCCGAAGATTCAAGCGAGGCCAGTGAAAATTCGGCCAAAGCGGGCAGAGGATATGGAAAGTGGAGGGAAGCAGAGGAGAAGCTTCTAGTTCAATTGTGGTGCGACAAACACACTCGACTTGAATCAAGGCATGCCCGACAGGTTTGGGAGGAAATCGCAAAAGAAGTTTCCAAAATCAGAAAAGTAACTAGCACCCAGTGCCAGAGGAAGATAAAGTACCTGAAAGACCGGTACAAGGAGGCTAAAGATCATAATCGCAACAAGACTGGAGGCGACAGGAAAACCTCGCCATTCTACGAAGAAATCGATTCCGTGCTGGGGTGCAGAGACATTGTGACATTCAGTCACGTCGAAGAATCTAGCCCAAGCACCTCTGGCACCTCTTCGCGTTCTCCCGGCTCGTCAAATGACAACAACGAAAAGGATGACGAGGAGATAGACGAAGAAGAGTTCGAACAATCTCTGGCTGTGTTCGGTTTAAATAAAAAGAGGGAACGGAAGAGCCAGCGCCGGGACGAAAGAAAGCGCGCCAAAACCGCGAAAGCTACACGGAAAGAGCGTGACGAGGATGATGACCTTTTCCGTGAAAGCATGGAAAAGTTGCAAGCTCAAGGGGATAAATTAACAAATGTGTTGGAAGCCATGGAGAAAAATCAAACTCAACAGCTCCAAATCATGAACCAATTCATGACCAATTTTATGCAAGCCATGCAGCCGAAGAATCAGGAATGACTGAGACTTCTTTATTCGCCTCAAAACAGAACTTGCGTGACAATTGAACAAAGGAGGCAACAATTACATCTTTTCATGTTTATTTTTTATTAAAAAGTGTAGTCAGTTATTGTTCCAGTTTACCCATCACCTGCATTATAGTAAGTGACAGAGCCCTGATATTTTACTGATTTTCGTAAATTTTCTTGGTCGAAAATGTTATCGTGTATCGTTATTATAGTATTTGATTAAAAAATATGGGAGTTTACATGTAATGTATTATATTAAAATTTATTGTATTTTCCTTTTACATTTAAATCCTTTCAAATCATAAAATGGTGAAATGTTCATCCAATAAAGTGTTTAACTGAAACAATATGTTTGTAATAAACTGCGAAGACTTCACATTTATTCACAAATTCCACAAATATTCCCTTAAAAAGTCTCTCAGATCTGCACCATCAGCATTTCCATCTCTGACAGGAAAATCATTGTCACTTCCATCATTATCTTCATCCCATAAATCACCAGCCTCAATACAAAAATTATGAAGGACACAACAAGCAATGATAATCTGGTTAGTAAAGGCTATGTCGCTGTCTAGTCGTTTTTGGAGAATTCTCCAACGCCCTTTCAGCATGCCAAATGCACACTCCACTGATACACGAGCACGTGAAAGTTCTTTATTAAAATTTATTTCCTCGGGGTCACTTGTTCCCTCGTGGTACGCCTTTAGCAACCATGTGGAGAGAGGATAGGCACTGTCACCCAATAAAACGGGTTTTATTTCCCTCCCTCCAACTCTTACAGTTGGCCCGACTAGCAGTTCATTATTTGTTATGCGCTGATACAATGAGCTGTTTCTCAGGACTCTTGAATCGTGCATGCTCCCTGGAAAACCAGCAGCAACGTCCAAGAAACGCTTTTTTCCGTCAGCCACAGCTTGGACCACAACATCATGCTGCTGCAGTCGGCTAAAATAGTCTGGTCCGCTTTCTGTAGGAGTTTTGATTTTTATGTGCGTTCCATCAATAGCTCCTATCACATTTGGGAGATCAGTTAAATCCTCAAACGTTTGTCGGGTGGCCAGAACATCTCTATTTGTCGATGGGAACTTGATGTAATCATTTTTTAAATCACACAATGCATCGACAACATCTTGAACAGCCTCGATAACGGTTGTTTTACCGACGTTAAAGTTTGGACCTATCGTGACATAGGAGTTTCCATGGGCCAAGCGGTACAGTCCCAATGCCAAAATTTTTTCCGGTGTCACACAGTCACGCAAGAAAGTATTTTGTCTTGTAAGCCGTGGTCGGATTAAATTCAAAAGCATCGTGAATGTATCTCTGTTTAAGCGAAGCTGTCTCCGGAAATAATCACCTGGAATTGTTGGATCAAAATAGTGCATTTCAAACCACGACTGGTTAGGTCTTGGCAAGACCCAAAATCGTGGAAGGCGACGGCCACGTCGTCTTCTTCGCCGTTGATTTAACATCAAAACTTGTGCCTGAAGTGCTCGTATTTGAAGGATACATGAAAGGAGGATGACTCTTTGCGCATCGTTAGCTGCACTCAAGTTTAAAAGGTAGAAATAGAGACCCAGAAACAGAGCAAGTTCTCGTTGATTCATTGTTATTGCTTCTGTCCTCCAATTTGAATAAATTATAAAAGAGCGCGGAATCAAAATTATGCAAGAAATGGCGCGCCGGATAAAGTGACAGGCTTTTGTTTACTTTTACGGAATGTCACGGATGATTGTCTCTACAAGTGCGACCCAAAACTGCAATGTTCAATATTGTCTGAGACAAGTTCAGAGACAATTTTGTCGGTAACATCTTGGAACATTTCAGAAATTTGTCTCAAGTGCGACCCGGGCCTTACTTCTGGCGGGTTTTTCCTATCCGCGTTAATTTGTTTATTCTGTAGTTAAATCACCGAAGTAGGAAGAACACACCACTTTTAAACGTTGGAAAGAGTACAGAACAAGTAGAGAACAAAATTTACATGAAAATTTGTAAGAATGTGGTCGAGTCAGATGCAATGTAGGGGACATAATGCTAGCTGAGAGTCTTAGCGAAATATAGTTTCTCCATGTCCTCTGTTATTTTTCACTGAGAACTTTGCGTAGTTCTCCTTTTTTTTAAATTTTTATAATATGAATGTTATGAGTGAAAACGTTTTGTGAAAGTTTTGTATTTCTTATCTGATAACAGCCTTTCTCAGAATAAATTGATTAGTTTATTCATATTTTTTATAACTTACCGTATTTAATCGATTAAACGCCTCCCTCGAATAAGCGCTACATGTTAGAACAGAAATATTAATAAACGTCGCCCTCGAATAAACGCCGCATCATGATCATGCGGCATTCATTTGAATAACAGACTCGGAAAGCAAATGCAGTAATAATCAAGCTTGAGCAGGCCAAAACAAATATTTTTCTTGATTGTAACAAGGTTTTAAGGTATTGAAATTGACTTTTCAGGCATGTACTAAAACATGTTTCTGTTTTTGTTTTTTTTAATTAAAGTGTTCAGTTACCATACTATTGTTTACAAGAAATAAATTGAATTTTAAATGAACGGCGCCCTCGTATAAACGCTTCCCTCTAATAAACGCCGCACTCGAATCACGAAAAATTAAATAAACGCCGTGGCGTTTAATCAAATAAATATGATACATAAAAGAATATAGCACAGTTTCTAAAATGTTATGCAAAAGATCATGAAATTTTCTTAAGTTATAACAACCAAACTGATCCTGAAGTTTTAATGTAGGATAAGGGCTTGGAAAAAAATAAATTCCAGATTTCCCTGTGGCTGACAAGCAGCTCTCAAATTTTGCTTGCCTAGGACTGTGCATGATTGTGTTTCTTAGTAAACTTGTGACTGTATAATTTACATCTAGACGACTTGCCTGGGCCTTTTAACCTATTACGCAAACAGGCATGAAAAATTAATTGCTTGACAGAAAAATCTACTTGCCCCAGACAATTAGAGGGTACTTTTTTTAGCCCTGTGGCTATGAGCATTGCTTTCTTGAAGGTTGCACATGACTTGTACAATTCTTTAAGCCTTTCAAAGTTTTCCAACTTAAAGCAGTGACTAAATCACATATTTTTGCCAATTTTTTTTCTACAAGAGAAGTAGGATTAGTATTTGATCGTGAAAAAAATAAGTTCAAAATTGGCCTGTCTGCGATGACTCGAGGATATAATTAAAAGTAAATAATACATGTACAACAAGTTTTTTGAGGTCAATTCAGTGAGAAGTATTTATAGAGGGTGTAAGATGCAGTTTGAAGTTGTCATTTATTTTGGTAAATCTGTTGTCTTTCTAAAACTTGCTATGATAGGATTTCCATACTTTTTGCCAGGATGCAAGTTAAGAATTTTACAGGTTTTTGATATGTATAAATTTTGTTTTCAGTGCAGGGAAAACAGTCAAGGGGTGCAGTTAGTGAAATTGGTGATGCAGGTAATCATAACATTAGTGTCAGCTTATACCTTTCTTTATCTAGATATTAAAGAAGCTCCATGATACATTAGTGCATGAAACTTGTTTTTCAAGTGTAAAACTTTTGGGTGTGAAAAATGGTATGTGTTTTAACCCCTTGGTAAGTTTACATTGTATGTTTCCCTAAAATCCTCGTTCAATTGAGGAATTTAATATACACAATTTATATGTAACAGCACATGTACATAAAATGTTTTTATTGTTCAAGAAAAATGTTTTCGTTGTTCATACAATGCACCCCTCCCCCACCATGGAGGAGGGGTATGAGGGCAAAGACCCAACAAGATCTGCTACCTGACCCGACAAAATACCGGAATACTTGTAATGATTTTGTGGGAGAAGTGCAAATTGACCTGTTGTGTTTGAATTCCTTTTGTTAATACCTTAAACCTTAATAGCTAATAAGCTCAAGCCCTAACTTAACATAAATTGTCTTGTTGTGGTACCAGGCAAATGTAGAAATAGAACTTAAACTCAGCTGAAATTTTACGTGAACACAAAGACTTAGTAAAATTTTAGAGCTGCTTAGGCCAGAAAAGCCAGCTGGGCTTGTTGATGAGCCGGCTCAGTATTTTCTTAGCTATATCCCTGATAAAAGTTTTAGGGAGAATATGTAAGCTTTCCTGGACTTAATCACAGTACTTTCAACAGCACCTGTCAGAGATAAATATAAGAGTCTTAAAAGACACATCATTTTGTAGGGAACTCTTGAATTAAGCCGGTGTTTCACACCCCAAAACATTCATCAAAGCCTCGCCATGTGCCGGGTCTTATTGATAGCACTATTAGTGTCTTCAGTAGTTAAAAAAAGGTTTTCCTGACACACTCACTCTGAAAGGACTTTTTGGTTCTAAACATATCCCCCAACACATTCCCTGGCCCATGCAAAAATTGGAAAAATAACTCTCTTTTTTATGTATCTGTATAATGTTCTGAATAAATTAAATTAAAATTATAAATATTCATTTGATGTCAATGATCATCAACAAAATGGTATCTGTTATTTTCCCTTTTTCAGGGTTAACACGAGTAGCAGAATTTCCACAGAGAGTTGCAGACACAGAGAGAGATAAATGAACAATCAGAATATATTATTTCTTCATTGCATGTACAACTAATACTTATGTACTCTGTGTGAAAATATACAATTTATGAAGTCAGGTGTAATTTTAAAGTTAATGAAATAGAGCCAGATAAGGTTCAACCATGTTCGTATTTCTTAAGGGATCTCTGACAACACAATATAGATAGATAGATGGATAGATGCTTTATTAAAACTAAATTGCAACCCAAGGGTTAAATAATATAGTTTTTACAAAAAATTACAATGGTTAAAAAGGTTAAAATTACTTATATACACAAAATGAAATATACAGCTATAAAAAGTCAAACATTTAAAATTTGAGCGCATTGCTAGAATAAAAAAATATAAAAATCATCCGGCTACCCAAACATTTGTGGGAGGTGTGGTGACCTAATGGTTATTGTGCTGGACTCCGGATCGAGCGGTCCGGGTTCGAGACCTGGCCCGGGCACTACGTTGCGTTCTTAGGCAAGACACTTTACTCTCATAGTTCTTCTCTTCACCCAGGTGTATAAATGGGTACCGGCTTATTTACTGCTGGGGGGGGGGGGGGGATTAACCCTGCAATGGACTAGCATCCCATCCAGGGGGAGTAGAAATACCCCTAGCCGCTTAATAATGCTTCAGAAACCTGGTTACGCTCCAGCCTGATGAGCCACTTGGCTCAACAGCAGGCTTTACCTACCCAAACATTTAATTCCCAGTGCCCACACTGTGAAGAACAGTAATCATGATAATGAGATACACAGTTCATCAATCTCTAAATTAATATCACATGTTGCAATACAATAATAACTGATGAAATATATGTTGTTCATAGGCAAATTTTTACTTCATCACCAAAACCAAACTCAGTCATTAAATAATAAAACATTAAACACAGCTGTTTTGTTTTGTGGGTGTGTCTCACAGATCAGTTATTTGTTGTTAAGCCTTCTGTTTCAGTAGAACTAATTTAATAGCCATATTTTTTTCTCATGCTTGCATGGTTTAATATACAAGCAAATCCATGGTAAAATTTTTGCCAAACAATCTATACAGACTATACCTGAGTTTAGGACTAACAAACAGTATGTCTGCCTCTCCAGAATTTTTCTGATCTTAGTTTACATGCAATTAAGTAAAGTGAAGCCCCTCAAGGACAAAGGGACTCATACGAAGGGAAAATGGTGTTATCATTTTGGGGAAACCTATTTGGCAGAATGATAAATGCCACTATTTTGCTTGCGGCTGGCTTTTACTCCGGTTTGCTAGCAGTCAGCTGTTATTTTTAGTATCGGGAAATAATACTGTCACTGTTCCAATAGGGCCCCCGTTTGGGTGGTGGGGGGGTGGGGGGTGGGGGGGTGGGACAAGCTACATGCAAAACTTTCCAGTTGTATGCTTTGTACAGCTATAACATACCAGTTATGGTGGGTGTATGGATATTTTCTAGAGCAACGCTTTCTTTGTTCTAGTTTCTCTTTGAGAGTTTATATACCTTTGGGAGGTTATGCACAAACTGCTAGATGATTATCCTCTTTTGATTGATCAACTATTTTTACTTTTATTTGGTGCTGTTGTTCATGGTGAAAACAATACATAATATATATAAAGAAAATAACACGAATAAAAAATCATTCTAAAAAAGATGTAAAGGGCATATAACCTGGGAGCTCCGCTTTTAGGCTTGCCTAAATCTATATATTAAAATAGGCGAGCTAGTGTTGCGAACTTCCTATTCATGAATTACAGTCAAGAAGGTAAAGAGATTACTATTTCCCTTCTGTAACGTTGCAATTGTATTATTTCGTATTATGTGTTATTTAAACGCAGTGTGCTTGAAAAGGAAACAAGCCTTATACTTGTAGGAGCATCGGTCAACGGGTAAAGCTCTCGACGTGAGGTAAAACTGCATCTGCACCTGGCAAGTATATTGAAGAGCGCATTTCTATACCTTTGCATTCTTATGCAATAAATAATGCAATTGCTGAAAGAATTGCCATACTGAAGAAGCTTAATCGCGTAGACAACTACAGCGGGAACGCTCTTACATGGCGAACACATATTCAAAACAATTACTAGCACTTGGAATGGCAGCCATGTCAATACAAAAAATCCTGTTATCAAAAGCAGGGTCTTGGACAGCTTAACCTCGCTCCTCGCTGTTACTCCATTTTGTAGTCGAGAAGCTTGCTTTCTCCAGATGACACCGTAAGAAGCACAATAGATCAACAAAGGTGTTGTTAAGCTGATAATCATAACAACAACAAATTGGTGGATTTTCATGACGGGAAATGCAAGCAACAGTCGAGTCGAGGTGACAATAAGGGAAAGGACCCACGGCGTTATCATGGCAATGACGTAGCTATTCGAGGAGAGCTGACGATGACGCAATGGCCGAGCAATAGCGTTTAGTCTTTCAAGAGAAATAACAGCCAAGGTAAAAATTGAGCAAAAACCTGTAAACATATCCACACAATCAAATACGAGTCGTGACACCAGTTTCTCCCGAGACATGACCGTCATCATATAAATCGGAATTGCAAATAATCCAACCAACAGATCAGCTATGGCCAAATCAATTAACAGGTAATGACAACGTTTTCGAAGCCTTCGCTTGAGAAGAACTGAAATGGACAGTGAGTTACCAACAATGGTTAAAAACGCTATTGATCCAAAGCACATGTTCCAGAACGGGTTCCATTTGTTTAAGTCCATAATGACGTACTCGATTAGGCAGATATCTGCATCAAGGAACAAACAACGCTAACTAAAGTAAATGTATGATAGTTTCTGTAATGACGACGTTATCTACAACAAACACAAAATGTTTCATATTCAATTGTAAACTGTTCTGAAATGACGTCCGGCACTTATTACGCCAGATATGTAATTTGATTAATGGTGCCATTCGGTATTGCAAGAAAAGAAAGCCAATGTAGCCTTCTTACCTTTTAGTAAATAGAGAACTCGAAATCCACGCTTGAAGTCAAGGAGCAAGGAGCAAACACTTGTTCAGCAACCAGTTATCAACTAATTATTGAAAAGAAACTTTTTTTTGTGGGTAAAGAAAAACAATCCAAATTATGTACTTGAAAGTCTTACGTCAATAACCGTCAAAACAAAACAAAAACATATTGTCCAAAAATAGATACCTGGTTTGAACATTGGGTTTTACTTTTCGAGCTTTAAGATTTAAGAAACTTCAGGTGTATATAATTTGCTTATAACAATGTCTTTTCAAAACCGTTGAACCGAATTTATGAATGCGATAAGCAACATCTTTCGCAGGATTTTAAATCTTATTTAAAATTGGAATTGGATTTTTTTATTTCATTTCTTTTAATTATTATTATTGAAAAAGGTAAATACGTAATATGGGAAGGAAAAAGACATGAAAGGTTATAACTGTTATACTATATATTGACTGGTATACAACTATTCCACCTGTCCTTCTTTGCTCGAGGGCTATGACGTCATTCAGCAATGCAATGGATTGACAACGTTAGAAAACATTAAAACGTTACAACGAAGCACCCGCCAACTACTTTGTTCCTATGACAGTTTTTATTAGGCGCAAAAGGAAAAAAATGTATTTTTCTTCGTTTTTGCAAGTAGTTGACGATAAAGGAAGAGGACTCCGTCGATCGTATATCCATATCAAAATTCCGGTGTCTAATAACAACTTGGCTTTAAGCGAGTAATGGAAAGTGCATCTTTAAGAAAAGTGCATCTTTCTTTGTTTGTGCAAGTAATTAACGATTAAGGAATAGGTCTCAGTCGATCGTATATCCATATCAAAATTCCGGTATTTAATAGAAACTTGGCTTTAAGCAAGTGATGGAAACTGCATCTTTAAGGAAAGTGTATCTTCCTTTTTTTGTGCAAGTAGTTAATTATTAAGGAAGAAGCCCCCGTCCATCTAATATCCATATCAATATACCGGTGTCTGATAGAAGTTTGGCTTTAAGCGAATAAGGAAAAGTGCATTTTCAAGGAAAAGTGCATCCGATTAATTTTAACCAATCAAAAAAAAATTTAACCAATCAGCGTCGCAAGCGGGAAAACCATTCAAGCGCGTACGCGTACAGCGAGCCTTGAAGTTAACGCAGCCTCGAAGAGTTTGTCACTGAGCGAATTGTGTTCGTAAAGAAAAATCAAAGTCTATTCGTTGTAAATGGAACAAAATGCAGCCAAAAAAATCGGATTTAGAAGAAAATGCGAAAGGTAAAGAGACATCTCATCTCATCTCATCACATCTCATCGGATCTGATTTGATCTGATCTGATCTCAACTCATCTCATCTCATTTCATCTCATCGCATCTCATTACATCACATCTCATTACATCTCATCTCATCTCACCTCATCTCATCTCATCTCATCTCATCTCATCTCATCTCATTTGATCTTACTTCAATGAAGTATTCTTTACACCCCTTTCATTTTCTCCCAAATAAGAGAAAGCAAGTTAAATTGTTCAACTTGAAACAAACAGCAATGTTAATGATTTTTTTATATAGTTTCCTTGACGTGCCAACGCGAGATTAGTCTGCGATATTTTTTTTTTAATTCTTATTAGTCTTTACGGTATTACAGAGATCTTACATGTGTAATATTTATAAAATAGACGAGCTAGTGTTGCGAACTTCCTATTCATGAATTACAGTCAAGAAGGTAAAGAGATTACTATTTCCCTTCTGTAACGTTGCAATTGTATTATTTCGTATTATGTGTTATTTAAACGCAGTGTGCTTGAAAAGGAAACAAGCCTTATACCTGTAGGAGCATCGGTCAACGGGTAAAGCTCTCGACGTGAGGTAAAACTGCATCTGCACCTGGCAAGTATATTGAAGAGCGCATTTCTATACCCTTGCATTCTTATGCAATAAATAATGCAATTGCTGAAAGAATTACCGAACTGAAGAAGCTTAATCGCGTAGACAACTACAGCGGGAACGCTCTTACATGGCGAACACATATTCAACACAATTACTAGCACTTGGAATGGCAGCCATGTCAATACAAAAGTTCCTGTTATCAAAAGCAGGGTCTTGGACAGCTTAACCTCGCTCCTTGCTGTTACTCCATTTTGTAGTCGAGAAGCTTGCTTTCTCCAGATGACACCATGAGAAGCACAATAGACCAAAAGAGGTGTTGTTAAGCTGATAATCATAACAACAACAAATTGGTGGATTTTCATGACGGAAAATCCAAGCAACAGTCGAGTTGAGGTGAAAATAAAGGAAAGGACCCACGGCGTTACCATGGCAATTACGTAGCTATTCGAGGAGAGCTGACGATGACGCAATGGCCGAGCAATAGCGTTTAGTCTTTCAAGAGAAATAACAGCCAAGGTAAAAATTGAGCAAAAACCTGTAAACATATCCACACAATCAAATACGAGTCGTGACACCAGTTTCTCTTCAGACATGACTGTAATCATATAAATCGGAATTGCAAATAAACCAACCAGCAGATCAGCTATGGCCAAATTAATTAACAGGTAATGACAACGTTTTCGAAGCCTTCGCTTGAGAAGAATTGAAATGGACAGTGAGTTACCAACAATGGTTAACAACGCTATTGATCCAAAGCACATGTTCCAGAACGGCCTCCAGTTGTTGAAGTCCATAATGACGCACTCGATTAGGCAGATATCTGCAACGATGAACAAAACGCTCTTACTACAGTAACTATATGATAGTTCCTGTAATGATAATGTTGTCTATAACAAACACAAAATTTATCATATTCCAATGTTAACTGTTCTGAAATGACGTCCGGCACTTATTACGCCAGAGGTGTAATGTGATTAATGGTGCCATTCTGTATTGCAAGAAAAGAAAGTAAATGCAGCTTTCTTACCGTTTAGTAAAAAGAGAACTCGGAATCCATGCTTGAAGTCAATAAGCAAGAAGCAGACGCTTTTTCAGCAACCAGTTATCAACTAGTTATTGAAAAGAAACTATTTTTCGTGGGTAAAGAAAAACAATCAAAATTATGTACGTTACCTTTTACGAATAACTTGAAAGTCTTACGTCAATAACCGTCAAAGCAAAAACATATTGTCCAAAAAAAGATACTTGGTTTGAACACTGGTTTTTACTCTTCGAACATTAAATTTAACACACTTAAAGTGTATGTAATTTGCTTATATCAATGGCTTTTTAAAACCATTATACCGAATTTATGAATGCGATAAACAACACCTTTCGCAGGAATTAAAATTTATTTAAAATTGGAATTATTTTTTTTTTCTTTTTTTTTTAATTGTTATTGTTGAAAACGCTAAATACGTGATGTGGGAAGGAAAAAGACATGAAATGTTATAACTGTTATACTTTATATTGACTGGTATGTAACTGTAACACCTGTCCTTCTTTGCTCTAGGGCTATGACGTCATTCTGCAATGCAATGGATTGACAACGTTAGAAAACATAAAAACGTGAAAACATTAAAACGTTGAAACGCTAAAACGAATCACCAGTAAACTACTTTGTGGCTATGGCAGTTTTTATAAAGCCTTCTAGGAAAGGTGTCCTTCTTCTTTTGTGCAAGAAGTTGATGATTAAGGAAGTGGCCTCCGTCGATCGTATATCCATATCAAAATTCCGGTGTCTAACAGAACCTTGGTTTTAAGCGAATAATGAAATGTGCATCTTTAAGGAAAGTGTATCGTTTTTGTTTGTGCAAGTAGATAATTATTAAGGAAGACGCTTTCGTCCATCTTATATCCATATCAATATTCCGGTGTCTAATAGAAACTTGGCTTTAAGCGAATAATGAAAATTGCATCTTTAAGGAAAATGCAACTTTCTTTTTTTTTTCAAGTAGTTAACAATGATCAACAATTAATCCTATACCCATATCAAATCCCGGTGTCTAACAGAAACTTGGCTTTAAGCGAATAATTAATTAAAGCCCATGGGGTCGTCGAGTCCATTATGTCAAGAAGTATTGCACGATTGCACGATCAATATTTTAATTGATAAAAGTAAAGGCCATGTTCCAAACTTTAGTGTATAAATAAAAGTAAAGTCAAAAATATAATAGTCGTGGTGAAAAGAATGTTATTCGATCCAACATACGGTTTCAATGCATTAGCACAAACGGAATGGCAGAAACTACTATAGCTCTTGATGAACAATTGTCTAATACACCTTTTTTGTGCCTTAATATAAAGTGTTAATGGTGTCTGAAAAGTAGATAATTTTATAAAAAATGGCGTCGGGGGTAGGGAAATGTAAAGCTTGGCTACTTTTTTTGCTTAAATTGGAATTCTGGGTTAATAGCAACCCCCTTCAGAGTAACAATTAAGGGTTCTCAACCCTGACTGTATCATTTTCACATTGAACTGCAACTATATCGCTGTTTAGCTTCATTTTCGCAATTTCACGTATTCCGGTGCTAGTTAAGAGCGGTCATCTGCAAATATCGCCTGGAGGCGAGCGCAATGAAAATTAAAATCGAAAATTATCAAACTTAGTCAGAAATGTAGGTCTTTTTAAATTCAATTAGAATTTTCTTTTAGGCGAACGGCGACGACACCTACGGACCTACGGTTTGGCAGCTCTCGCATCAGTTAACAAGGGGTATATACAACAAAGGACTTAAATGTGCCTTTTTTGTTTACAATTGCTTTCTATTTTTTATGTACTTTAACCATGTTGAATTCACTAATGACGGGTTACACTTGCTGATGTGCTGTATTGTTAAGTTAATTTTCATCTTCGTTTCCCTTACTTCTTTTTATGATGGATAGTTCTATACATCAAATGCATTTCCATTTAATGTGTCCTACACTGTCTAACGCTCCTCTCACGCGACAGTACGTGTAGAACTGACATATGTGGGACAGACCGGATAGACCTTTCCTAACAGGAAATTCGGTTCTATAAAGGCCATCCGGCTCATCACGCGTCCGATTTTTATTTATTACACACAAAATTCGATATTCACAATTATGGTAGTTTCGGCCCAAATAGCATAGAGAGCTCACACACAAACAACAACAACGTTTAATGCTACTCCATTTTCCAACCACATGCTACAATTCTGTATCCCATACTATACACTGAAACTGACTTCCGTTTAGAGTAGATACACAACAATTTTCTGCTCTTTCTAACGAAAAGTTTTATGCTAAACGGAGTATGGTAGAGTCAGTATCTATTGACTGCAGTGAATTACAGTGAATTGCGTTGTTGTGAAGTTTTTTATGGCCTCCCAAACATCCCCAAAAATCACCCAAAAATTTACAAAATACTGCAATACATAGATACATCTACATGGGAAGAGTAAAGCTTTTTGGAGTCCTTGAAACGCGAACGAGATATTTCCGTTTAAGGTGGCTGATAATGAGTTTCAGTTTTTCGTAGCCCTTTTACTTTGGGTCAGTACTACAATTCTTCATCAAT
This sequence comes from Oculina patagonica, assembly GCF_052425735.1. Classification (NCBI taxonomy): domain Eukaryota; kingdom Metazoa; phylum Cnidaria; class Anthozoa; order Scleractinia; family Oculinidae; genus Oculina; species Oculina patagonica. The sequence continues at coordinate 50,444,146 of NC_135761.1, forward strand.
TGCTATTACAGTGTATAAAACAAATGTTTAATCATTCTTGACAATAGTAGTTACCCGATAAAGAGTTGCAGTACTATCCCATCAAAGTGTAATGGCTCAGGAAAATACCAAAACGCGTACGCGTACGGCCTTCAGGTGAAACCCTGCCTTAAAGTATTGCAAATAGCTAGGCTGCCCTTTGCTAGGTGTTAAAAATTTATACTTTCAAGTCATATAATTCAATCGTTTATTTGTACTGTGCGAAATATATTTATAAATTGAGACCATTATGTCATTAACTAATAATGCAATCTTGACAACATTCTAGTTATTACGTTATGCACACCAATACGACTCATGCAAACCGTGTGACTTACGCAAACCTCGGACTGCAGTGTTACTTAAATAACTGTTTCGAGTTTTTTTTTCCTGTACTGAACCCTGCCTTTCAAGTCAAAGCGGATAGTTAATTATTAACCGCCCGGTTTTTAGCTTCTCAAGCTTCTTGTTTTGTACTATGAATTAAAACTTAAGGCTCGTGTAATTTTAAGAACTTTCAAAAGCAGGGATGGAGCAGTGGTGAGAGCACTCGCCTCTTACCAATGTGGCACGCGTTCGATTCCCAGACCTGGCGTCGGGTTAAGTTCGTTGTTGGTTCTCGTCATCGCAATTCGATAAATTTTGACGTCGGAAACTTCAAGGTTGTGTTTGCCTGTCAATTCCTTGAGTCCAAGAAATAAAACAAGGTGATTTTTCACGGCTTCTAAGTCGTTTGAATGTCGTATCTGAATTAAAGCAGTAAAAGCTTCCAATCGATGTTATAGCACCAGCACTAGCAGCTATTGTGTAAGCTGGCGCGCGCCAAGCGTAAATTCGGGATCTTTAATAGGTGAAAAGCGTACATGTACATGGATCATAAGGTAAATTATTAACGAAACATGACACTTATAGCATCCTGCGACTCCTGCTGCCGAGATTTGGTATCAAAACCTTACATTTCTTACATTTGTTTGACGAAAAAAGTCGAAAATTGTTATTAACAACAGGGTTTTAGGATATCAAGGGCAATCGGGTCTTTTGTCAGTTGTCAGTAAACCCGACTACAAATGTCTGTTGTAAGTTAAAATTTTGGCAATTTGTCAGCTGTCAGGTAACCCCATCCAGACCCTCTTGAAAGCCTGCCATTTCAGCTGATAAATATTAGTTCGGAAATCGCTTTTCTATAATCTTGCATTCTAACACAATAAATGATAAAATTTATAAACGAATTCCCAAACTGAAGAAGCTTAACTACGACAAAAACTACAATGTGTATATTCCTACATGGCACACACATATTAACCACAATATTTAAAACTTGGAAAGGAAGCCATGTCAGCACAAATGTCCCGGTGATCAAAAATAATGTCTTCGACAACCTGGCCTCACGCCTCGCCCTAACTTTATTTTGTAGTCGAGAAGCCTGTTTTCTCCAAATGCCGCAGTAAGCACTGCAAGTTATCAACAAAGGAGTAGACAAGCTGATAGTGATAACAATTAGGAACTGCAGATTTTTCATGACAGAAAAGTCAAGTAGCACTCGAGTTGAAGTTACAATAAGGGACAGGATCCACGGCGTTACCATGGCAATGATGTAGCTATGTGAGGATAACTGCCGATGACGAAGCGGTCGAGCGATAGCGTGGAGTCTTTCGAGAGAGATTACTGTCAGTGTGAAAATGGAACAGAGACCTGTAAACATATCCACGCAATCATATACGACTCGTGGTATCAGTGTCTCCACAGAGATGACTACTGTCATATAAATCGGTATTGTAAATAATCCAACCAACAGATCAGTAATGGCCAAATCGATTAACATGTAATGAAAACGTTTGCGAAACCTTCGCTTGAGAAGAACTAAAATAGTTAGGAGGTTACATATAATGATTGTAATTGCTGTGACTCCAAAACACACAGTCCAGAACCAGTTCCAACTGTTGAAGTTCATGGTGAATGCACAATGTAGACAGCTACCTGCAATGGAGAACAAAAACTCTTGTTTGTTCAACTGGCCTTCCCGTCCTCGTATGTTAAGGTCCCTATTAACAAGTCAGGGCCGGGTTGCAGGGATGGCGCAGTGGTGAGAGCGCTCGCATCCCACCAATGTTCCCTGGGTTCGTTTCCAGCCCGGTGTCATACGTGGGTTGAGTTTGTTGTTGGTTCTTGTCCTTGCTCCGAGGGGTTTTCTCTGGGTTCTCTGGTTTTCCTCCCTCCAAAAAAAAAAAACAACACTTTCAAATTTCAATTCGATCGGGAATACACGGCCCCACAAGCTTATAGCTTTAATCATTACCGTGTCTTCATAAAGGTAATTTATTTTTATTTTATTTAAGGTAATCCAGGTTAAGGGTTAATTTTGATTTTAGTTTTTTTTTAACTTTTCAGTAAGGTTTTCTGTTTATATTTTCTGTCCTCCAATTTTCTTGTCAACCAATCTAAAACCCCGCATAATATAAGCAATAAAAACACTTTATACAACAGAATTGAACCCTCGATCAACTTTGAAACTTGTGTCAATCGGCTTTCGAACAGCGCGGCCCAAAGCACGCTTTTCGCTGAAGCTATGTTGTAAACATGCTGGCATGTCTAGTTTGCACAGGATGCTTGATTGCATTTCCTACCCTTATGTAGTGAAATGTAAGAGTTCTTGCTTGGTAACATCTTAATTTCTACGAATATGAAAATTCAGTAATACGAAATTATTTATATCTAGAAATATTTTGTTTTCTCGCCTCATGACAAGTTTGTCGTATTTTTAACGCACCGAAACTTCGATCCTTTTATACATCTAATAAAAAAACCTGGTTTAATTAGGAAAGAATTTCTGTTTGTTTGCCCCAGTGCTTGTTATTTCTGTAACAATAGGACAACAATTTTCCCACACGACTCCCCACAAGTTTCAGGGGGGACTTCGGATACAAAGATTTTGGTTTTCTTCAGAAAAAATGAAAACTTTTCGGAGAAATAGCGGTCCCTTCTTGAAGTCACAAACTTTCCGCTGATTTTTACCACGTTCCAAGCTGCCAAAGTCGGCGAGGGCTTAGAAATTCATCAATGTACCAGAAAACGACAAGGATGTTCGAGAAAACGACAAGCTTCTGGCAGAGGTTCCCCGCGAAGTAGATCTTGATCTTTTGCGCCTGCACTCACCTTGCCCAGCGGATTTTTACAACGAACGCCCCATCGGGAACCTCTGCGGAGGAGAGAGATCTCATCTTACTTCAATGAAGTATTGTTTACAGACAGCAATTGTAACAGACAGCAATGTTAATGCATTTTATATTGCTCTTAACGTGCCAACGAAAGATTTTGTCTGCGATATTTTTTCATTCTAATTAGTCTTTACGGAATCACAGAGATTTTACATGTGTAGTATTAATAACAGAGATTTTAAACTCTGTTTAAATAGGTGAACTACTATTGCGAACTTCCTATTCACGAATTACGCTCAAGAAGGTCAATGAGATCAATTTGTCCCTTCTATAACGTTTCTATTGTATTATGTCGTATTATGTGTTACAGTGAAACCCCGATATAACGATCCTCGATATAACGATAATCCCGATATAACGATGAATATTCTTTGTCCCGGCAAAAGTTACAGTAAAATGTATGGGACGGAACCCCGATATAACGATCTTCGATATAACGATATTCCCGATATAACGATGAGAATTTAGCGGACCGAACGTAAAATCCTCCTGATATAACGATATTATCAGTACACCGTCACATTTTATTTGCAAAACATCGAATTTAATGCAATAACATTACAGTAATCGAGTCATCTCTAACTTTTCTAAAAACAGCTTTGTACGATGACATACGAAAATGATACTGTGTTCTAAGCCTTCTTATCAAAATTATTCTCTTTATCCTTCTGTGATATGCAGTAAAAAGTACTTGTTAGGATTACCCCGATATAACGATATTTTCAGTTATTTTACGGCCATATCGTTATATCGGGAGTTTCGATATAACGATTCTTCGATATAACGATATTATTTTACTGCTCCCTTGGCATATCGTTATATCGGGGTTCCACTGTACTTAGATGCCATGTGCTTGAAAAGGAAACAAGCCTTATACTTGTAGGAGCATCGGTCAACGGGTAAAGCTCTCGACGTAAGGTTAGACTGCATCTGCACCTGGCAAGTATATCGAAGAGCGCATTTCTATACCCTTGCATTCTAAGGCAATAAATAATGCAATTGCTGAAAGAATTACCAAACTGAAGAAGCTTAATCGTGTAGACAACTACAGCGGGAACGCTCTTACATGGCGAACACATATTCAACACAATTACTAGCACTTGGAATGGCAGCCATGTCAATACAAAAGTTCCTGTTATCAAAAGCAGGGTCTTGGACAGCTTAACCTCGCTCCTTGCTGTTACTCCATTTTGTAGTCGAGAAGCTTGCTTTCTCCAGATGGCACCGTAAGAAGCACAGTAGACCAACAAAGGTGTTGTTAAGCTGATAATCATAACAACAACAAATTGGTGGATTTTCATGACGGAAAATCCAAGCAACAGTCGAGTTGAGGTGACAATAAGGGAAAGGATCCACGGCGTTGCCATGGCAATGACGTAGCTATTCAAGGAGAGCTGACGATGACGAAGTGGCCTCGCAATTGCGTTTAGTCTTTCAAGAGAAATAACAGCCAAGGTAAATATTGAGCAAAAACCTGTAAACATATCTGCAAAATCAAGAACGAGTCGTGACACCAGCTTCTCTTCAGACATGACTGTTATCATATAAATCGGAATTGCAAATAAACCAACCAGCAGATCAGCTATGGCCAAATCAATTAACAGGTAATGACAACGTTTTCGAAGCCTTCGCTTGATAAGAATTGAAATGGACAGTGAGTTACCAACAATGGTTAAAAACGCTATTGATCCAAAGCACATGCTCCAGAATGTGTTCCATTTGTTTAAGTCCATGATGACGCACTCGATTAGGCAGATATCTGCATCAAGGAACAAGCCACGCTAACTACAGTAACTATATGATAGTTCCTGTAATGATGATGTTATCTATAACAAACACGAAATGTTTCAAATTCAATTGTAAACTGTTCTGAAACGACGTCCGGTACTTATTACGCCAAAGATGCAATTTGATTAATTGTGCCATTCGATATTGCAAGAAAAGAAGGAAAATAAAGGCTTCTTACCGTTTAGTAAAAAGAGAACTCGAAATCCACGCTTAAAGTCAATATGCAAGGAGCAGACGCTTTTTCAGCGACCAGGTATCAACTAGTTATTGAAACAATCCAAATAATTTGCATTTAATTTCCTTTTAGGAATATCTTAAAAGTCTTACGTCAATTACCGTCAAAACAAAAACATATTGTGCAAAAATAGATACCTGGTTTGAGCATTGGTTTTTAGACTTTTTACTCTTCGAACTTTAAGATTTAACAAACTTTAGGTATATATAATTTACTTATAATTTACTTATACCGTTGGCTTTATCAAAATGATAAACCTAATGTATGAATGTGATAAGCCACACCTTTTGAAAGATTTTAAGTCTTGCTTGAAATTGAAATTTAGATTTTCCATTTATTTTAATTCTCATAAAATACGTAATATGCGAAGGAAAAAGACATGAAAGGTTATGTCTGTAATACTATATATTAACTGGTATATAACTATTGCCCCAGTCCTTCTTTGCTCAAGGGCCAAGTCGTCATTCAGCAATGCGATAGATCGACAACGTTAGAACACATTAAGACGTTAAAAGGAAGCAACTGTAACTACTTTGTGGCCATGACAGTTTTTATAAAGCGTCAAAGGAAAGTGCATCTTTCTTTGTTTTTGCAAGTAGTTAACAATTTAGAAAGAGGCCTCTGTGCGACGTATTTCCATATCAAAATGCCGGTGTCTAATAGAAACTTGGCTCTAAGCGAATAGCGGAAAGTGCATCTTTAAGAAAAGTGCGTTTTTAAGACAAGTGCATCTCTAAGGAAAGTACATATTTAAGGAAAGTGCATCTTTTTTGTTTGTGAAACTAGTTAACGATTACGGAGGAGGCCTCAGTCAATCGTATATCCATATCACAATTTCGGTGTCTAATAGAAACATGGCTTTTAGCAAATTATAGAAAGTACATCTTTAAGGAAAGTGTATGTGCAAGTAGTTAAATATTATTATCTTACATCCATTTCAAAATTTCGGTGTCTAATAAACTTGGCTCTAGGCGAATAATGGAAAGTGCATATTAATTTTAAGGAAAGTGCATCTTTCTGTGTTTTAACAAGTAGTTAACGATTAAGGAAGAGGCCTCTGACGATCGTATATCCATATCAAATTAAAATTCCGGTGTCTAATAGAAACTTGGCTCTGAGCGAATAATGGAAAGTGCATTGTTAAGAAAAATGCCTCTTTAATGAAAGTGCATCTTTCTTGGTTAGTACAAGAAGTTAACGATTAAGGAAGAGGTCTCAGTCGATCGTATATTTATATCAAAATTTCGGTGTCTAATAGAAACTTGGTTTTAAGCGAATCATGGAAAGTGCATCTTTAGGATAGTGCATCTTATGTCCATATCAAAATTCCGGTGTCTAATGGAAACTTGGCTTTAAGGGAATAATATAAAGTACATCTTTAAGGAAAGTGAATTTTTCTTTTTTTAGAAGTAGTTAACGATTAAGGAAGAGGCCTCCGTCGATCCCATATCAATATCAAAATTCTGGTGTCTAATAACAACTTGGCTTTAAGCGAATAAATAATAAAAGCCCATGGCGTCGTCAAGTCCATTATGTCAAGAAGTGTTGCACAATCAAAAACTGTGACATCCCATAGAAAAATCGTCTCCATATTTTAATTAAAAAATAAAGGTCACGTAGGAAAATTCAATGTTTAAATAAAAGTAAATTTAAAACCAGGAAAGTCATGTTAAAAAAGGCGATCACATGCATCATTGCTTGATCACATACATATTAAATGCATAAGAACAATGTTTTTCATAAAAGCATGAAACAGAATTAGAGAATCTAAAAGAGCTCTTGTTGAACATTTGACTAAAACAACTTTTGAGTACCTTAATAGTGTTAATGGCGTCTGAAAAGCAGACGATTTTATAAAATAGACGTGGTGAGGGAGGGGGGGGGGGGGGGGGAGAGAAAATGTAGATTCAATTTGGTGTTAATAACAACCCACCTCAGAGTAAGGGTTCACAATTCTGACAGAATCACTTTGTAACTCTCAGTTTAATTTATTTTTTAGGTGTTTAGGTACTAATCATAGCGATTGTCTGCGAAGATTGCCTGAAGGCGAGCAAAATGAAAAAAAAATCGAAAATTATCAAACTTGGCCAACATGCTGATTTATTGGACGTTCAATCACATTATCATTTAAGGCCGAACGGGGACGATGGTCAAAAAGTACAGTTTGGCAAAAGGGTACAGACAACAAAGGACTTAAAAAGAACCCAAAAATGACTGAAAGATACATTCAAACAATAAATACATCGCAATTAAAACAGTTAAATGAAAATTCGATAATAAACATGAATATTTTCGGGATATTCTTAATATTTTCAGCGTGTTATGCCGATTTCAGCATGGCCTAAACTGGCAAAATTGTGAGCGGAGATACCATTTTTATCCACACATGTGTGATACCATTTTTCTCAATTTGCTACCACTCGCTATACCACTGCAGTTTATATAATAAAACGAGATAACGAGATAAAACATCGCCGTTTGGTGCCACGGCATTCCAACCTATAGAAAGGAAAAAAATACCATTGAAAATCGCACTTTGACTGTTGGTTGGGTCTATTGTTACGAAAATAAAGCAGTGTTTTGTCTTGGAGTAACTGAGAAAGAAAATGGGTTACTTAAACGAGCACTATTCACAAGTGCGAGTAAATACAAAAATAAATTCATTTTTTTGCAAATTGTTATGCAGTATGATTAAAAGGAAATCTATTAGTGACCAGTTGCTTCCCCTCTCACTTCAATGTGTCTTTTTTGTTTACAATTGCTTTCTATTTTCTTTTATGTATTTTTAACAATGCTGAATTCGCTAATGACGGGTTACTTGCTGATGTGCAGTATTGTTAATTATAATATAGATAGGAGTCTACGCGCGCTCTGATTGGCCAAAAACCTATGTTTTATCAGAGTATAAAACATAGAAAAATCATGTTTTACTGTTTTTCGTCAGCTTTCCTCGAGTGCTTCGCGCGTCGCTGACTGTTCGTTGGCTATAACCACTCGTATCCAACAAGGGCGAATAGAATAATTGTTTTATTAAATTCCTTTCAAGTATAAATCCACTGGACATTTCATTTTGATGTAAACGAAGTGAGGTGGGAAAAGTTGTGGCGCGGTGTTCACTGCTTGAGTTGAATGAAACTCGCAAGAAAAGCGAGCGAGAGAGTTTTCTTTCGAAGATTTTCTTCGACATTCTCCTCTTAAATCGTTTATTCATGCTGGAACTTGATTGTAACAACAATTAAGGTTTACGGGAAGATCCGAAGCAATAGTTTTTCTGGAAATTATACGCCTTGTTCAAGTCGAACAAAGAAAGGGACGGATGTCATCAAGACTACTATATTATGCTGAGACGAAATTGCACTCAGAGTCGGCGAAGTTTATTGAAGTTCTAAAAGACAAGATCAAGATTGAAAGGTAACAAACTTACCTGAAATGCTTAACCTTATTTTACGTCGAACACTGAATGAAATTGTGTCAGTTTTCTGGTCTTCCCCTAAACTATTTTCTGCTTTTCATCTTCGTTTACTCGCTTTTATTGTACATATTTTTAATTAAACTTTTCACTCGCGGTGTCTAAAATCTATATCATAAAGCAAAGAAAGAAGCCTAAGCCATGTTTTATTCTGTCATAAAACACTCCGGGCATTTGAGAACACTCGAAAAATGTAGAAAACATTTGCCTGCGGCTCATGTTTTCTACATTTCCCTCGTGTTCTCAAATGCACGTCGTGTTTTATGACAGTATAAAACATGGCTTGGTCTTCTTTATTTGTTAAATAATTGCTAAATTTGTTTTCATCCTCGTTTCCCTTATTTCCTTTTCTGATGGATAGTTCTATACATCAAATGCATTTCCATTTAATTAGTCCTACACCATCTAATGCTTCCCTCACGCGAGAGTACGTGTGGAACTGACGTATGTAGGACAGACCGGATGAACCTTCATCATCACCAATCCCCCCTTTAATTTCCTATTAAACAGGGAAATGAGGCCTTAGAGGCCTTAGTTGGCCATCTGGCTCATCACGCGTCCGATTTTTATTTATACCATGCCATAGAAAATACAGCCAATCAGAATACAGGAAAGCCGTTGTATATTCGACGGTTTTCAACCCAACCTTCCCATAGTGCGCTGCGACTGTATTCTTGACGAAATTTAGTAAGCGTATTTTCTATGGCATGGTATAAAATAGTTACACAACACTTTCTCGTGGTATACTATGGAATATCCCACTTGTCACTTGTGTTTTCTTGGCATACACACTCGCCTAAAGGCTCGTGTGTATACCGAGAAAATACAAGTGACGCGTGGGATATTCCATAGTATACCACTCGAAAGCGTTGCATAACTAGTATTTATTACACTTAAAATTCGATATTCACAATTGTAGTAAATTCGGTCCAAATAGCATAAAGAGCTGACACACAACAACAGCAACGTTTAATGCTACTCCATTTTCCAACCACATGCTACAATTCCGTATCCCATAATATACACTGAAACTGACTTCCGTTTAAAGTAGATACACAACAGTAATTTTGCGCGCTTTCTAACGAAAACAAGTTTTATACTAAACGAAGTATGGTACAGTCAGTATCTATTGACTTCAGTGAATTACAGATGTTACCCGACAGAAGAGCACTTGGCTCCCATTTTCAGTACACGGAACTCGATACACAGTGGCTCTAATTTAAGCGCCATCGTTTTTTCTGTCAGGCCTTCCTAGTCATTTTTTTTTAAATAACAGCTTTTACCACGATGGACTCGGAAACTCATGCTGAGACTAGTTCCTTCTTAAGAAATTGTTATTTATCAATCTATCTTTCACAACAGATATGGTTTCTTGTTTTTTTTTTCCTGTGGGCTTCAAGCAAGTTTTAATGAATAATTTACAAATGGAGGAATCATGACGTGTACAAGTTCATTAATATTGAGTATATTTGCTCTATATACACTGGCAAAAACAACGCGAAGCTCCTATCCAAATGCATAAACGATTATTCTGTTCAATTAAAGTGATCAATATGAATTATGATTAATATCAATAAAAATTTAAAAATTTACAAGAGGCGCATTATGCTAAGATTGCTTTGTCCATTCATTGTAATTCTGTCCCACGCATGACGTACGTATCTGGCTCGTGGCGTCGTCCTTGTTGTTCATCATGGCCGGTTGGTGCGGCACGGCTTAAAGACATTGAGGTCGAAAATGAAAGAAGGGTGACATTAGTATTTTGATGGTCGACAAAGGGAACAACTCGAGTTCGGAAATGACAGCATCCGCAACCAGGAAACAGTGCAAACAATGTTCGGCGGTAAATTGGCATTCTAAAACAGTAAATGAGAAAATTGACAACCGAGTTGCTAAACTGAAGCAGTTTGATAACGAAGGCTACAAAAACAGGTACCGTGTTACATGTAACACACTTAAGACTAACAATTACTAAGACTTGGAAAGGCATCCAAGTCACAATAAACATTCCTGTTATCAGAAACACCGTCTTTGACAACCTGGCCTCACTTCTTGCTCTGAAAGTACTGTGGAGGCGGGAGGCGTCCTTTTTCAAAATGACGCAATAGCAAATACACATTATTACCAAAGGAGTTGATAAGCTGATTATAATAATTGTTAAGAACTGCTGGATCTGTATGATGGCGAAACCAAGCAGCACTCGAGATGACGTCACAGCGATGGAGAGAATCCACGGCGTTACTATGACAACGACATAACTGCTTAACGTTAGCTGTCGATGGCGAAGAGGTTGGGCAATGGCGCTAAGTCTTTCAAGGGAAATAAAGACCAATGTGAACACTGACGAAAAGCCAGTGAACATGTCCACGCAGTCAAAGACAAGTGAAGACAACAATTTCTGCCCCGTTGTAACGATGATCACGTACATTGGTATAGCAAATAATCCAACCAACAGGTCTGCGATTGCCAAACTGATTAACAAGAAATGGGCACGTTTGCGAAGCCTTCGCTTGAGAAGAATTACGATGGACAGAGAGTTCCCAACAATGATTAAAAATGCCACTGTTCCATAGCAAGAACTCCAGAACACATTCCATTTATTGAAGTCCATTATGAGTCTCCTATATTTACCCCGGGATTAAAAAAAAAAGATAAGTCGTGAGCAGTGTGGGGTAGATGTATTGTGAGTCTGGTTTCCAGTCAATCAAGCAGTCCATCACACAATCACTGAATCAATCAATCAATCAATCGAAGGTTAGCCATTAGACAGTCAATCAGACAGTCAATCAATCAATTAATCAATCAATCAATCAATCAATCAATCAACTAGGAACTCAATCAACAAGTCAATCACATATGCATTTGATAGGTATTATCTCCACACATACTGATTTCTAACATATATAACGAGTTTGATTGTAACGTATGGCTTTTGTTGCTCTGTTGGTTTACTGTCCTGCACTGCATTTAGTTAATCAGTGACGGATCAAGTTGTACAGAAGCTTTCTATTTTTTAACAAGACTGAGGGCTCACCTTTACTCCCCTCCCCCCAACCCTTTTTTAGCAAGAAAAGACCCATCTCTGCTCCTGCGAACCTTCGTTAAAACACCTCTGGATCTGCTGCTGTAAACAACTCTCAAAAAGCTAAACGATCATATAATCTTAAGTTATCGAGAAGCAAAATTCAACTCAATGTGTGGCCTCGTCAGTTACTGAAGCAATTACCGACCAATTACCGCTCGTCGCCCTACGGAAAGGTTTTCCACCATTTGCAATGTCTGAATAAAGAAAGCCAACAAATCATTGTTTGCCGTTTAATATACGACTATATACACAATCAGTGCTTACAACTCACGGGAGCATTTTTCGTAACACAACTTTGCTATGAAGAGCATAACAAAACAGAAACGCACAGCGAATGATAGTTTGACCACACAGCTCGCTATCGAATGTTCTATCCCCATGTTTATCCTAGCCAGCCGGCCATTCAAAATGTGTTGCGTGTGTAAGTAAGCTATTTACATCTAAATTTCTTACCAATGTTATCTTAGAGCCCGCAGTAAAGGTTGGCTGCTTTGACAAGAAGTAAATCTAACAGCTTGTCAGCAGCTTTGGACTGCCGGGTGGACTCATCTAGTTCTTGTCCGATGACTTTCTAAGCGGTAGCTTGAGCTTCGTGTAGCCTGCAAAACTATCACCGACTAAATTTGTAATGACGCGACGGCATAGGTGTTGAAATTTTCCATTTACTTAGCCAGACCAAATATTTTTCTTCCATTGTCGAGTCTAATTATTTTTGACATGATCTTAGATGTAAGCATAAGTGGTTGTTTTGTGTAAAGTAAATAAGTAATCGCATCCGTTCCTGATCAGGCTATTTTTGTAGAAATTATCATAGGGACCAGTCGATAGTTGTGAGCAGCTTTTCTTCAAAGACAGTTTTAAATTCACATGAAAAATTTAGAATTCCAACAGTTTATGGCATGCACGGGCGATCTCAAAGCACATACGTTTCCATTAACCATATTGCCAATATACACAAAACTGGCAGATTGAAAGAAACTGAACTCGGTAGGTAAATGAACGTTTAGAACGTTTGCAGTATATCTTTCTTCGAATCACTTTGAAAAAGTACTGAATATACTTAAAGCAAAGTATAATTTTTGAATCTACGACCGCCCAAATTGCTTTAAAAAAAACTTTGTGGAAACAACCTAAAATGATCCAAAAATGTTTTGTTGACTTTTGTACATAAATTAGTTTATATAAGCCAGCAGGATTGCCTTGACCTAACAGCATTTGGGTCTTTCTGTGTAAACATAGAAAGCTTTTGTTATTTTAGTAATCATTACAGTTCAAACATTGCGAGAAAAGGGTAATCGAAACAGCGACAGCCTGCCATAAAACAATTCTCACTAAGTGAAAAAGCTTTACAAAATTTTCATTTAATTGCGGAACATTACAGGACGGGGTAACGCAAGCAGAAAAGTAAACGACCAGTGAAACTTTGAAAAACAATATTTGCCAAAAGTTGTAAACAGGAACCATAATACAGCGAAATGGTTATGCCTATCATAATGCTGTCTGGTTTTAATTGTCTTCAAAGAATACTATTTTGCACAATGCTTTCATATTGTCACATTTTATTTCAAATATGAATTGTTTTTTCTTTAGCATATATAGTTACAAAAAGGGAAATTACCGGAGGTTTGTTAGGCAAAGTCAATATTTGAGATTGTACACCTTAACCCATAAAAAAGATATATGTCTCGCCAATGCAATATTGGAAAATAACATACGTCTGAGAGTGAACTTTTAAACGACAGACATAAACACACAATTTTAGATAAAGAATAATTATATGTTTTAAAAACATATTGTATACTGCAAAACTGAGTCAACTAAGGTTTAATCATGCAACTGTTATTCAGAGATGTCACAGTGATAGGAATGAATGATGTAAATCAGTCTTAACATTGTGGTTTAGTCACTTATCTATTATAGCACTGACTTATGCTCTCACGAAGGCACGTAAGCAAATAAAAAATGGCGCTGTGGAATATTGATAAAAGTTAACCGGTTTACCTAATAGCTACCAACTAAGTGACTACATGAAGAACGATGTATGCCTTAGTGTCAGTTAAATATATATCATCGACATACAACTGTATTGCCATAAATGTGATTAAGAAAATACTGTCGTGTTTGCGCCTAGCATTAGAAACGAAGTTGCAGATATCCAAGTTTCTCGCCGCCAAAAAAATGGGAAGACTTATGATAATTGTATACAATTAATGGAAAGCATGAAACTGAAGATGAAACTGACAACACTAACTACATTGGAGCAGGGAGCAGGCAGTTAATGTCGTTAATGTTGTGCGAAATAATAATACACAGTGAAACTTCTATTTAGCGGTCACCCTCTGGAAATGAGCTGTTGGCTGCTCGATCGATCAATGAAAGTTATAGAAGTTTCAGCCGGAAATCTGACGCACTGGGCGTGGTAGAAACTTATTTGTTGAAGTATACAGCTAATTCGAGAATGGTTCCCGAAAAAAAAAAATCACAAACGTGCACGCGACAAGTCCGAAAGGTTGTCTGGGTATTCATTTCAATTTTGCATATTGCCCTAGAGGCAATGTACAAGTTTGTATTTTTGCACGTGAAGATTTTGTTTTTCCTCTCTCTTCGTTTCAATCTTCTTCACTTTCGGCCATCCTTACCTTCTTTTATATTTGCTGTGTTGAAATGTTGCTTTACTGATTTTAGTGGTTATTTCTATATTTTTTTGAATTTAGTGGCCATTTCCTGAGCCTACAGTTTAGCTAAAATCTGTGACACAGTTTCTTTAATGTAAGCGTTGTAGCCGCTTTATATACACACAGAAAACAAAACACGAAATTATTTCAGAAAATTGTAAAATGTCAGACCCTCTTTACCAGTAAGGGAAAGAAAAAGATGATGATGAAAATATTACGGGCCAAAAACTATTTTATTAATGCTATTTTACCTTTACATTACAATAATTATATATCCCATCACAGAATGATAGTCGTCTAGAGTCATTTCTAAATGATTCGCGCTTTACATAGCAGTATTGAGTTTTCTCTTGGCGTATAGAATGTGTTCGTCTTCAACGTATCACAGCCGTATTTTTACGCTGTTTATGAATCCATTCAATTTTTTCCCGCGATTACAACACTCTGATGGAACATTGCTGCTCTTTTATGAAGCCAATTGTATATTAAGTGAAACCCAACTGCCTAAAACATTTGCAGTACAACACTAAGGCTTAAACTACTGATACACTTACATAGGTCCTGCGACTAGAACTTCTTCTAGAACTTTTGGGGCTATAACTTTTAATTTCAAAACACTTTCGCCTCAGACTTGACGAATTTAACCCCGACGAGACAATATTTTCAGTCCCCATGCAAAGGCGAACATTCAGTGAAGAATACGAGCCAAGAATCCCGCTAAATGTATTTAAAGTTTCTCCTCGTAGATTTCTGAGAGGGATTTCGTCATTTAAAACACTGTACCTGCAGTTGAAATTTTCCGAAATTGCTTTTCGAAACTCTGGTATTCTCAATGAGTAGATTACGGTATTCATGAACGAGTTGCAATACTGTAAAAGCTTAATAAAGTTCACTACATTTTGTGAAGGTAATGGACATTCCAGGCAGAAATGAACAACGTATAGCAGGCTCTGAAATGGCAACCATGTTAAAACGAACACTCCTGTCACCAGGCATAAAGTCTTAGCAAGTCTCTTGTCATGTTCCCGTCCCAAACCATTTCGGTCGCGAAAGCGAACCTTTAACCACAAAGCGACGTACGCAGCACACGTGATAATAAATGACGTCAGTAGAGCTGTGAGGACAATGTCAAGGGTGGCAACGTAAGGTGCTATTTTGTAACGATAAAGCAAGTTAATCATCGAGATAGTCAGAGCAGAGAACCAACCAAGACCAATGAAACCAAAGTACACTCGTTTTCGAAGACGTCGGTGGACGAGAGGCCAACCAATGGCGAAAAATCTTTCAACTGAAATCATTGCCAATGTAAACACGGACGCGAGGCCTGACAGAATGTCCACTGCTTCGAACAAGTGATGCACGGCTCCTTTTTGCAAATCAGTTTGGACGCTTAAGTAAATATAAAGTGGAATCGCTACGGCTCCTACCATCACGTCAGCTATAGCCAAGCTGATCAGAAAGAAGAGTGTACGTTTGCGAACAAGCCTCCTGGTAGTGAATGCTGCGATTGTAAGAGTATTGCCCGCCACAATGACAACAGCGACCATGGCAAAGACGGTGCTCCATGCAATGTTTGCCTTCTCTGACAGAACAACCTCTTGAGTCCTATTCGGCTGTGATTTCAAAGAGTTACCCATTTTAAATGAAAAGATCTGTTGAGAAAAGGAAAACACCATTAGTTCAACTGCGCTTCGTGAATTTCAATTTTAGATATACATTCAACTCTCTCTTTACAGACACTGCTATAAGACGGATACCTCTCTAAGATATATAGACACCTGAGGGCCCGGTTGTTCAAAACTCCGATTAAACTAACCAACGATTAAGCCTAATCGTCGATTAAAATTCCTAACACCGGGTTAGCTAATCGGTGGAATTGAGAACGTTGTTCAAAGCCCGATTAGAGGCGTGATTAGTTAATCGCCGATTAACGGTTAGTACTTGGTGTAAAATCACTTGTATTGTCTCGCTAATCGACGATTAATATCCCAAAATGCAATTCTCCTTGAGTAAACACTGCGATGGTTTCCAATATGGCGGCTGTAGTGTCGCATGTGGTAAAAGGAAAACAACTGTGGCGACGTAAAACTAACAGGTCCGATTCGAAAATAATCATGTTTCCACTCGCATTAAATCATAGTGATGACTAGCATTTGAACAATTGGTTTCAGAGTGTGACCAGGCTTCGTAAATCTTCCTCTACGAGGTTTGTAATTTACTGGATGCAGGATGTAAGCGATGCAAGCTTATTGAATTATTTATAGACGTTCTGCGGAAGCAAGGCCGTAGTTCTTGTTTTTGTATTGTATTTATTGTTTTATAAAGTTTAACATAAAGTTAACACAGAAAAGAAATGTACAGCAAAAAGTAAATAAAACTATTTTAACGACAAAGGTCGTAGTTTTTGATCGCAACAAGCCAGTATGGTATCGTTATATTGAAAACTTCGCAGGCGTCTTTGTCTCACAAACAACAAGTCCGCCATTTTTTCCAGTTTAATCGGCCGATTAGTGAGTTAATCTTCTCCCGGAGCAGTGTTAAATTTAACCCTTAGTTTAATCGTTGATTAGCGCTAATCGGGCTTCGAGCAACGCAATCTAATCGCTGGTTAACTCTGGTTAAAATTTAATCGCCGATTAGCATATTTAATCGCTGATTAGCACTAATCGGAGTTTTGAACAACCGGGCCCTGGCGTTGATCCCTGTCGTTTCCCGGTTATTTTACTGTAACTAAACTCCCAATAAGACGGAAACCCCTTTTAGACGGACAGTTAGAGCCGGTCGCGACGGTGCGATGTCCGGCTAGAGAGAGTTGACTGTAGATATGTAGAGCTGATTTTGATATACGTGGGAACTGTAATAATATATCTCAAACAATACGTAATTCGTGTTTTAATTTTGTTGTTGTTTGTTTTGTCACAGGTTTTGATTCCTGCTTTTTTGTATGAACCTTGAAAATTATTTTTGGTGGTTTCGGGTCTTGTGCTAATATGGGACTAGGAGCAAAGGACGATGTAGCAGTGCTGCTCTCAGAACCCTTACCGCTACACCGGCACCATCACTGCAGCTTTCGAATATGATCGCAGACGATCGCAGAATTGTACCTTTTGTGATCTGCGGTCATATGGAAACACGCATCGTTTTGCAATCCATTGCGTTTGTCTGTGATGGATTGCAGACGATTGCAGAGGATCGTAAAAAACAGAACCATGTTCTATTCCTTGCGATCGCGGATCGTCTGCGATCGTTTGCGATCATTGCCATTATATGGAAACACAACTGCAATCTATGCGATCGAAACTCCCGATCCCATCATTATATTAAACACTTCTACGATCGTTAGCGATCATATGGATACAGTTCGCTATGCAATCTTTGCTATCACACGGTTCAGTACTTTCTGCGTTTTTCGATCGTCCTCGATTGCATTCATATTGAAACAAGGTAAAAAGTCATCTTGCTATGCCATTGCGTTACGCTCGTTGCAGAGACACCTGTCTTTATCGGTGTCTCTCTCCTCCTGGCCAAGGAGTATAAAATAATGATCTGTACCGACGAACTGTCAGGGTGACTAAAATATGCTCCGGGGAACTGCCCTGTTACAGGGCCGTAGCCAGACCCATGACATGGGCGAGGCACAAAAAAATTTGAGTGTCAAAAGCACGAGCCATAAGCGGAGCCTGAAAAAAAAAATTGAAAAATAGCAGCTCTGGGATACTTTTTTCGCATTTTTCACGAGGTTTTTCTTCAGAAAAATCAGCCAGGTTCAACTGAACGGATTTTTTTTTAATTTGGCTATAAATCAAGACGAGGCAAGTGCCTCGTCTTCCCTGTTGCTAGTTACGGCCCTGTATTATGGACATATATAAAACTTGGACATTAAACTAAATGAAAATGAGGAATAAATAATCGTTATCCTTATCCTGGATCAAACTTCTGTATTTGAATACCGACCTAAATTTAACATTTAGTAGTTAGTTATTTTCTGCTTCAAACACAAAACTATTCAATGACATAAATTATGGCTCGAAAAAGACCTTATATTTTCCTTTTTCTTTATAATTTCCAAATACTTAAATGTCGTTTCTTTTCATTTTTTTTTTGCCTCAATAAATAAAATGATAAAACAAAATTTGTTCAGATCAGCAAAAACCTGAATTAAAACTGGCAAGAAAATTACATTGTGTAATAATTATTCGTCTTTTGCAGCAGCCCACAGTCTCCTATGACGCAGATAGAAACGAGAAATATGAGAATGAATTAAATTTTGGAAATGAATGATACATTGAAGACATGCCGGCTATGATGTTAAAAACTCAAAAAAAAACTTAATTTAAAAACAAGAGAGGATTGAAACATTTAAACATATCACTCGTTGTTTCGCGGCGTTAAATTTGCATTTAGATATCCATATTTTGTTCCAAATCGGTCGCAACTGCGGTTAAGGTTAATTGCTTTCTGCCGATAGTAAAATTGCAATATTGGTTTTTTGAAGATAAAGAAATTACCTTGGAAAAAGATTGAAAGTCAAGTTAATTTTTCTCTCTTTGTTTTTTCTCTATTGTTCGAAGACAATCTTAAAGCTATTATTACAATTGCGTTCTTTGTGTGTTTTCCATTGCACCCTGTAATATACTCGCTCTCAAAATAGAAAAGAAATTTAATTTCATTGCGACTTAACATGAAGTAAGGTTTCCGTACACTCCAAGAGTAACGTATAACCGCATTTTCTGCTACGGAAAATAAGAAGATGACCGATTTTCAATCATAGGGGTCGAAATAAAATTAAAAAAAAACAGTATCGTGAAGCTTCGTGCATGAAGCCTATATAACCTGACCTAGCAATGCAGCGTTCAACACTGAGACTTTTAACAGCTATTAAAAAATACTGAAATTGTTACTCGTCTTAGAATAAGATACATGTCTTTGACTCAACTTACAAAATCTACAGTACACTAGATCCGTTTATATTGCCGAAGAAGCTGATAACGAAAACGATGCCTCTATCACCAATGTGCCCACTAACATAAGAGCATTTCTTAAATTAAGTTAGTTGGAAAGATGGCAACTTACACGAGGATTTCTTGAGACCAACTGCCACAATCCGCACAATCTTCAAGTTCGACCGAAACCCGTCGGTAAAATGACTGCTAACGGTAAAATCGAAATTAACAATTGGTTATCAGTTCTGATAACAACATGCAGACTGACACATTTTCATGGAATAAAAACCTTCGCAGATACTGTCTAATTGACCTTCACCATAGCAATGACGTTTTCATTTACTTTCCTTCCGTTAATTAAAGTCTCAATGTAAAATGCATTATGGCCTTGAGCTTAAAAAACTAATGCAATCAAATCTCATTCATTTTCCTTTCTTAAAATGAAATTTTAATCACGTTCAAGGTCGATTATCACAAAAAATCTTAACTTAGATATTTGCAAAATTTGTACTCAGCAGCTAGATACAGGCAAAAAAAGCAAGATAAAAAACGAACGCGTACCTTGAATTCTATGCCGACACACCTGTAAAATTGAAATTGATGAACGTTATTTTCTTGCTTCCTGTTTGCCGCGTGATTAAAGTTAGCCTTTACAAATATATTCGCTTCGTAAAGTAGTCGGAATACATCAGAACACATTAGCATTTTGTCGCTTCTAATATGAAATGAGCCTTCTGTGTGACAAACCGCACGTCATATTAAACTTTATTAAACAAAACACTTTATTGCTACTTATTTTCGCGGGACTTATTTTTGCGATTTTCAAAAATCGGAAATTAAAGACCCGCGAAAATTTATTTTTACGTTTTCTATTGTATTTTGTGTTTATGGCCACACGCGAAAATTAAGTCCCCGAAATATGCCCGTTCCATCGCGAAATTAAGTTCCCACGAAAATAAGTAACAATAAGGTATATCAGGCTTTTTTAGCCTGCGTTGCAGCCGGACGCGTCACAAAATCCTCGATATAGTCGGTTTAGATTGTCTGCGACCCAAGCTAGCTATTTTTTGTTATTATTCAGGAATATAATCATCGTCATTTAGATTCGCTATATATCGGTGATGAGTTCCAATTGGGACGAATACAGCTGTCCGCGGTTGACAATCCTGCTGTATCGGTTCTAGTCGTGGTGGTGTCTCGCAAAGTCTAACTGTTTTCAGTATGTATGATCAGCCTTGCAGTACTGTTTGTCATTACTTCTAATTAACAATTCGACGGCAAGCTCGAGGTTTCCATCGCCTTATAGTTGGTGAGGTGGGGAGCCCCGGACCATCTATCAAAGTCGATAGAAACCGAGAGCGAGCCGTCTAATTATTTAAGCATAACCAAGATACCGATCTATTCAACAAAACGTTCGGCAAATGTCACTTATTTATGTTTTTATCTGCTTTGCAATTGTCCTTGGCAAAGCAGTCTATCAAATATTAGACCGCGCTTGCGTGGCCAATCGGATTGCAAGGTTTCCCAATAGTCGGCCACTGGGTTGTGTTAGTAATAATTAATATCACCATAGTTTGTGTGCCATTTATATCTATCTTTTCTTCATATGGATCGAATTCGAACATCCTCTAAAGTCTTGAAAAAATAAAACTATTTCTTTTTATTGCGTTGCTAATTCTATGAAATTGTAATGTCCATTGAAATACTACTTTCAATTAGTGATCGTTCGTGAATATGGGATCACAGAAGACTTTACTGCCAAACGAACCTTGTAGTATTTTATTTGTGATAATCAAAAACAAAATCGAAAAACTATTTCGTTTGCTCGACGTCTAGCCCCTTTACTGTTATTACTGGGGCTTAACAATTAAACTGTTTGCTTTTTTTTTTTTTGTTTTTGTTTTTTTTTTTTCATGGGTAACCTGAATTTTGATGTTGTCATACTTGTGATCGACCCTTTTTGCTAACAACTGTTTAGACATTAACTACGTTGTAATTTAAATGACGGGAAAAGTATTCTTGAATCTTTACTGGAAATTCTATGGTAACGTATAGCCATTTTAAGGACTTGTCCCAGTTACATATTTTAAGAGGGAAATGGAATACAAATTAATTATATTTTCAACGAGTGTATCACTTTTCGCGTGCGCTTTAAAAAAAATAGTTCCTTAGCTTTACTTGAGGGGTCCTTTTATTTAACAATTTGACCGCTGATTAATTGAATTATATTGTCTATGAAACAAGTTACCGTGCTAATTTCGTTGCTGTTTTGTCACCCACATTTGACTCATCTATTTAAAATCATAACAAACAAATGTCTTGGTGAGCTGGATATTAAAAAAAAGACTTCAATTTTGTCGAATTAGTCAAAGCAAACGTGGCGGTAATGAGTATTTTGGTATTCGACAAAAATGCTTTTAGAGGTGTTTACAGGCGTTTATGGCCAGTTTCTAAAAATGTTGCCTTTTCAAATCTAAATTAAATTACGTAACCACTATATGTTGGGTTTTCGCCTGGAGCCACGTACATTGTAATATATTTTTTTTTCCATCTATCGGAAATGCAAAAGACCTCTAAACAGTTTGACGCCGTAATCTCGTTAAGGAAGAAGAAATTTTCCCGGTGATATCTGCCTAAGACACGGAACATTAAAAAGTGGACATATCGAGTAAGCTTACAAACGGGCGAACAGAAGTGAAGAGTTTTGAGTTAAAGCCTGACAAGAACTTTGACAAGAACTTTGACCAGAGGAAAAGCATTTGGTTTCCACATTGTCTTCGATACTTTCTACCATCATTTGGATAGGTACGTTGAAAAGGTAGGTTAGAGAAGAACTTCAAATTCAACTATATAATGGACCGATTCATGCGCAATTCGAATGTATTGTTGGAAAAAGAATTAGAGTAGCGGAGTGGAAAGATTAATTTGGAATAATAAGGAGGTTTGGCATTTAAATCTCTTGAATATGGAAAATCATCATGTTTCTGCGACAGACCAAGCCTACATAAAATTTAGTTTCAACATTTCATTTATTTTACTCCTTTATATATCTACATTTGAGGTGATAATTACAGAACTGTTGTACTATTGTCTAATTTGATTTCCATTCCTTTCGATTTGGAGTGTAATTTCAAAATAGCTCAGAAAACCAATTAGCGAACAGTTTGAGGCTTTTCCTTCCATTTTCACTAAACCTAAAGTTGTCAACAGCGGTAGTAATTATATATAATGCAAATACTTTAAAGTGAAGCTGATGGGAAAATCGCTGGCTCGCCAAACATATTAATGTAAAGCGAATCGCGCTGAATTAACTCTTTTTGGTTTTATTTTCGAACCTCCATATCTTATCTCTTTTTTCACGATGTAGGTCTTTATTTTACGGTGAAATGACCAAGTTTCATATGCGTGCAAATCTTTAATTTATTTTATTTTATCTGTTTCCGCACATTTGTTCACGTCGATTTACTTTTTGTTCACTTTTCTATTTTAAGAAGCAGCTAATGCAGGGGCAAAAACAGAAATTAAATACAGTTCCGGACGTCAGACATAAAGTATATGAATAATCACGGCCTACCTGGTGTTGCACGTGTGTAATTGCAAATGTGGTATTGTGCAAATAAAGGAAAATAAAGTAAAAAGCACTACAGACTTTTGTTCCACACCATTATGCGTGTACCTGTAGTAGGGTCATATGTGGTAACAATAGACAAGTTTAACTATTTCATATTATTGTCGTTCGTCGTGGTTTAACTTCCTTGCATGCGTGTACTATTTAACCATCCATTTCATCTACGAAAACAATAGACTTTGAAGTAAAGTATTATTATTATTATTAAATACGTTTGTTGGAAACGCCTCGTTTTTTCTAGCCATATTAAGTCAGACAAAAATAAATAATCGAAAACAATGGTGAACATCGCTGGAGGAAAAAATGTAAATGCAATTGTCAAGATCTAGAATGTCCTTAGTCCGTTACACTTTTAACGCACAATCTATACATCGACTTTCAACATCTATAAACGTTACTCCTTACCTGAACAATAGATCAACGGACCTGTAACATTTCATCGACGTTTAGAAGTATTAAAAAACTTGAAAACTGTCAAAAAAATCCGTTTTTACTTAGCAAAGGCCAATCGTATGGTTGGCACTATTTGATGGTTCTCAAGGATATTGCCTTTGAAGAACATCTTGAGTGTTTTTGGTTGGAAGTGGTGTTTACTTGAAAGACAAAAAAATCCACATTAAGTGGCAACGTTGCTAAGATACTGTGACATAAGAAGGCTGCTATTTAATTTAGAAGAATAACACAGTCTGTATGTTTCACAGCCAGGCAGGTGGTTCTATTTTAAGACGATGTAAGCATTGTATGCTAGAATAAGCTGGAATGTAAAGCTTTAATATCCTCAGACTTACCGATTGATCCATGTTTTACACCCATTGACAAATTGAAATAGAACTACCCTCTCCAATACCCCATCATCAAAAGGCACAAAACGGTCATCTTCTCCGGAAGTGAGGTTAAAGTCGGCTCTTTTTGATATTTGGTGAGGCATTGGATTTGCAATTTTCGTTAATAATTAAATAACATGATAATTGAGGAAGAATAGGTTGGACAAAGCAGTAATAAAACGGCTTCATATATTCAAAACGAACATCCGCGGCATTTAATTTTTATAAAAAAAGCTCACAGTGTTTAGTATTAAGAATGGTGTCCCTTTTATAGTAGTCTTGTGTGAGGATACGAGTCACTGAACCTTTTTCTGTTGTTGTCCTCGCTTTAGTAAAAACAAAAACGAAGACAAAAAGTAAACAAATCCTAGCCGCGCCGCCTTGCATCAACAACAAAACGTCTCTTTGCGTCGACATCTCGCGCAAAGACTACACGAAATGTTAAACGCTTTAAGGGACGGACCATTATTTTTTTGGAGGGGGGGGGGGGGGAGATGAAAAATAATGAAAAAATTGTTTGCAGGGCCTGGAAAGACAAAATAAATTGTTTGCAAACACGATATGTATAACAAAAAATAGTAAGAATTTCGAAAAAAAATGTTTGCAGAGGTGCGTAAACTAAAAAAAAAAAAGTTTGCAGAGGAAGATTTTTCATCCCCCCCCCCCCCTCCCAAGAAAATAATGGTCCGTCCCTAAAGGTAAATACTTTCAGCCTGCATGTTTTCTGCCGGATATTTGGCTACAAAAATTCAAATATATTTCATGATGTTTTTCTTATTATTTTTGGCTCTTGTCTTTTTAATCTTACCTGCTAAAGAAATGTAAATTGATGGTGAGACTATTTTTAAGTACTTCACCTGTGTAAACAACGTCGGCATTTTCTCTATATACTGAATGGTCAAAAAATATACATATGAAAGCAGATAGTGGGAACACAAAAGTATTGGTTGCGTGTCTCCGCCAAAAAGGATTTAGCAAATAATACTTGCTGTACGATCGCTTGTAGTTAATTTTCTGACTACAAACATAGTATAATGCACGAAGGGAAATAAAAATTATATTATATAAGTCAGATAATATTTTTTAAGGGAAAAAGTGCGAAATCCGTTAGTAAACTAATAATATTTTCTTCTGGAATTGAAAGATAATTTGGTCAGGTCTTTATAGCTTAGCACAGAGTCTGTTGTTATGAAAAAAAAAAAAAGAAAAATAAATAAGACTTGGAAGAATAGAGTTTTTGAAAGTTTGAAATTTAGTCTCTGTATACCTAGGAGAATTCGAAGACCTCTAGTCTTATCTGTGTTTTACCAAGAAAGAAGCAGTTAACGTTGTTGTATCTTCTCCTTGTCAACCGCAACTCATTGCATTTAATTTTTTCAGCATAAATTCGTTGCAATCAAATCCTGTGTTAAACTGTTTCGCTGAGAGATTTAACGAACATTAATGTGAACGAAGCGAGATGAGACGAAAACAAATAAATTCGATAATCGACTGGCGTAAGTAATAAAACAGGTTACGATTTCCTCATTCTCTCAAGAGGCCTCTGCTGTATTCGGTGCAATCTCCCTTCTATGATCTGATCGGGACTCTATGCGAAGAAGACAGGTTTGCTGACGGCCAAGATGAATGGAACAAGTCATGAATGGAAAGATACTCTCCTTTTTTCTCCTTAACGCGTAAGAGTGGAATAGTTTTAAATCTTAATTTACCCGAGTGTTCAAAATTTCTCTTAAACTTTTATACGTTTATGTGGTTAATTTTAATAACTTTGTTGAAAAAAAAAATGTGGGTATGAGTCAGTGGAGCAGTATTGAAGGCAAAAAGAAAGAGTTTACTAATTAAACGCAGTTTCGTTCGAATCATCTTCAGTAAAACAGATAAATACTGGACAAAAGTCATGATACACCTGTGACTTTGAAACCGCTTACCCTAAAAACCCCTTATAATTAAAAGGATTACGCTATGGATACCGCAATAACCTAGGATTAAGTACATGATTTCTGATAACAATGACCATAGCAAAAACTATTCAATGCTTACCATTTAGTCCTTATGACATAATGGCTGAATTATGACGCCATTTGTTGAGTTAATTGGCTGAAACCGTCTTTCATCAAAATTTCCATCAAGTCTGAATGTATAACCGCTTTCTATTGTACAAAGAAAATTTCAACCATGCTTTCGGAACTTATTTATCAAAGAAAAGAGAGTAACATGTATATCCTTTATTAGGGATAAATTTGCCTAATCGGTACGCACCATCTTGGTTCCGCTATCTTCAGTGAATTCCTTGACCTAATTTCTCCTTCTACAGTGAAGTACACAAATTCAGTCAGCAAGCAAAAATATTGATCAAAGCCAAATCTTCCACTTTCTAATTTTAGTTTCCAAAGCCGGTTGCTATGGAAACTTCAGAGGACGCAAGTGCGAGACAATAAAAATGGTTCCAGTCAAAATTTTGATAGGACAACAAATCTGGTGGTTTTAATCTATTTCGAAACCACACGTGTTCACGGTAAGAGCGGGTGGACCCAATCCCCCCCCCCCCCCCTCCACCCTCCAAACATAATACAGGGTTAACCTATTTTCAGCTGAGTAAAGAAAATAGTCTTTCCGGTTCCCCCACTTTCAATCGAAACTTTATAGCAGAAGAATTAAATGTGCGCTCAGTTCATCCTTTTTTTATGAATGTGATATTTAAAAGGTGGAAATCAACATTTGCAATGTGCATGTAACTCTACAGGGAGTTGAGTGGTTTTTCTGGCTCGTGCTTGGTTACGAGTCGGCGTGCAGTAATCAACCAATCATATACATTATATGGATCCCTATAAAGATGCATGGGATGTTTTTGTTCTGATCTCAGACGTGTCTGTTATTCCAAATGAATCGAGCACGCGAAGACAGACACCTATTTACTTAGAGTAAAGAATGACATGTATAGACTGCACTAACAGCGGATATGCATTTGACAAACACATTTTGTTTTATTTTATTTTATTATTACAATTTTTGGCGGAGTGCCATATTGCCATTATACC
Organism: Oculina patagonica; assembly: GCF_052425735.1. NCBI lineage: Eukaryota > Metazoa > Cnidaria > Anthozoa > Scleractinia > Oculinidae > Oculina > Oculina patagonica. The sequence continues at coordinate 50,471,064 of NC_135761.1, forward strand.
CTATTGTGTTGACGTGTTTGAAGAAGAGGAAAAGTGATACCTTGGTTTAAAATTACTTACAAGTTTGATTTGACTTGGTAATTAAATTTACTTAAAATCGGCTACATATACTCAACTGAAAATAAATGTTGCCAAAATATTTCAAACTGTAAAAAAAATGTTTAATTGATTTGGAAATCTACATATTTGTTTCTAGATCGAATCTCTGCTCCACATATTTATTTCTAGAATGAATCTGTACGTCATATGTCGTGATTTAATCTCTGTGCGGGGGTGTTTATAAGAGTTTGTTTGGAAGAAAAATGAACTCTTTCTATGCGTTGTCTTTCACCGTGCGTCAAAATTGTTTTCCAGGTCTATAAGCCTTTTATACGATGGATATATTATTTTTTCAAGGCGACACTGAGCTAATTAAGTGTTGACAATAAGCAATATCTCGGCGCTCGTTGATGGTTGACAGAAGAATCCACATCCTTCCTGAAACCCGAGAAATAAAACACTTAGACAAAAACGTTTTCTTTGGCGTTTGGTTCGATTTAAACCAAATTAACCACACTAGTATAAACCACTGAGAAGCAACATTCGACCATTACCAACCTTATACTGATAAAAGATAAAAAAAAAATATAAGATTTATTTTTTAACTTACAATTACCAAATATGGTTGTTGGACAGATTAAAAATATTTTTTCACTGATATGACATACAAAAAATGAAGTGTTTGTTCATTAAAGTGGGCGACGTGTTGAAAAGACAAAGTTATCATTTTTGCTGCCAACAACATGTCATAAAATTTGAATTTCAATCCACCACAATCGTTTTATTTTGTAATGCCTTAAAACGCTCAAACAAACTTTTTTCTTTGCGAAGAAAATGTAATACATAGACACATTTCAGCGAAGAAGGAGCTTGTCGATGTAAAGTAAGTTTTGTATTTGGAATTTTTACTTCAAAGTAATTTTTCGAATGATTTCATTTGAGTAAATTTAACTAACAAACGCTTAGACCAGACGAGAGCAAAGTATGAAAATATGCTCTTTTTTAATCATTTTGTCAAATTGTTTTAAAATTCAATTCCAAGAAGTATATCGCTTTTTGAGCCTTTTTTTTCCTTAGTGCAATAACCACGTTCAAAAAGCGTTATTTCTACGAAAGAAAATATTATGCTATTTTTTGTATAAATTTAACCCCGGCTGTAGTGATTAATTACTAAGCTCCCTTCATCTTTTCATAACACGTCCATGCACACTGCTTATGGGATTAAAGAAGGTAATCATATCAGTTTAACAGTTAAGCATGGAACCCGGCATTAAAATTCTATCTTTGAAGAACACTAAGCCGATGGAGCTTTGTTAATTCAAAAATGGGATAAAAATGGTTATCGATCGAATGCGCACAGCCCTCCGACAGTTCATTTTTTTCGGGTTAATACATTTCCAACAATGATATAAACTTGTTCTAATACCCAACTAGTATTCAGCCTAAAATTAAAAAAGAAAAACATGTACACATGGAAGGAAGCTGGAAATTTCAGTCCTACAGCCCATTAGTTAATTTACGCTAGGAAGGAAGCTGAAAATTTCAGTCCAACAGCCCACTAGTAAATGTTTTTATAAGTACCGCAGGTACTGTATAAGTGCGTTTTAACAGCACCTTAACTCACTATGCAAGAGAGACATATTAAAGTTACCAGAAAATTCTACCATTTAAGCACATTGCCTCGAGGACTTTATTAAAATGCAAATGTAATTAAAAAAAGGCGCAAGTTATTATGCTTTATCATATACGTTTACACACTAAGGGGTCGATAAAGGAAACGAGATGTAAATAAAAACAGCTGGCTTCAAATGAGAGACGCGGCAAGCATCGTTCAAGAAAATAATACACTCAGGTTCTTCACGAACGAACCTTTTGTGCCAATTATAAGAAGTGCTAAAGAGATGAAAATTGGTGTAACAGAAGACTGTTTCGGTTTGTATTGGTCGATAGTTGCTGCTGAAAAATGTTTCTCTTTTCAAAGAAATCCTTTACTTGAATTTCAGCATACTTCTCACAACGGTGGTGATACATAAACAAGAACTTTAAGAAGGTTGCAGAGTCGCAAAAACATAAAAACGTTTACATGAAGTGGACCGCATGCCAAACTCAAACATATCGTAAGTCCTTTCTTGTTGTTGTATTTTTGAAGAATAATTTTACCTTTGGGACGGTATAATTTACCTTTTTCATTAGCGGCACATCAATGAGCAGTTTTACAACAAACGGATGTGTGTAAAACTTTCAAAAATAATAAAAATGACCCAAAATTAATTATCGACGAAAAATGACGAAAATTACTTTTATTAGGCAAATTTAGTTCGCATTAGATTAGAAAGAAATCGATGTTCTATCCTCCAATCTACTGAACGAATCCTTCTCTACACACTAAATTTCTCGAAGAAGAAAAGTTCATAAAGTGCATGATCGTCGCCTTTAAAGATAACACATGCAGATAATTTTGGCCATACACGATTCTTTAGACATATAATCATGCATAGACAGACGCAATATATTGTATCGCCATGGAGAGAAAACCCGAGTTCCATAGTTTTTGCTCTGGTTTAATTTGTGCTATTAAACTTAGCGAGAGCACATATAAATATTATTATTTTCCCAAAAGTGTATGCTAACTTGAGTTTTTGTCGATGATAAATTCTAAGACTTATTTAAGGTTAAACGCATCTAAGAAACCATTAATATTCGTAAGAATACCCAGTAGAGTCCAATTCGCCCTTTTAATCGTACAGATGATTAACGGATTTATTACACGATCAAGTGATTATCGCTTCACGGGAGTCCAATTTGCTAGTCACAAGTATGAGTACCAACAGAATAGGACGCACGAGGTCCTGTTACTAATTAATCATAATCAGGTATTACAGGAAGACTGAATAACAAGTTGACTGCGTAAATATTTCATTCAACACTATGGCAGTTCATTGGAAGTCATGCCATTACCAAATTAATGTAAATTTTTAATGAGTTCCAATCAAATATGAAGCAATTGCAACACTCGTACATAATAATATTTTTCCACTTTAGAGTCCTAAACTGCACTTTGTAGAAAACACTACTTTCACAAACTGCAGTTATTGAATCTTGCCAGTAGCTTCATTTCTTCTGCAATCACTTCTCAGCGTGGCATTGCAACCTCTTTTAATGGGTTTAGGAGCAACCGGTTAGGTCTTAAAGCATAAAAAAATAGAGGGCCAAAAGTTTATTTGTGTGGTGCACTGTTTTGTTCCACCCTATATAAATAAATATCTTTACTTAACTTCATACATTGAAACGGGCCCTCTAAACTACCTATGTAAGTAGAAATTGTCATCGCGCTTCTGTCAACAGCTCATTGTTGCTGCCGAAGGGAATATAGTATGCTAAGTGATGTAACGTGGTACTGTTTAACTGCAATTAAAAGACAACTTTAGACGACGATATAAAGACTATTTTGCCCACTTTTCTACACATTCGTTATAAAGGTCGAACACACTCTCCAAGTTCCAAGTTTCCAAGTTTCAGGGTCCCACTGTCATTCCAAGGAACAGTGTGGATAGTGCCTAATGTAGTTCATTTTTCTTTCACAGCACTGCCAGAATGTCAAGTTCCGAGAACATCCCACTTACCAAAACAGAGTCCATAGCGTTAAGCACAGCCTTTGGCTTGGTTGCCCTCACTATTATCGCGGGAAACTCTGTGACCATTGCTGCTTTTACCAAAACAAGGCTTATCCGCAGACCAACCCACTACTTTCTGATCTCTCTCGCCGTGGCTGACCTGATGGTCGGAGCTTTAGCAATGCCGCTTTACATCTTCCATTTTGTGGACTCGAGTCTTTGGAGTGGAAGTCAGGTTATTCAAGCTCTCTACTACAGCTTTGATATTGTCTCTGGCATGGCTTCAGTTTTCACTTTGGCAGTCGTCTCTGTAGAAAGGCTTTACGCTGTGGGATGGCCATGGAAATATCGCCATTACACACCACTGAAATGCTACATAGTTGCTGTGGCAGCCACGTGGTTCTTAGCTCTGGCGATATGCTGCCTCTACCTTGGTCTTCGTTTTCAGTTGATCTCCGGCGTGGTTCATATTGTAACAGTAATTTCCCTGTCAGTTTCTCTAACAGTTGCCTGTTCGGCTTACAGTGCTTTGTGGCTTCGAATAAAGTATCGACAGAGGCGTCGCAGGGGGGTTGAAAAAGACAAAAAGCTAGCCATTACGTTGTTTGTGGTCACCAGTATCTTCATCTTGACATGGATGCCTTTTGAGGTCATCATCATAATTGTTCATTTCTGCAAACAATGCAGTTATCCTCCGAATAGGCTTGTCTATGTCATAAAACTCCTTCAGTACAGCAACTCCTTTGTGAATACACTTGTGTATTCATTTAGAATGCAGGAATTTCGCCGAGCAATCGTTAGTTTTGTCCGTAGCGGCTCTTTGAGTCCTAAGAGGAACATCCAAGTCAGAAATGCCCCAGGTGTCACATTGACTTCAGTCTCTAATCTGGTAAACACGTGCTCAGCTGTGAATCTGAACCTTATTTACACTGGCAACCAGCTGAAAACTTTGAATGGCACATCGGGACACAGACGGTTGGCCAAAAGAAGAACTGATTTGTTTTCAATGCACAAAAAGGGAAAGTATTCCCCAAGGGACGTTAAAGTCAATGAAAGCGTTTGAAAGACAGGGACTGGTCAATTATTGTGAACTAATTTTTATACAGTTTCAGTCCAAACCTGGGAATACGAAAATCTCTGTTTGCCATTTATTTCGAAGTTAATGTACATTATTATACATTGTAGTCACTAGCTGTCTTCTCATTGGCTAAGAGCCTACAGCTAATTCTGGAAATCCGCGCAACCCCGCTCAACCTACAGATTAATGAATAATCTGCTAGCAGATTATCCACTAATCTGTAAGTTGCGCGCGCAATGCATGACGCAATGTGTCAGTAATCTGGCGGCGAAGGAAATTCATAGTTCGTCGATTCACTCCTTTAAACGAGAAATAGTTTGACCAAAGTTCAAAAATTGCTGGACAATAAAGTCTCGGAAAACACAAAATGACTAACAAAAATTGGGAAGGTTTAGGACGACCAGCCGGAATTAGCACAAGTTTTGAAATAGGTTGAAATCGTTTGTCATTACTTCCTTTTTCCAGAAAAACTATGTATAATAAAACAATTATTAGATTCGGTTCATGTGATATTCGGAATAATCAAGGTCAAGGTAAGGGTTATCAGCCGAAGCCGAAGGCAAAAAACGACTGATTCCCGTTTACATACTCTGTTGTTAACACCAGGTAATGTTTGAGAGAATTATGAATACAATTATGTTATCTTCTTTTTTTAAGTAAGCGTCAAATTTTGAATTCTTTCAAGCTTTCTTCCACGTTGGTATCCGGCCCTTTCCTTTTTCTTTATTATGTTACATATTTTTTTTATAACGTTTCCTATTAAAAATGAGGCTTTTTTTTGTCGGAGCTCTCATTAGAAGTGAAGAACTATAAAATTACAATTTTCTTTCAGTATTCATTTTCACCCAAAGTTTATAACCGTTAGCAATCGTTTTTTATTCACATGACCTTATTAAACTTATGAAAGTCTCATATTTTGAAGGACACTGGTGAGATTACGACCAATATATCTATTAAATATTGGATGACAGCTTTCCTTTGAAAGTACAATATGTCATTTTGTCAGGCGACCAATGCTTGGAGTTGTTCCAGCATGTCAACATGATATTGTCACTCGAGATATGCTGATTCAGTACATAACAGGAAAGAAACACTTTTGCCACTTTCAAATTTGGCTTTAAAATCTTCTCACAACAAGACTAAATGTTCAGTAAAAAAAAGCGTAGAGTCGAAGATTTGCCTAAAAGGCTTGAATCCCTTCGGTAGCAAAATTGTAAACTTCCGTAACTCCTTTGGCGGCAAACACTTAACAACGACATCAAAGGAATATAATAAAGTGTTTATCTTTCAAAGTAATTGTGTCAAATGTCAGTAAAACTCGAAAACGTTGGATATTTTTGGATGCACCCTATGTTAGGCGAGGATGGCGTTGCAAAAGACATTGGAAAAGCACGTGTTTCAAAGTGTTGAGTCACCTCTTTAAGAAAATCTTAGGGTAGAGTACTTAATTTTGAGTACATGCTTGTCGCCAACGTAATTGGGAAGGATGCAATTTGCATATGTCTATTTATAAAAGTACACATTTATATAAATAATTTTTTCTCTGAAGTGTTCGATACGGAATTGTTTTATGCGGACACTTCATTCTGTGTTCTTTTAAATAATATACTTATCTAGGTTAAGCCTATCTTGATCTTAGGTCAACGGCTTCTTGAATCAATAATGTTTACTGACATATTGTGGTTAACTGAACAATTTCGGTGGCGTGCCAATATTAGTCGATTCGACGAATATAGGTGAGCGAAAACTTCTAACAAAGAAAATTGTCAAAATAATCATTTGAACAAATGGATAAGACAAAGTAATGTCAACAATCGATTTAACTAATGCCTCGTTTATTTTGATGCACCATAACCCCAACGACGGACTTTAAACTATTCCATCTTCAGCTATGTGTAAAAAGTCTGTTTATCATTCCCACCAACGCAAGCACTAAACAAAGTGTACGTCACATCTAATTTTAAGAGCAAAGAAGTTCGTTTCATTCTAGATTGTGCTTGCGGGGCAGAGGAAAACAATTGCAAACGGAAACTACGTACAATGATTTCTAAAACAAAATGTCTTTCTCTATAAAATTTAAATAAGTTATGTCTGGACGAATTCATTTCAAGTGTTAGAATAGCACTTTTGTCATGCCGTACAACGATAAAAAAAATGTCAAAAGCTTGTTTGTTACGTTCTCTAATAATTGGAAGGGTTCCGGATTATTATTATGAGTGCCTTCAATTTAAGTTTTTACCAAATTCTTATGAATAAAGATATAAAAGTTTAATGACATTTATTATAATAGAATTTTCAAGCTGTAAAAATCGGCCTTACAACTTTTGCCTTGGGCAGCAGCGAGCGATATTACACTGATAACGTGTTGGCGAACAGTATTCGTTGATATGGTTTATGTTTACATAGTTTGGAATATTCCTTTCCAGTATAAAGTAAATATGGAGTTAGATTTGTTGACATTAAAAATCAAAGAGAATTCTAGATTATAAATACGCTACTGAGACGCTTGTGTTATAAAGAGATCTTTTCTTAAACGAAATCTGCATTTACATGTGTGAGTGCGACACATTTTCTTTGTTTCGGGTAATTAATAACTTTGCTGCGAAACAGTGTTGTTAAGGGACCAATATAAATAATTGTTATCATTATATCAAAAACAACTCAAGAATCGCCTGATTGGTGATGCTTGGCATAGAAAACATTTTCCGTCATTTGTCAAAACTGTTTGCAAAAGCAACATCTTTAAAGAACAGAAAACTGTTACAAACATCGTGTCGCTTCACAACCAATATGCCAAACGGCACTCGTATAAATCTGGCGACCCACGGCCGTCTTCGGTGAGTGAGCGTTTAACCGTGTGTGGTGTACCGCGAAAGTTTGTTATAAACGTTTCACTTCCCTCGTCGATCATGGATGACACAGTTTCTTCCGTTAGCTGCCTTTATTTCACTGCTCCTATCTTCATGACATCGGCTACTCTCGTTGTCAACGTTATAACCTGTGTTTTAAATGCTTTCTTCGCCATCTGTTCCTCGATTGGCAACCTTCTGATCGTCATAGCACTTTGGAAAACCCCATCCCTTTATACGCCTGCAAACATTCTGCTAGGATGGTTTGCTTTTTGTGACTTTCTTCTGGGGTTTTTTGCCGCACCGGCATTTATAGTCTTCAAAGCGTCGGAAATAGCGAAGGATTTCCAACTTTATTGTGGATCTCGTCTTACATACGAGTTTTGTTCACAGACAGCGCTGAATGCGTCGTTCGTCGTGTTGACATTCATGTCGATTGACCGATATCTTTCCCTTCATCTTCATCTAAGATACAGGGAAGTTGTTACCAAGAAGCGTATAACGACATCTGTACTCATCGTGTGGCTTCTTTCCGTTTCAGTCAGTATATCAAGATTCTGGGTGAAGAACCAAACATTTCTCTTCATTACCAAGTCTACCAACTTCCTTTGCCTTTGTGTAATTGTTATAGTTTATTTAAAAATTCTGGTACTGGTTCGACGTCATCAGGTCCAAATAACGGAATTGACAGTATTTCAGGGTCCTACTTTTGACCGCCGAGGTTCACTTAGAAGCCTCTTCGCGGATTTCGCACGATTTAAAAAGTACGCATATACAGTGGCTTTTATAGTCGTCCTGATAGTTGCTTGCTATGTCCCAACGACTATAGTTAGCTTTTGCAAGGAATACGTTTGTACAGAAAAACAAGAACATGCCAAAATTCTTTACACCTTGATGGTAACATTTGTTTTCTTCACCACAGCGTTGCATCCACTTGTTTTTATCTGGCGAATGAGGGAAGTGACAGAAGCAATTAAGAGAATTTTTTGCAGATCATAGAAATGATCTGAGTTTACATGTTTTTATGTAATATAGAAGCCTTTGTTTTGTTATAAACTGGCATGTGTGTAGTGATCTGTAAAAACAGATTTAAAAAAAAAGAGATGAGGACAAATTGATTTAATTTGGCTCAAATAATGACGGAACGACGTCTTTATCATTGAATGATTGTAAATTGTTTTAAACACCTGAAAAAATGTAAATATTGAAACAACTAAAGTGATTATCTTTAATTAACACACTGAATAAATTAAAAAAAAAAACAAAGCTGATTTTGTAGTCCTATATTATTTGGCAAACACATAACAGTAAGATTGACTGTTTTTGTTTGGCATTGCTCCTTAAGTTTACTTTCCGGTGGGTGCCATAACTGAAAGCTGTTGTTAATTTCCTGAATTCATTGGATCGCAACATTTTGCCAGAACATGGCTGAGAAATAATTGAACAGACACTTTGACTCCACCATCAGCTTTCTTTTACCACCACAACTAACAACAATAACAACAACAATGGCATCAACGGAGCCCAGAGAGTGCTCTTCTTCGCATGGCGTTGCATAATACCGACTCCTTTTAATCCTTAAGTACCCAATACTCAGTCAAGTATTCATTTCAGAAAACACTTTGGAATTTCGCAATAATTTCTAACTTTCATTACTGACGGTGAGTAATTTGCAAAGTTATAAGCTGAAACTGCATTAATTCTGGGGAGTGATGGAGTTGAATTTGATCAAGTAAACTTGGTATGTAAGAAACTTTCCACTATTTACAATGGAGTTCGTTCAAGCGTTATGTGTAAAGCGCTTGTCAAGGTCCAGTGAACCTTGGAACCAATAAATGATTTTAATCTCGGTAGATGAGAGTTACTTGAACTTTTTTTCATTTTAGTATCGCCATTGATAGTCGTTCACGAAACTATATATCAGTACGTGACACACTTCAACAGTAATGTGTATCTAAATTTCAACATTAGTAGAGCGACTTTTTCTAAACTTCTAAAAAACATACAAACTTTCGCTATGAGCAACATCATGTTTCTTAAACGAGCACTCAACTGGACAACAGTAAGGAAGTAAAGGTACTTTGCAAGCTAATCACCTTCCTTAATTTCTTTTCTTTGAAACAATCTTTATAGTTTATGCTGTTCTAGCTTCGAAGCCTATGTATGAAATCATTCTAAATGACCGTGGAAATAAAAGTCAATGAGCAGTTTCTTTCTCCAAAGTTTGCAAAGGAAACTGATTGGCGGTTTAAGATTAAAGAAGAAAACCGAAAATATCCATTCCTGGGAGTGGAAGGACTACGCAGATGAAATAAGCGAAAAACGATAACACGACGACAGACAGGAGGACTCCGTATGGCAAGCAGGAAAGGAATTGTTAATTTTGACATTTGATAACGGTATATTTTAATTATGCTATGGTAGTCAGGGCCGTAACCTGACCTGTGCTAGCTATAGACGAGGCAAGATCTTAATTTTTGCTAGTGGGTTCTGGCATGGGGGCATGCCCTCGAAAAAAATTGAAATCTAGAAGCTACGAATCTCTTTGGGCGAGTATTTCACGTGTATTTACAATGTAAAAAGCATCCCCACCACCACCTCGAGAAAACCTTGCCGTATCTCCCTTATGCACCAGTTACCATCCTGGTAACAAGTAGGTTTAGAAAATTTACACATTTAGCTTTAATTTGATACCAATTTCACTAGGTATTAAGGGGGGTGCCACGAAAATCCATTTTTGGGGTCTTGGCTCATGGACTAAAAAAAACATACATTGTTTTTAATTTTGGGTAAAAATTAGGCGAAGTAAGTGCTTCGTCTTGCCTTTTGCTAGTTTTAAAAGGCCTTGGTAGTGATATCCATGCATTGTGTGACATTTCCCTCAAAAGTGCTGACATTAGATAAAAAAAAAACGCTTTTGCAGAACTCATTTAATTATGAAAGCAGCAATTCCCGTAAAACTAAACTTACCAATAAAATTGATTACCACTTGACGTCCCATCTTAAAAAAGCACTTGTACTACTTCATAAGCTATATATAAAATGGTTTATAGTTTAAGTGTATCCTTCGAGATTATTTTGATAATCATGTGAGGATATTTCGAAGATATAATATCTAAAAATACATTTTTGGCCAAGAAATTAACTGACAAAATAAGCACCATCATGATTCCCACTTACTAGTGATTCCACTTTCAGTAAGTAAGCACTAAACTATTTTGAGATATTATACTATTTCGTATTTCGTTGAGATAGGTTTCTGAGCTGGGCCCGTTCATCATTACAATATGGTTCAAATTCGTTTCTTTAGGGAATCTATTTGCTTGTTTAACTCGTCTAAAGAACGTTGCATTTGTGCTATGGAATTCTTCAGTCTTTTGTTCTGGTCAACGACTGCTTGTTTCTCCTTTCTCATTTCTTGTATATTTGCTGTCATCATGTTTGTCATCTGCACTTTTTGCGCCTCCATATCCGCCCTCAGCCGTTTTTCGAGACGACTCTTATCTTCCTCATGCTTTGTCTTCAACAATATTATCTAAAGAAACCATATAATTCCAATCTTACTTTGATGTTTTGTTGAAATTATTATTATTCAGAACTTCTAAGCCGCACATGGACGGGGTATGTAAAAGTACTTTAACGTGACAATTAAAGATCTTTAATTTAGGCGCCAATTTCCAATTGGGTCTGTGTTTTTGTTAGAGTACCCAATGAGTTGTAAATTTTATTACTTCCTGAAAATCACAAGTTAAAATGCGAATGTTATAATATTTATGCATTTACTTAAGGAGTTTCGCTTAAAAGCACTCACATGGTAGCCAAGAGAGGCCATTTTCTGAAGAATATAGATCATCATTTCTGCAGCAAGTATAAGTGAGCAATATTGAAGCACAACAATGCGTGACGGTTACCTTTACTTAAGAATTCAAAATTGAATGTTTAAAATTACCCTAACAAGTTTTAAGAGAGCCATTTCTTTTAGAAATAAAAACTACTGACCTCCTTTTCTTTTGTAGCCCGTTCCTCTTCCAGTCGCGCTCTTGCCTCCTGCATGCCAAAGTCGAATCATAACAGTTGTAAAACAGAACAATGTAGTTCAAGATGTGCAGTTAAAATTTCAAATTTTCGAATATGGATATTTTATTTGCATTTTTGTCCTGTCTGGGCTCCCCAACCGACTAACACGTCAGATAGCCAACAGTAATGCAAAATGAAACTCCGAAGCTACTTAGACATGGTCTGCTTTTTGAAAATACCGGATCCATGAGGCGTCACTGAAATCAGTATAGTGTGTTTGATTGCCTTGACAGTGTCTTGTGAAAACGCTGGCAATAGCCGTGTCCTTTCTCTTTCTTTTTAATCTTTTCTTGTAAATGTAAATTATTTATAAACGTAACAAAAAGAGCTATCAGGAGCTCGTAAGTACGTGTACGTGAATCGCAAATAGAATTGGAAGTTTGGAGTATGGTCTTTGTGGAAGAAGGTGAACTTGAGAACCCTAGGAAGAAACTTTGGAGAAGGAAACAGCAACAAACTCAACCCACATATGACGCCGGGTCGGAATCTGGGCCACAGTGGTGAGAGGCGAGCACTTTCACCACTGCACCATACCAGCCTGTTTTCATTGATCCACATTGAATTGTCAAGACTAGAAACAAAATTACCTTTGCCTTTATCTTTTCCTGCTCCTCCTTTGCTTTGGCTTGCTTCTCGTGCGTAATATTTCCATCAAAATCTTTAAGCTGCTTCAAGTGATCCATGTGTTTAACCATTTCATGCTGCAGCTCCTGGCAAGGAATAAGTGGTCAAAGGAATCTTAAAATCATATTCAGGTCGGTCAGGTCTTCCTGTTAGTGCTAGTTGTGGCGGTGTTGATGTTTAATTCGGTTTTGCGACGTGGGAACAATGAAAAGAGTACGGAAGTTCCCAATACGTCCAGGAAGAAAGTATTTAAGATAAATAACAATGAAAATTAAGTGGTGTGTATGTGCAGCAACAATGTTTTCTAGAATAGATTTGTGATAAAGAAACAACGCCTTTGTAAAGGCATTCCCTTATTACGGAGAAAACTTAAAAATGGTTCAATAGCTTGAAAATCAAATCGATTCCTTTTTCAAGTAACCCTTATTTAATAAACCAAATAAATCCACCCTATAAACAGTAAAAGATTTATGATTCGTGAAAAGCTCTACGCGAGTACATCTTGCACAAAAATCTTCGTAAAAATACATTACTTAAAAAATACAATGATGTTTCTAATAGATTACAAGTAAAGATAATTATTAGGTAAAAAATAAGCCAGTTTCCTTACCCCGTGAAACTCGACAAACATTTCAGCACAAGTATCTTGAGCACCTTTCGCTCCAGCCTTGAAATCACTCTCAATAGCAGAGTAGCATTCCTTAATTTCCAAAAACGATACCTTAAACCCATCGGGTCCACTTAACCGAGCCAGAGCTTGATCCAGGTGTTGCTTTTTCAATCCAGTCAGAAGCTTGCGACAACTTTCTCTTGTCACGGTGCTGTTCTGTTGTATCCACCGATCAAAGCTGCACTCCATGTAATCCTGTTAAAATAAATTGGTGGAATTAGCTTTTTCTAACTCTTTCCACCCATAAAGACTACCTTCTTCGTCTAGACTAGAAAGAACAATTTTACCACTTTTTTGGTAAATTTGCCTCTCTGATAGCTCCAGGCACCCACGGTTTTCAAAAAGGGGGCTTCTTGAGCACCTTGACTATTAGCTGACGTACTGTAATTACTGTATGACTCGAAAATAAAACTCTTTACTAAGTGACTGTTCGTATTCTTAAACAATGGTTTGTCACATACCCAGCACAGTCCGCTGTAAAATAAGTCATTTTAATTTTGCCTTTAGCCAATTCCCACTGCTACAAAAGGTCAACTAAGTTTCTACTAAGGAAGTTAGATTGGAATTCAATAGGGACTTTAAGTTACCTGGACGGCTGACCTCGAGGACGGTGCGAGGACGGTAGAATTTCGCGAGGAGGACTAGGTTGATGTCGACGTTCTTGGCGGGAACTTCCAACGTTAAGAGCCGTCGTGTGTGAACGGAGGACGGCTTCGTTAGTGGATCAATAATTTCTTAGCCCAAAACATGCGAAGAAAAACATTTGGCGCTTCTAGCCCAAAGTCTGGCACCAGAAAGCACTATTTTCATTCACAGGGTACAAATTCCAAGTGAAATTTTTGTAGAAACACAAGCAAGAAAGTTCATAATTTCACGCACGTGGCTTCGCCATCAGCGTTTATGCAAAGCACAGCAAATATATTCGCAACCGCAAATAAAACTTGACTTCTTAACTTTTTATCAGTACCAAACCAAGAATACCATAAAGGACCACCTAACAGAGTAACAGAATTAAAAAATTATGAGATTTTTAAATCATACAAAAAGCACTCCCGTTCACTGGTGGACGGCAAAACTCTACTTCTCACGTCCTCGACAACAACTGGACGGAGCTGGACGGCAATGTGCGTGAAGCGGGCACGCGCAATATAGGCTACACGAGAAAAATTACTTCCGGTCAGCCGTCCTCGAGGTCAGCCGTCCAGGTATCTTATAAAAGTCCCTAATGTCTTCTTCAGGGACGGCGGAGCCGGGGGGGCTGGGGGGGGGCTTTAGCCCCCCTAGAATTTTCGAAAAAATAGACTTACTAAGAGAAGAGTCTTTTCAGCCCCCCCCCCCCCCACTTTAAGTCACTAGTCAGCCCCCCCACTTGGAAAAATGCTCCGCCGTCCCTGTTCTTTAACGAGCTTCTGTTTCCGACATTTCAGAACAAACATTTCACCCCATTTATTTATTTCTTAGTTACCTTTATTTCCTTAAGACAATTTTTAACATTTGCTGCACAGATATCATACGTCTCGTCTTCAAACAGCTTCAAGGCAACATCAAACGAATTCAGATGAGCTTGTCGAATAACATCGCTGTCACACGGGATTTTACCATCCAGTTCTAGCACCATGGTTTTGTCATATGCTTCTATAGCAGCTGCTTTCACTCGGGTGCATTTTGAAGAAACAAAAGTATCCCAGGCATTCTTAACGTTAACGACTGTTCCAGGATTGTTCAGTTGAGCAACATAACTGGAAACCAATCCGGCGAGACCTGTCCAGGGAACACAGTACAGAGAAACAATTTTTAAACAGGATTAAAAAATTGATGTTGCTGTTGTCGTTCGACAAGGAGTCTTTTTATGAAAAAATAAAAACAACTAATAAAAAATATAACAAATTTTGTTGACCAAAGGAAAACGAAACGTCCCTGGGTGGGCTTGAACCACCAACCTTGACGTAAACAGCCGAATTGATGCGCTTACAGATTGCGCCACTAAGACACTTGATGAAAGCCGAATGTTTGTTGGCAGAATATTTTTGTAATAACAAGTCGAATGTTGATCATATTTCATTCGGTTCATGAAACTTGGCTATGAAATTTATTTTCTCGTGGAACTGCATCGCTGAAAGTGGCAGTCAGCTCTGGATATATATAGTATGTGGCTTGACCACAAGACGACACGTAACAGGTGTTGCACCACCAACTCAGTAATAATAGGAGTGGCACATTAAGGCTTTTATCAAAAAAGTTTTATTAAGTTTGGCCTGTTGGTCTAGTGGCATGATTCTCGCTTAGGGTGCAGGAGGTCCCGGGTTCGAACTTTCCTTAAGCCAACTACATTAAACTACGGAGCTCAATTTGTAACCCTCGGCCATTCTCGGCCGGCTCAATGATTACAATTTAACGAAAAAAGCTGAAAAAGCGAAAAACAACTGCGACCCCCAAACAACATCAAAAGCTACTAAAAGTCGCAAAATGATACAAACACAGAAACACATTGAACCGCAAAGAACAGGGAAGAACGGGCGTGAAAATTAGCGACAAATTAGCGATGGAAAACACCGTGGCATACGGTGGCGTAAAATAAACATTGTCCCATACGATGTTTTCTTGTAGGAAACTTAATAAATTTTTATACATGAGGTAGAAGTGAAACATCTTTTGGTTTCAAAGTTAAAAAAACACAGTTACATCCTTTTTAATTAAATAAAAAGAACAGACAGATAATTGAACCCGGTGAATACAGGGCGAGAGGTCCCGGGTTCGACTCCCGGACAGGCCCAGTAAAACCTTTTTGGGCTCAGGAATTAAACATATACAGGAATTATTTTCAGAAAACAACAAAAAATCAGTTTTTCTTTCCCCGCGACGATTGAATGCAATCTCACGTTAACCACAATCTTATGTTTTAGGAAAATTGCATAATTTGAAATAAAAAAACAACAACAAGAAAACCAAGCCAAGTATCTATTGGAACTTTCGGCTTCAAATTAGTATAGACCAGTTTGTTTTCCGAGATGCAAGAGAAATCATCCAGCCTTATGTTCCTTCCTTCATCAGTCAGATTTAGCGGGCAGGCACTTGTTTAGGTGAATAACACTTTGCGCCATATCCGACTCACCTTCCCCAGTTACATACTCTGCCTCGTTGAAACTTCGTTTAGGGGCAAGCTTGGAGTTTAATACTTTCCTAAAACCATCTATTCCCCAAATAAACAACTTGCTGACTTCATCACTTGGTTCTCTCTGATTGAGAGTAGACACTACCTCTGGATCCGAAGACGGCGGGCGCAGCTTGAACGCGTGAAACTCTGGAAAAAATGTCAGAATACTCTGTGCTACTTCCTTAGATTCTTTGCTTTCCTTTCCTGACGTCTGCTTAAACACCTGTTAACAACAACAAAAAGGAGATAAATGGCTGCTGGTTGTCAAGGCCGATACACACAAATGGTTTTGCTCCAAAGTTTTGCTCCAGTGGTACGCTTTATGGGTAAAATCCATCCTCGGGAGCCAAATTTCTACCCCGTTAGATGCTTCACGATATTAAATCGGTAAATATTTGGGAGCAAGATCCTGTAGCAAATTGCGCAAACTTAAAATGTTCCCTCTTGTGTACCGTACGAGGAGTTTTGCTCTTGCCCAAGAGCAAAAACCCTCGTGTGTATAGGCCTTTATTACCAGCAAGGCAGACTTGTTTTGCTGAATCAACTTACTTCGCGCACGAATTCACTGCAACACAACATGGTTTTTCATTTCGTGAGTGATTGAAGGCGTCGGCCCTCAAGCCTTTTGGCCCATCGGGACGGCGATTAATTATCATCGTTTTTCGTAGCATGAAGTGACTAAGAGTTGATTTATAATACTCCCTTAGGATGGAAAGGTAGTCCATCGCAGTGAATCTGCGGCCAGGGCTCGATGCCAAAGCGCTGGGTTTGGAGTCAAGGTAATTACGCCACAGTACCATTCAAGCTCAAGAAAATTCGCATACTATTCGCAAACACATGTTATTGCTATAAAAGGACGAGACCAGAGCATTCATTAAAAAATGAATGGCGATTTACTAACCGTATTTAGAAAATACTCCTTAACGTTGTAGCTCTCCTTGGGGAGTGACAGGACAACATCTCTCAGCAACCAAATAAATGTTGGAAACGACCGAAAGAAGAGCATCGAGTCTTCTTCTTGGATTGTTTCTGAGTCAGATGGTTGGTAAGTTGATTGTAATTGAATTAGCTGGGACAGCTTTGCTATGTGGCTTATTCATTGAGTTAAGAAAGACAAATTTTAATTTTAGACAGCGTAGAAAATTTTAGTTTGCAACGCAAATCAAGTAATGCTCGTGATATAATTGGGTGAACCTGCAGCTTATCTAAGTAGTCGCTTGGCAACGTAACATATTCTTGTTGCAGATTGGGGGGGGGGGGGAACAGGCTTAACCAACGGATTTCCCGGTCTTTTTACCACTTCTAAAGCTATCACCTTTCACATCAGAAGATGTTTTTGAGAATCAAGTGATAATACCGCGGGGGGGGGGGGGGGGGGGGGGGGGGGGGGGGGGAAGGGAGTACTCCATATAATGGCCTATACGGGGAGGCTCCGCCCGGAAGGGGTACCTTTTTCGGGCTTCAGGTATATAAAAGGGAAGGGATTTCATAAGTTTTGGTACATGAAAGGGTATGAAAATCCGTCATTTAGGTTTTTAAAATGGCCTTTTATTAAAATATTTCGAACAGACGCACTTTCTGGCTGTATTATTTTAATTTATTAAGCGCTGCATGAAAATCACAAGAAAACATCCTGTTCTAAGTCTATGCCATGTCTTTTAGGTATATGAAAGGGGTACCTTGTTTTCAGTAAAAGGGTATACGAAAGGGGTACAATTTCTGTCAAAATGGTATTAAAAAAGGGTAAGGGGTAAAAGCTTGGGGCGGAGCCTCCCCGTATAAAACTTTTTTGAGTGCCCCCCCCCCCCCCGGGGGATAATACAGTGTGGCAAAGGATGTTAAGCTATTACAAAAAGACAAACTTGCTCAAAGATATACGCAATAAACCTACTAATCTGTCTTCGATCTCTGAAGTGAAGTTTACGCATACAAAGGCGACTGAAAGGCAACATAACAAAAAAGGGCTAAAAAACACAAAGAACGCTAGGAAAGATAATAATAGGAGCCTCATTTGGTCAATATTTTTCTCGTACTTTTGTCCAGGTAGAACAAATTACAAGAACAAACTGTCATTGTACAGTAAAAGATGAGAAAAAAAAAAACAGTTTAAAAGATACTGTAATCCATCAAGGTCAGTTCTGCTCGGCACCCCAGCTGAGTTATAAATGAACACAGAAGCCAATAAAATGGTCAGTGTAAATATGCAGTGATCAGCACAGCCTTCACTTGACACGGCGTCTATTCCTTCAGAGTCCAGTAACACCACTGTGAATTCCTGTCCACTAGTGTCCTGTTATAAACAAATGTGGACGTTTAAAAAAAGGAGAGGGATCTGTATAAAAGAGTGCAATATGTAGCATTATTAACATCATTTTTGAAATATCACCTTCAGTTTTTCTGGAACAATCCACATCCAGATTCCCATGGTCTCAGGGTCCAATTCGTGTCCAAGAGGAAATACCTCTCCTTGGTCAAAAGCTTTACTTAAGATGTACGACTTGCCTTTTCTACACGGCCCAGCGATAGAAACCACACAAACAGGCCCTAACAAATACAAAACAAAGCGTTACAACTTTCCAGTAAGACACTACCTCTTTGGATAAGACTGCCACTGTTGTTTTCTAGGGCTAAGCCGTGACATTGTTATGTCCTGTTATCTATTGTTATAGATCCGATACAAAACCGAAAAGTACACGAGCGAGCAGTTTGCTACTTCATGAGTTCAGTTGTTGTTTTTCCTTGAGCTTCCATTTTGAGCAATGACACATTTTATTCCTCGCGAAATTAGTAAACTAACTTCCCACACGAAAGCTTCTCGGCCAAAAAATAGCTTTCTGTATCGGAATTTCACGTATGTTTTCAGTGGAATAACTTTTAAGGACTCAAGGCGGGTGCAACATGATTTCTAACTGACAAGGGATTATATGTGTACCTTTGATCTGTCGCAGTTTTCTCAAAGCAGCATCGATGACATGGAGGCTGGTCCTTTCTTGGTCTTCATCTTTGCTGTAAACACCGCTCTTCTCGTCCCATTTACAGTTGTTTGGCAGGCATAGTGGCACAGCACGATTTTTAGACATGGCAAAGAAGCAATCTTTCTTTCTAACACACTACCACTATCAAATTGAAAAATTAGAGATATGAGATGGCCAAGTTAAAGGGTTTAGGTTGTAGAGATGTTGTCTCTTTTTAATTTTTTGGGCGAGAAACTTCAATTCGCAGTACCTTTACCTTTTATATTCAGTATAAATGGATATTGGAGTCGTTGAAGCAATTTGACAGCAAAGACGCCCGGCTTGGCGCAATACCGGGGGAGGGTACTCTGCAGAGGAACTTTGTCTAGAATAAATTGTTCAAGCAGTTGATTAGTTTCACGGAAATGATACCCTATTCTAAACAAAACCTTTGCTGTACTCTATCCCAGACCAAACTGCCTGAAAATTATAACCTTCACAGACGCACGCACCATAATAGTTCGTAATGAGGAGTAGTCATATTGGGGAGCCCCCTCCCCACCTCCGGGCACAATTTATGTTGGCCGACTTACAAAGTGGAGATTTACTACAAGTCCTACAAGCGTTATCGACTCGCATATAAAATCGATTGGGATGATCGTTGCACCTTTTATTGACCTTTTTTACAGGGGACATTTGCTATTGCTATTGGGAGATGCCCCATAACTTCGTGGGATTTAACCCACGAAATTAATCCCCCTAAAAAGGTTTTACCCACGAGTTTGTCGGGAGCAAAAATAGTTTTTTTGTGTGTTTTTGCTATTTCTTTTATTATGACAAGGGATGCGAGTTCTGTATTTTTCTCATTATTTGTACATGCCTCAAAAATTCAACCTACCAACTGTTACCGGTGAATTTAATATTTTCAACACCGGGAAAATAAAACCATGACCTTTTTGAAACTGAAAACCCATCTACTTTCGGTCATTGTGTTTAAGTGATGTCACTGCTTAGTTTTTATTGCTCAACTAACTAATATCTGAAAATATTTGAGTCTGCCTCGATCAAATACTGTTGCAGTCAATATAGATCAATGGTACGATCCTAAACTGAATGTTTCATTAAAAGGTTAAATTTTGTAGTAGTCAAACGGCCCGTATTTTTCAGCGGGAGATATATCATGGAATGACCGTGACAAATGTAGCTTTAGAGGCCGCGGTACAATATTAAATTACGTTTAGTATTGATTAGAATATATGAAGCGTCGCGTCTGATTTTCCGCGAAGGGCAAAATTCAACCTTCGATCTGTCGGGAAAAGCAATTAGTTTTGCGTTTGGTATTTTCTATTTTGTTATGAATCGACGAAGAATATTGATACGTAACCTTTGTTCTTCTTCTCGACCGAGATACTTATGATCGCAATCAGTTCACTATGGGTGAATTTCGGTTTTTGCCGTCGCTAATGAATTTACCAAATTATATTTCCTAGCCCTGTTTTCTATTTTCCTAGCCTTACATGTAGTATTACCATACAACAAGCCTATTGAATCACATAATAAATTATGCACTCCACGAGATAGTATACATTAGACTTACGGGAACATTGTTAAAGAAACAGCAAAGGAAACAAAATAAAAAGCAGCTTACCTCTCAATTTGCCCGTCGAACTGAACTGAAATATTTTATTTACAATCTATTGGTTTAATTCCCTTTTCTGCGAAAAAGAGAACTGAATACGTTGTGAACATGACATCACAACTAAAAAGTGATACCCCTGGAAAAAGGTAATTTTCCCCAATACCGGGTATTTCCTAGAAATCAGATATTTTAAAGCTTTAATTTCTTATGATCACCATTATTTTCGGAGCGCCTGGTGATCGTTTCCCCATCCCTGGATTTGCATCAGCACCATTTCTTTGTGGTAAAATCTATGTTTATAGAGCGATTATGATATTTCAGTTTGGTTTATAAAGCTAAGTAAGTTCTGCAGAAGCGTTTTCCGTTCAATTGCCGACAGCGACGTGAAGTTCGATGAAACAGCGACACGGTTCATTTTTAAATTCAGACAAGCGACACGGGACCTCCCCCCAGGGGCAGGGCCTCAGGAGAGTGACATCATTTAACAGTAATGCAATTAAAGAGCTTCGGAATAAAGTAACAACCTTCAAGTTTTCCAGAGCAAAATACTTATGTTTCCTTTATTTTTCAAGTGCAGAACGTACTTTACTTGACAACAGCAAGATATCTGCAGGTAAAGGCTGATTGAACTGGTTTGTTTGAGTAATGGCTAGACAAAAAATAAAATAACATGTTCCGGGCTTCTAAGGCTACTTATACTAACTCATTAAAGAGCTAGTCTTTGTAGAAAATTGGTTTTCAAGTAACTAAGAATAACCAGTTCTGTCTCTAAAGGAATATTGACTAAATGTGTGTTCAGTAACACTTTGTCGTAAACGTCAGTTTTCTTCACATAACAACACAACGCCTCTTCTTCCTAGGTGGTGGAGGCGGTGGTGGTCTGTTGGCAATTTCTTGGATCTGCCTTTGCAGATCAGCTATCTGACCATTTCTTTCATTTAATGATCGTTGCATGGTCTCCATCGCATCTTTCAACGATCTGTTATGATTGACAACCTGTTGTCTTTCGCTCTGCAGCTCATCCATGTTTGCTCGCATCATGTTCTGCATTTGCTCCCGCTGAGCTTCCATGGCGGATCTCATCTGTTCCTCGAGACGTCGTCTCTCTTCTTCTTGCTTCGCCCTCAGAAGCTCCATCTAACGAGAAAAGAGGTTTTTTTTAAAGATATACATGTACTTCGTTGGCTCCCTTCAGTCTTAGATCACATAACTTAAGAAGAAAAAAAAAGTGGAATCGCAATTTAAACAACTTCCTGAATGTGACATACTCCTTTCCACTATATCGTTCGTACTTCATCGCCGTCTTTTCTTTTCGAATTTCAGCAAAAAACGACAAAGAATTGCATCAAGCTCATGTCTCATGGCGATGAATATCTGACAGATTTCTTGCTTCGCTTCGCCATTGTCGACTCACAATGCGACCAGTTTACAGCGCTGACGCTATGCTTTGTGCTAATTGGCTAATATCCATCACATGTTGTGTTTTCTGTCCAATTTATCTTAAATTGGACAGATTGTGAATTTTACCAAAAAATCCTAATTGAAACTATCCAAATTTAATCCCAAATTGGACAGTTCCCAGAAATTAAGGAAAAATAGCTGTGCTGACAATATAGGATTTAATGACGGCTATATAATTATATAATAAATCGGGGATAACATTGCAGTGTTCGATGGAGGGAGGGTTCAAGAAATTAGGTTTTTTACTGTATTACTATAAGGAAACAAAGATTTTACCCAGATGTGCGCCGGTTTGATCAAATAAAAGTCATGTTTTTGAGTTTGTAGAATGTAAAAAGAACTAACCTCTCGCTCTTTCCTAAGACGTTCTTCTTCCAAACGAGCTTTCTCTTCCTGGAAAAAGGCAAGACATTCAACGTAATTTAATTTAACAAGACTTGTCAATACGTTGACAACTTAACGTTAATGGTGACCGGAAAAACAAAAACACAAGCGAGCAAAGCATGGTTGTGACTCCATTTGCACGTCACCTTCTCAAACTCATTATTTGTTTCATCAAGTTAAAACAAAGAAAATAATAACCGTGAAGGAGGTTTGGATACCTTGTCTTAATAAGCATAGTTTTTGTTTCGATTGAGAAGAGATATCAAACACTCAAAACAGTGTTTCATCGGGCTATCCAAACACGTCGAATTTCGTCAAAAATACTCCGCCGCGCGTCGTGTTTCCAACTCTCTTTTCAGTGTTTGAATATCACGATGAAACACCGCTTCTTGTGTTCGATATATTACTTAAGAGGAAAGAGTACATCGAAAGCTTTTAGCCATAATATAATCCTCAAAAGGAAAGACTTATACTGAACGTACCTCCACTCGTTTCCGTTCTTCCATTTCCTGTGCTCTGGCCTCCTTTTCGTATGCCAGGTTTTCATCAAAATCCTTAAGTTGCTGCAAATGTTCCATGTGCTTCTCCATTTCAGCTTGCAATTCCTAAAATTCAAAAAGCGGATTAAACAATGAGTGTAAACCCTTCAGAACATCTTAAAATCATGGGGAAAATTTAATAATGGTTTCGGAATTTTGCGTTACTCTTTAATTTTTATCTTCGTTTAAAATTTTCATTCTTTCAGTACTTTCAGGTTTTATTCAGGTCGTTGTGCAGTATTTAAAAGTAAAGGTTGGTAGAACTTAAAAAATTCCAGTTAACTAAGTATTTTTTATTAAGTATTATGTTGACGGCAGTTTGGAACGCAAAGGTTATATACCAGAGCGGGGTGGTTGCGGTGAAGTCGGTTCCCTAATGGTGGGATGCTAGCTAACTGCAACGGATTATTCCCATCCCCTTCCTCCGTGTTTAGCAAAGTTGCTCTAATCATCACTCAACGGTACCATTTTAGACCCCTAGTGTAGTGTAGATCTAAAGTTGACTAACCACTCTGAAATCTAACGCAATAATAATTAAGGCCTAACGCCTCCTAAATATCCGCAGATATTATTGCTAAGGCTAAATTGGTATCTCCGCTGCCACAGATTAGATTTATTGTTTGACTAAATATTCACTTACAGGGTGGAAATCAAGAAACACTTGTGCGCAGACATCTTCAGCACCCTTTGCTTGCTCCTTATAACCCAACTCAATAGAACTGTAGCATGCCATGATTTCTGCGAACGACACTTTGGCGCCATCCTTTCCTCTGAGCTGTGTCAACACTGGATCAAGGTGTTGATGCTTCAGGCCAACTAGCAGCTGATGGCAGCTTTCCTTGGTTAGCCGTACATTTCTCTCTTGCCAGCTGTTCAAACCGTTCTCCATGTAGGCCTGTGTATATTTTGTTCAGGAACAAATGATATTAATGACATAAGCAAGCTCTAGAGCGAATTATATTTAGTTGTCATCACACCATGCCACGCAGTCAGACGTCAATCTTTTTCATGCACGTGTGATTGTCAAGTTGGACAATTTTTAAATAGAAATGTTGGAATATACCACGTGATTTGTGATTGACAATAAAATGCTGGAATTTTATTGTTCATAAAAAATTTAAATAAAGGAACAGACAAGGTTGGCTTGTATACAAATTGAAGCTAATGACTCTCTTTATAAATTTCTTCAGCCTTATTGTATTGATTTACGCTAAAATTTAACTAGCGCTAAATTTTGCAATAATCAACCATAATATCGTAAAGTATTTTAATTAAACAGTAAGAAAACAAATCCCCATTGAGTGTGCAAACATATTTTTAATCGCAGGTTTTTTTCTTGTTTTTCTTTTTTTTCTTGTTTGCTTGCTCTTTTCGCGTAAAAGTAGAGATAAAAACGCAAATTCAGTATATGATAGTCTTACTGTTAACTCATTGAGGTACTTCTCAATATTTGCAGTAGAAATGCCGAAAGTCTCCTCTTCGAACAACTTCAGTGCCTTCTCCAACGCTATCAGTTGAGCCTGACGAATAATGTCCCTCTCGCACGGTAATTTTCCTGCCATTTCGGACTCCATTATCTTGTCATATGCTTCTATAGCTGCCGCTTTAACTTGGGTACACTTGGTGGAAACAAAGACTTCCCAGGCCTTTTCTACGTTAGGCACTGTCCCAGGCGTGTTCAATGCTGTGACGTAACTGGTAACCATGGTGGCAAGGGCTAGTTTGGAGAAAAGTGTTGGAATGAGACAGTATTGTAAGGATATTATAGAGAATTTAAATGAACAAGAACGTTTATGTTTATAGGAGTGTATAAAATGACTGACCGACGGATTGACGAAGGACTGACGGACGACGCACAGACAGACAAAAGGACAGGCTGACTGATTGACTGTCCGACTGACTGACTGACTGACTGACTGACTGACTGACTGACTGACTGACTGACTGACTGACTGACTGACTCTGGGACTGACATACCTTCACCAGTCACTAACTCTCCCTCGTTGAGACTCTGCTTAGGGATCAGTTTAGACCAAAGAGTAGATTTGAACTCATCGACTCCACGTAAAAATGACTTATTTATGTCATCTTGAACTTCATCTCTATTGAGGTTTAACACAACATCCGGGTCAGAGGACGGGGGCGGCAACTTGAAGGCGTCAAATCCAGCAAAGTAATTTAAAATGCTCTCTGCAACTTCTTTGGCGTTATCGGTTTTGGCCCCAGATGAAGTCTTGAATACCTAAAACAAAGGCATAAAAACAAACATAATAGTCTGTTTAACAGTGACGTTAATTTTGCTATCTTCTGACAACCTTTTGACCAGTTTTATACTGACCATCTATAGCCTTCGAATGACAATTATATTTTCACTGCGGGTGTAAGGTGGGGATAAAATTGGTTTCAAGTGTTTTAACACTGCCATTCAAAACCTCAGAGAACAAGGGCGGTACCATTCGTACTTTAAGTTGATATAGGTGTTATTTCTCAGCAAAATATCTTTGTGTTTCATTATATCTTACTTTTGTAAGGAAATAATCTTTGATATCGTGGCAACCTTTGGGAAGAGCAAGAACAACATCTCTCAACAACCACATGAAAAAGGGGAACGTCTTGTGGAAGATTTTGACGTCATCTGTGGAGCCTTTCACTGCACCAGCTGGTTGGTTGCCTGAGTGAATTTGAATTCGCTGTGATAGCTTAACAATGTAGCTTTTTATATGTTAAGAAATACGATAACTTCAAAGGAGGGTCAAGTCTAATAATGGTGTATTTGAAAAAATGACTTATCATTGAGCAGTAAACAACTGAGGGACTCTGAACAATACAAAACAACTAATAAACTTTGTAACGTAACTAACGTAAAAACGTTTTACTAGATGACTTAGAAGCCTTTTCTTGGCTATAGCTTTCAAAGAGTGAAAAGTCGGCTTCTTAACTTAAGTTAAAAGTGGCTGAACTTCCTCATCATACCAACTTCTTCCTAAACAAGTAAACTGCAGCTTATAGTGTTTCTTTAATACACCATTTATTTTTAATGCCAAACAAGTTAATAGAAAAGTAATTTAAACCAGACTCCAATTGGTGTTGCGACTTATTCCAATTACTAATGCATCAGTAGAGTGTGTTCAGAACAGCGCGAGCTATAAACTGAAAAGAAGACAAAATGCTTCGATAATAATTCTATGTTTTCTGTTTAAATGAAAATCGTAATGGTGATAAATAAGGATACTCCAGTCCGTCCAGGTCATTCCTACTCGGCACGCCAGCCGAGTTGTAAATCAACACAGAAGAAAGTAAAATGGTCAGTGTAAATATGCAGTGATCATCAGAACTTTCTCCTGTCACAGCGTCTATCCCTTCAGAGTCCAGCAGTATTACTGTGTATTCCTTTCCACTGGCGTCCTGTGATGAATAAAAAATTGTAGTACCATAGAATAGCGTATTCTTGACGAGTTGTCTAAAGGGGTAAAATGGGGACTAGGATATGGGCAAACTTTCACTGGGAAAGTGAGATTTGGGTCACTAGGACTGGGACTTACAAACAAATAAACGATAAAACTTGGACTAAGATTTGGAAAGTCAGGGCAAAAGAGGCTGGGAAATAGGATTTGGGCAAAAATTGGGCCTGGGAAATGGGGTTGATCCACTCCCTTCGGGACCCTCCTTTACCATATTTAGGTCGGAAGAGGTATCATGATACAATGTAAAGGGAAAAGGTAAGGGCAAAACTGTTCACACCTGGTATTTTTCTGGCACAATCCACATCCAGATTCCCATAGTCTCGGGGTCCAACTCATGTCCGAGAGGAAAGACCTCTCCCTGTTCAAAAGCTTTACTTAATATGTAAGATTTTCCCTTTCTACACGGGCCAGCGATGGACACCACACATACAGGACCTAAAAAAAGATAATCATTAAGAATCTTCGTAAGTCCTATATTGTCTTGTTCACGTCTGATCTGCGAAACGGCAGGAAGCTTGCGCCTTAAGCTCGATGGGTTAATTAATTGCGGATGGAGATATTACTAAGATAAGTTGTACTAAAGGACCAGGCTCTAATAGCATCTGTCCTGGACACCTATTGGAATATGCACTATAATTTCGGAGAAGTGCTAATAAAATTCATAGCCTAGGTTTGTTCATGGAATCACGTTTGCAAGAAAGCGATAAGGCTTGGTGAAGAACACCCTCCTGCCATGCATGTATAACGTCCTCGCAGTCGGGAACAACACTCATTCATTAAGTCGCAGTCTTTGTCTAATATGTAGCTGAGGATTGACCTCAACACGCGCATGAATCAGAAGGAAAAAGCCTGGATCGACTAATTTTCGTCATCGTCTAATTTTTATACCTAATCGTACCTTTTTGGTTCGCTTCGGCGGCATAACAGCGAGTTGGGTCGAGCCATGGTTCGTATTTTGGCGAGACGCAGTCTAGCCAAAATACCCATGGCGAGACCAAACGAGCCTAATATGCAGTCGGAAGCGTACCAAAAAGGTACGATTAGGCATTTACCGTACCCAAATTTAGTAAAAAATCCGGTTATATTTATCGCTCTGTTGAAGCCATGCTTGCAAGGTACGTACTGCAAATGTTTTGACTTGGTCTTTAACACTTTTGTGGGAGGCGCGGTGGCCTAATGGTTAGCGCGCCGGACTCCGGAGCGAGCGTTCCGGGTTCGAGCCCTGGCCGGGGTCACAGTGTTGTGTTCTTGGGCAAGACACTTTACTCTCATAGTGCCTCTCTCCACCCAGGTGTATAAATGGGTACCGGCGAAATAATGCTGGGGGGTTCCCTGCGATGGACTAGCATCCCATCCAGGGGGGAGTAGAAATACTCCTAGCTGCTTAATGCTAAGGAAACCGGGATAAGCTCCGGCAGTATGCGCCACTTTGGCTCGAAGCTGACCTTATATATATATCTAACACTTTTACCAAGTTCCTCTTCTGCCTTTTTTTTCAACTCGTTTGTTTAGAGAAAAAAATTGGAAATTCCGACTTCATTTTTTCAGTCTGAACTCTCAGTACTCGTCGGCAAACATCGCGCAATTGGCGAGCGCGCTCAAGTTTAGTTTTGGCGGGATAGATTTTCTGTTTTTACGACCGCTAAACACCGCTAAATTTAAATTACGAAGTTTTGTTTTATTGGTAAAACCTCTTTTCAATTCATCTTACAGTAACACTACTTTACTTCAAAGTGACCCTGATATGGTGGCATATCAGGTCAGTGACTTGATATATCGTAGGATATCAGGACAGTAGATCGCGCTTCTGATTGGCTACTTGCGAATATGGGTACGGTAAACTGCACATTTTTTGCAAACTGTACAAACAAACTGTACAAACCTACGCATATATATGAATTTACCTTTAACATTCCTCAGTCGTTCCAGAGCAGCATCAATGACAGTAAGACTGGTCCTTTCTTGCTCTTCGTCCCTGCTGTATTCACCAGTCTGCTCGTCCCATTTACAGTTGTTTGGAAGAATGAGCGGTACTGCACAGTTTTCCGACATTCTGAGCCTCACAATTTAACAGCTGGTTGTAACAATGGTTGATAAAGTCAGTGTCTTTGATTTCAGAGATATTTTAGTACGTGTTTGGATGCCAAAGAATGCGACTGAGACGATTTGGGGAGCAGGGATGGCGCAGTGGTGAGAGCGCGCGTCTCCCACCAAACATGTCACCAATGGCGGCCCAACATTTCCAAATTCCATTCGACCTGGATAGAGGACCCGCATGAACATCAACAAAAGCTGATGTGGCTTCCTCTCCAAATAAAGTATTTTTTATATGAATTGGTTCTTCGCACATTGGTCGTGCTTTTATGAAATTTGTTTGACAATAATAATAATAATAATAATAAAGACTTTATTTAAAATGAGGGTAACACTAAATAGCAAAGCTAACAAACCTGTGGCCCTCCCTAAAAATTACACTAGAATATTATAAAAACACTATATACATTGAAAATTGAATACGAATATGCATAATAGTAAACGATATATGAAGCTAAAAAGTTAAAACTATACAATAAAATGATGTAAAAGCTGCTGCTCCCAGACTCGTACCCAGTCGTTACTCTTTTTTCGTTTTGGCTACGTTCGAAGAGGATGATGGGAAGGAGGTAGAAAGAGTAACGACTGGCAGAAAACGAATCCAAGATGGCGGCCGATTTTCCTGCTAAAAACAATGCACTTGAAGAAAAGCCATTTCACCACTGT
Organism: Oculina patagonica; assembly: GCF_052425735.1. NCBI lineage: Eukaryota > Metazoa > Cnidaria > Anthozoa > Scleractinia > Oculinidae > Oculina > Oculina patagonica. Next base: position 50,500,370 of record NC_135761.1, read on the forward strand.
TTTTTTAGCTCGTAGTCTTCCTTGACGACATGCTAATTGCTCCGACAGTGTTTCCTGTTATTCTCTTGATGGAATCGTCTACTATTGTCGGGTTAGTCACAATTCTCATAGAGCAAAGGACACAAATTCCAGATTCAATACGATATCACTGCAACGATATAATTTGCAATGCTGCTTAGCAACTCAAGCAGCTAAACTCTATGGCACATACCTGTAACACAAGGGTTATTTACAAGCTTACGAGAAAGGTAGAAAGCCACAGATAATTATTGTTGACTCGTTGTCAGTGTTTGTAAAGTTCAATGTATGGTTTACACGAGTCTAACAGTACTGATGAAATTGTCGTGGAATCTTTTTACGTGAAGTTGGTAAGCTTATGTGTAGCTATTAAAAGAGGTACTTCTGTATACTGGTCTTTATGCTTTTGCTTGTATATACATATACTATGAAAACAGGATTTCAACTTGTGAAGATTTCAAGCTATCAGCACACAAATTCCACAATATAAAGGTCATTCATAGGCTTATTTATATATATTTACCACATAACAGAACTGTGGGTGTGCCCTACCTAAACAATTCGTGTTGGTGTAGAACTTGATATGATTACTTATCTAGAAGCTTGGGTTCAATTTCAAAACAAGTACATTACGGTTTTGTGCACCTTTCTGCTCTTAATAATCATGAGATGGCTTATAATTAAACCATATTGTGGAAACATGTGTTCTTGAAATCCATGTTCCATAATATCCTAGCCAATCAATTTATATAATTTTCATGAAGAGGATGATTTTATTGTTAAGCATGCAAGTGTCTATTGTGAAGTTCTATAGTTTTCCACAATATTTGTAATTATTTTTGTTTTTAGCTTCCATTGATAACATGCATGCTAACAAGCATGGCAATTGTCTCTGAACATTATTAGAGTTATTTTAATTCATTACATTAATTCATCAGTTAATATTCATTACAAGCAATTTCTGTAGAAAAATCAAATTCCTAAATTACCATTTTCATGTATCTTGCAATATTATACATGATAGTAATTTCCCTTGCCCATATGAACCCCACTCTAAACCAGTTATAGTAACTTTTTCACTTTGTCAACTTGTTCTCATTTACTAACATACAGTAATATTATCAGTAACAATATTATACATGTACTGTAATGTGTATCACAAAAGCCTTTGGCTTGGGAATAGACAAAAAGGACATGAGATTTGTCATCCATCTTACTATCCCTGAAATTTCCATGGAGGATTACTTCCAGAAAGCAGGTCGAGATGGTATGCCCTGAACATGCATTCGCTTCTAAGGTTTGAGGACAGATCAAGTATCCTAAACTCTATAAGCAGAACAACAGACTTGGACCAAAAATGTCTTCAGAAGCAGTTGTTAAATAGTATTGTGAAATACTGCATGCTGAGCCATTGCTGTAGATCTGTCATACTATGATGGGGACAATGACACATCACAACCATGTGGCAATTTGTGTGATAATTGCCAGAATCTCAATCTATTGGTAGCTAAAGACTACTGGGCTAAGTGTGCAAGCAAGATGTACTAAATAAAAACTTCCAACGTGATATGGGCTGGGAAAGGCCAAGTTAAAATCAAACGAGCAAGCCATATGATTTTTTCAATTACTGATTGTCAGTGGATTTATGCAAGGGAACTTTAGTGATATGATCAGACAGAGAACACATCGATCTGCACCATTTCTAACACTGACCGAAAAAGCATACCAAGTCAGGAATGGATCAGGCACAGTTGTTTTAAGTTTATAATAAACAAGAAAGAAAATACTTATATATATCCAGTGGCGGATCCAGACCTTCAGCTAAGTGGGGCCCCGCTTGACTATGAATATTGAATTCTGCGAAGAAAATTCCGGCACTTCAAAGAAAATGCGCTATTTCCAAAAAAATAAGGGGGGGGGGTACTTTAAAGTGGATCTGCCACTGATACCTGTAAAATAGAGAGCAAACAATACACCTGTGAAATGAAAAGCTAACAAGAAAGTGCTAAAGTTCGCCAATTCTTTGTTTCCTATTGTCTACAGTGTAGTAGTACATGTAATTAAGACTAACTTTTTCTCAGGTATATTGTTTGTACTCAGCCATAACATTAGGAAACTTGACAACAGGTATGAGATTGACAAAATTCTCTTATGCAATTTGACTTTATTGTTTTAGCCATACACTACACTGGAGATGCTGAGAGCCTCTACTATAATATGCAAATCACTACTGATTAAAAGTGGTATAACTTTCTGTCATATCAAAAGTATCCAAAAAATTCAAAATTTTGTCTGTCCACATGAAAAAAAAAAAAAGATTGTGACAAAACTGTAGTAGTGCATTCCCCTTTGTATAAATACCACTACTATCTAACTAACAAAAATTGCATAGAAAAGTTAACCAACATAATTTCCTAAGTTCTAGATAGGACTTGTTTCACAGAATTTGGGAGAATGTAATAAACAACAAAAAAAGTTTCAAAAGCTATATATATAACATACAGGCAGAATTTTCAGCTTATTTTCAGAATTTTCACAAGGCATATACAACTAATAAGACCATGTGACAACCTTTCTTAATGCAGTTTAATGCATTGACAAATCATTTTTGAGATTTTTGAAAATATTCCTAATGCAGAGAAAATTTTGGTTCCAATAATAACTATGACTAGTCATATTAAAAGAGCACAAAATAATTGTAATGAAACAGTCTCTACTGGTCACATACAAAATGATGTACAATTACAAATTAGTAGGTAGTAGGCTTGGTGGACTTGAAGCCTTCGTATTGTGAGCTGTATATGTTGCAAGAGAGTTCTTCTACTTGATTCTGAGTGTTCGTCAGGTCTATCATCGTCTGAGAATATCAATATAGACTGGAATTTACAGAATGATCACACTGAAAACATAACCTATTTCAAAATACATGTAAATACATGCCCACTTACCCTCTAAATTCAGCTTGTGGAAAGATAGATCCAAACTCTCGACGTTAACTGTCAGCTGTATCCGCCATCTTGAATGGCAGACTTAGAAAATGTTGTATTAATTCAACAAATACGAGCTGTATAACGTCCAAACTTCATATTTAGTCTTGAATATACTACTCAAGAAGAAACAAGTCTAAAAAGTCCCACAAATCGGCTGTATATTGATGCTTGCAAGAAATGTCGAATTTGTGCAAGAAAATTTTGGTTTTCTGCCAGTCGCTTCGCAAAATAAGTTCGTCCTTCCCTTGATGCCTTGCGCGCCGCTCAAAAAGCAAGAGAAGCGACTGGGTACGAGTCTGTGCTGCTCCGAAAACACCCGATCTCTGAGAGATTCTTTGACCTTAGCATTATATTTATGAAAGCGGGACATCGCAACACAAATTGCACTTTCTTTCATAGATCAAGTATCTCAGTTGTCTTATAGGATATAGAATGAAACGAACATATTGAGTCATTGTTATAAAGGATCGATCAAAAAATAAGGAAATTTAGGAATACTAGTCGTAATACACGTTTACGCCGTAAGCCGGAAGTAACATGAAAGCGAGGCCTAAGGGCCACCAAAATAAAGATGGCGGACGCTCTGCCAACTACTGTGGACGGTTTAAATGCTGTGCGGCAGCACTGTGTAATAATCGGTCGGATAACAGAAAAGACCTCACGTTTCATGCATTTCCGAAAGATGATCACCGTAGAATGTAAATGGGCAGTGAAAATGAAACGATCGGACGGCAAGTTCAAGTAGAATACTTCTTTGTTTTGCTGCTCAGAACCCTTTGTTGCAATTGCTACGGACTACAAGCGCAGTTTAACTGAGAAAAGGAAAGATCTTTTGCCATCTGCTATTCCATCACGGTTTCAGTGGACCAAGACATCAAGTCTCGAGATCGAGAGGGCAATGCGATTCGAAACAAGAGAGGAGAAATCACAGGTAAACAAAGCGTACTATGAGAGTTTGTATGGATGTACTATGAGCAGTATAAGAGATTGAATGGATTTGAAATAAAGTTCAGAAAAAAATATCTTATTATCATTGAAAAGCTTTAATAAAACTTTAAACCTTACCTGGTGTCACTTTTTTGTTTTAAGCGTGCTTTAGAAAGCCATATTTGATCAAGTAATACCACTGACAATGCATGGCTGCATTAATCAGTTATAGACTGTTACATCATAAGTCGTGAATTTTCAAAATCCAATTCTTATATACAGTGTAATATGGATGGACATTGAATTATATTTATCATAAAGGTGGCCTGATATTTGTTACTTTATATATACATATATATGAAAAAATTTAATGTAATTGAAATCTGTAACGATATGGCACAGGCATGCATTGTGAATGCACAGATCAAGTGAAGTATAGTATAAGTGAATTCTGTACTGTCTGCTCACTGATTTCAGTATTGCAAGTTTCTTGCTGTTATTTCATTCTTAAATTGTGTTGTGGACTTATTTAACAAGAAAAAGTTCAGAATATGATTGAAAAAGAATGAGTTCAGTTTGGGCACCATAGTTTTGGACGACCACAATCCTTGTCAGGAAAAACCCGTTGCTTGAATATGTCTTCTATACCTGAATATGCCACAAAATCAATCCACGAGAGAACAGATAGGCAGTTAATAATATGCATGCACTTAGTGTTGAGTGTAATTTGCCCATCTTTTGAAGCAAAAAAAAAAAGAGCCTGCCTTTGGGTTAGTCTTTATCTCTAGTCCTCCAAACTTGTCATTTGACATGGGATCAAAACCAACACGGCCTAGAGATGCCCCTAAATGAGGTAGGGATGGGTTGACACACAGGCCAACTTCTGCCACTCTCAGTCCAGTGTTCCCTTCTTCATGCATTTCTTTTAACATACATATCTGCAACTTTGCCCTCATTTTCTCTGCCGGGACAAGTTGCTGATATCAACTGGGTCACAGATTGCTTTGATAAATTCAGGTGTTGGTTCACTTTTTCTTTTCATAATTTCACCAAAACTTGAGGCTGTGATACAATATTTTCCCTCCTTGTGCCATAGATTGTTATTTTACTTGACCAGTTGTCTTAGCATGAAGCTCCTGTGCTGCTTGAAGAGATACTTGAATCTTGTTCAAGATAGCAGGATTATTATGAAATAGACTTTAAGTCTACAGTTTCCTCAGAACATTTGGTTGGTAGTGGTGGAAATGTAGTTAAAGGTAGGCCAGGGGAACTGTTGTTGAGGCGCTGTGGCTCATCAAGTGTATTATTTTCATTCAACCGCCTTGGTTGATTGTCAGTAGATTCTGAATGGTTGACTAACTGACCTTCAGCCACATTTGAAATTGTTTGGATAAGATTATGTTCACCGGGTTTACATCACTCAGGTGGTCATTACCGGGAAAAAGTTGACATTTCTTTTCCCTCCCTTGCCCCATTGTTGCGGTTTTGAGGTACACATTTTAGTGTCAGACTCTTTTAATTCTCCTTTCCTTGTCATACATGTCTTAAAGATTCTAAATAACTGCCATAACGTGACAACAACATTCGCTTTTATATGCCGGGCACTGACGATCACAAGATGCCGATTTCAAGTAATTTTATCCGCACTGCCTCCGTGGACAATTAGTTTAATTTCATATTTGCGATCTCTCTTGTATGAACTCGACATTTTAACTCTGTCATAAAAAAATATATAAAAATGTAATTTTAAAATTGAGTACATTCAAAGGCAACAATAAAATTTTTTCGCACACACACCGGCAGTTGCATATATATCGCCGAGTACTTACTTTTATACTAGCTGTTTTTTATTTCCTTGCTGGTTTAGCCGTCTGCATTTTAACCAAAACTTAAGTTTATCGACAGTCCATTTTCCAATCTCACTTTAACATTCTATAAGAGCGCCAGGGATATCTTGTGGCTTTAATTTTTCCAACTCTAAATTGCTATTCGAAACGTTTTCGGCCTCCATGTTTACTCTTTCGAAGTTCGCGGGAAATTTGGTGGCCCTTAGGCCTCGCTTTCATGTTACTTCCGGCTTACGGCGTAAAGGTGTATATAATGAAATCACATAACGCTGATGAAAAGATTTGTCACGTCAGTCACGCTACCGGATGACACGGAAATATCACGACGGAAAACTTCTACTTTCACCCGGCCGTATACAGTAAGGATCACAAATTGACAAGTGTTAATTATAAATCGGAATTTTACCCCAAAACATGTGAAATTTACCATTAAATTCGGAAGTGAATGTGGCCTGCTTACTGATGCAAACATATAAACGTTCCTTTCGCTTACGCAGAATTAATTGACCTTTACTTCCGCTTTCGTTCTCGTGTCTTTTTTCGCAACGTTTCGCAATGAATAATAAAATCTATGAACATACGGCGACTAATTTATCGCCATTTCTTTAGGTCTAAACGCTTATAGATCACGAAATAAAGTTGCCTTCTGTTCTCTGCAAAAAAATCGAGAAAGGTTTGGATGTAAAGTTTAAACTTACCCTGTTTAAATGTTCTCGTGAATAAACCCGGAGCCCAAGAATTGCTTTTCAAACCACCATACTTCACGTATGATTCCACAATACATGTCAGAACATGTATTTGCAGTCTATTTTTCATCATCGAGTACCAGCAGTCAATTTAGATCCGAATTGTTGCACAGTAACATGGTTGCCAGTTGCAATATTTAATTTTATAAATATTTTTGTGGTTCAAAGTAAAGTGTAGATCTGATTTAATAAATTTACTTATTCAGTTGAAGTTTCTGACGTTTATGTGCATGTTTTATAACAAAACGACGCAACTTTATGAAAGGAAACAACAAATAAAAGTAATTCTTACCTATTGTGTCCTTAAACTTCACCAGGAATGAAAATCCACATTATTATGCACTTCTTTTGAAAATGAAACTTTTCCGGTTATACCGCTGACATTTCTGAGAAATCGGGTATTTCCCTTGTGTGGAGTGTGAAGTCACCTCCATGAATAAACACTTGATTTTATCTCACCGAAATCGAAAGGACAGGTCATGGGATAACCCCCGTATTTCTGGGAAATATCCCTAAATTGTGCCGAGTAAGCTTCGAGCTGCGCATGAATCAGCTTCGAAAGTGAAACATTTCCTGTTTACGAAAGTACGGGTCATCGACATTTCTGAGAACTGAAAATATATACAGCGCATGTTTTCTGCAGGTTAAACTTGAGTTGTGTGCACTGTTTCGATTTTAAATCGGCGGCTGAATTGAGGTAAGTTCGCAAAATCTCTTTCTTATTTTATAGCACAGCTTTAATTTTAACTATAATTTTATTGGGAGAAGCGTTTGAGATGAAAAAGAAGTGCCAGCAAGATTCTTGTGAATATAAAATAGACGAAGATCGGGTCGTTCCGCTTGATTCCGCTCCAGATTATACGAGGTCATGAATGCAGCAAAATAAGATAAAAATGTGGATTGAACGTGGATTAATGCCCTGTAAAATACAAGGCAACTAAAACGGTTTATATTTTAGCTTAAACAGGCGACTAGGTATTTGGTAGACACACCGTACTGACTGTTTCGCCAAGTGCATTGCCTTCCCGGAAATCGCGTTTGTTTGCCGTTCTTTTGTGAAAGTTAATAAATATGCACAGTTTCAATATGTTTGTAGCTGAGCGCTATTTGGTCAAGTTGGTATGAACTATAATTCGTTGTGTACTAATTCCATTAGGTATGAAAAGAAATCGTAGAAAAATAGGTTGCGAAAATGAAACAGATTCACTCCTGTTGTCTTTTTAAATCTAAAGATTACAAACATTAAATGACGCACAGAAAAAAGAATGCACCACTCACGAATCGGCAAATTACCGTCATGCAGGGACTTTTTTTTACGTGTTTAAAGTTATAAAGCAGCTTTTTGATCGAGCTTTTTAAGCGAGACATTATCAAGGCTATATTAGAAAAGAAATATCCCGGCTATCGATGGCACCGCTCAACCTTACAGTTCTTTGTTTTTGCAGCAAAATTAAAACTAGGAATTTCTTCAAAAATCAAGATGTCTGAGCAGTGTGCAGTTCCATTGTGTCTTCCAAACAACTGCAAGTGGGATGAGCAGACTGGCGAATACAGCAAAACTGGTGCTGCCAGGGACAGCCTCTATGTTGTTGACACAGCCCTTGAAAGGCTGAAAAGCACCAAAGGTAGGATTTCTGATTTAAAGGAAGATCAAAGTTCTCCTAGTTTACTTTATTTTTAGCCTATTCATAAATCTACTTCACTGAAACTCGCCACTATTGGAAAACGAAATTTTAGACCCACTTCCTATTTTACATTTTGGCAAGTCTGAAAACAGTCGGCCAATGGAGATCACATATGTAACTAGAATTTTTGGCAGAAAAAAAAATAACGAATTTCGCCAAAGTAGTGATTTTACGACATCACTAGAAACCAAAATGTGTGATTCAATGTTATACTCGCTCTACAAAACAGGACGGTCACGAGACCACGCATTAAAATATACCGCCACTGAGTCTCGGAGCAATGGACCACGCATTTGTCTGTTTAAATGACACAATCAAACACTTGTAAAGTGTTGGGGAAGCATTTGAAAATTTCTTGAGGGATTCCAGTGGTCTCTCGTGCATACAAAAATATTTCCTCTTCTTGCGTTCTAACTAGCCAACTTCTTGTGTAGTTTAATGTACCCTAACTGTAAGCAATGACACGATCTTGGCGTGAGCCCAAAAATTTAACCAATTGGAGGAAAGAAGGCTAAAAAAATACAGAATGGAGAGGATCGTGTCATTGGCCGTTTTTATACTAGAGACGAGTTATCCGTCTAGACGAGCTTCGTCTGGTTATGCGTCCGTCTAGTATAAAGACGGGCACAAGACGCGTTACGCGTCTAGACGAGCTTCCTTTCGTTATTCGTCTTTCAAGATGCATTTCGAAAAGTAGTTCGTCTAGACGGGTAACTCGTCTTGTGCCCGTCTTTATACTAGAGACGCATAACCAGACGAGCAACAAAATTTTTGCCGAAGCTCGTCTAGACGGGTAACTCGTCTCTAGTATTAAAACGGCCAATATTGCATTTTTTTGGCGGCGTGCGCTGCAAAATAATGCAATTTATTCTGTTAACTATGTACCGCAATATCTAGCTTCTAAGGTACTGCCATAGCGCTACCAATGCCTTCGTTCTTACTTTTGCATTGCACAGGTCCCGTATGTGTGGTATCAATTGCTGGGCCGTGCCGAAAAGGCAAGTCGTACATCCTGAGTAAAGCTTTTGACCAAGGAGAGGTGTTTCCTCTTGGACATTTCCTGGACCCTGAGACCATGGGGATCTGGATGTGGATTGTGCCAGAAAAGTTTAAGGTACATGTATCGACAAGATTACGGTAAAAGATTCATTTTTGTGGATCACAGCCAACGAGCCGATAGGACATGCAAATGCCCTGTATTGCTTTTTTCTGTATATAACTGTGTTAAGGGTTGCTATAAATGCGAACTTCCAATGAATTCAAATTTAAAGACGGGTTCTTTTACTCCTTATTTTAAAACAGGACGCCAGTGGACAAGAGTTTACAGTGGTGTTGCTGGACTCTGAAGGAATAGACGCCGTGACAAGCGAAGGCTCTGATGATCACTGCATTTTTACGCTGACCATTTTACTGGCTTCTGTGTTAATTTACAACTCAGCTGGGGTGCCGACCAGGAGTGACCTAGATGGACTCGAGTATCCTTTTACAAAGAAAAATAGATAGTTAAAAAGAGTGTGTCTGATTGGGGTATACAGTTAAACAAGCCTGTGTAAAATTTCTAAAACGACGGCCAAATATCGATGATTGCAAAGCAGCTATTGGTTTCTTGGAAACAGATCAGTTGTCTCATAGCACATTACTACACATGTTTGATGATCATAATGACAATGACAATGACGATGACGACCATGACGAAGATTATGGCAACGATGATGACGACGATGACGTTGCTCCGTTGTCTAGTCTCGACATCCTGGAAGCATACCCGATCATCTGATCAAATTTCTTTATATATTCTTTCCTTTGTTGCAGTAACAGATGGGGTTTTTGTTATTTTGTTTCCATTTTTGCTTGTTTTTTGGTTTGCTTGTTTGTTTGCTTGTTTGTTTCTTTGTTTCGTTAATTGCTCGTTTTTGATTTCTTTGACATGGAAAAAAGCTTCATAATGAAACTTTCTCAGCGGATTCAGCTACGGTCATCAGCCCAAATGGACACTGACCAAGGAAACATTCCGCAAGAGGACGCAAATTATTTTCATAAAACCTTTCCATTCTTCATTTGGCTGTTAAGAGATGTTGTGCTTTCTCTGCCAAAAGACTGCCATAACATAAAAGATTACTTTCTTACAAGGGTAGGTGTATTAATTTAAAGATTGCCATAACATTTACGACTAAAGATTTGGGGAAAGAACGAAACTTTTTGTTCATTTTGAATGCAGTCGACGAACAGGTACGCTTAGTTAAACAATGACCCGCTTTGTGGTCTGTGAGATAATTAAAGTAGCTATTATCTTAGCCTGCAGGAAACATAACTTGCATCTTTGACAATATGGTACGTTAACTTGAACTAAATCGAACTTAAGGATACCCCCTATTATATACACCAGGGTAGAATGAGTCGCTTATTGTAATATCTTAGTCCCTTTTGGAAGTATGTCGGATGGAGGTCAAAAGAGGCAAGGTCGATGCTGTTCATATTATTCTGCCTTTTGAACAACAACTTCAATCTTTATTCTTTTGCTACTTTTGCTCCTAGGTTTTTAACTCCACTTCAGATTCGAGCGGTGACCAAGCTAACAAAGTGGCAGAAAGTATCTTGAACTTCTTTCCTGGTTTCGATGCTTTCAAGCTTCCTCCCCCGGCGTCAGACCCAGAAGTGGTATTGAACCTTAACAGAGATGAAGTACAACAGGACATCAACAAATCGTTTGTCCGGGGGGTGCAGGAATTCAAAGCGATGCTGAGGTCTAAGTTAGCACCAAAGCGAAGCTTTAATGATGGAGAATATGTCACTGGTGAAGGTAAGATTTTCTTTTATAAGACCTTGCTACCTCTGCCTTCTTTTCCATTCCAGAATTGTACTTGATTTATTTTCCGTCCAGAATTATACTCAATTTATATATTCTGATAGAACTTAAAATTGCTGAAGTTCAGGGAATCGTCCAGGGAAGAAAACTTCCATAGAGACATCTGGGTGTTTATCTTTAGGTCATTGATTTTAACCTGAGCTAAAATCACGCAAACTGCAAGTTTCATAAGAAAAGTTATGTTTTCATTTCAAAATTACTCACTGACTTCTTAAAAGCTTTGGAAAACTATGCAACGGCTGTTCCGTACGAGAAGCCGGGACAATAACAGTACTTGGTGTTACATTGCCTTACATATCATAACATATCAAGTGAATATAGTATTTTATTGTTTATTTGTATGCTATAATATACAACAATTGGCCTTTCAGAGGCCTATGGATCATTCATAAGAACGCAAAAGTGCGTCAATTGTTGGAATCTGTATTTAAACCACCCAGATATGTTAGTGCAAGAACGTAAACTATTTAAGCTTATAATGCGCTTGGTGGTCATGTTATTGCAAAGATTAATACGACATCTTAAAGGAATTGAAATAAACTTTTTTATCTTTACAACAAAGCCCTTGCAGCCCTTGTCAACATCTACGTCGCGGCCTTGAACACCCCTGGCACTGTTCCCAGTGTGCAGAGCGCTTGGGAGACATTCGTTCATACAAAGTGCTCCGAGGCAAAACTCGCTGCCTTACAGGTGTATGAAAGCACAATGACGTCACAGCTGGATGGTGTATTACCTTGTGACAGTGATGAGATTCGCCAGGTCCAGCAAACTGCGATTGGAGAAGGCATGAAGCTGTTTCAAGAAGAAACTTTCGGAGTATCTGCCACAAGCAGTGAAAAATATTTGGATGACCTCATGGTAAGAAGACAAGTTCAATGTTATTTACCAGTGCACTGCTTACAAATACGTACTTTTGACTGTTTCGCAAGTCGTTCAGCAAGAGCTGTATTTAATTAAGGTAACAACATTTCTAGTATCCTAAAAATGTTTGAAGGATACGATAATCGTGGCACATTCAATACAGATAAATGTTTTGGCACTAAAATTGTTTGGGTGTAAACATTTGTACATGACGCTTTTTCATGTTGGAAAAATAATCAGATTTAGTTTCCGATCGGTATTAAAGCAATTTACATGTTCGTGGGGTCGCGTATTAAGCTATTTGCTAATGTTATACACTGCTTGTGGACACAATTAAAATACTTCAAACAGTTTTGTTCGAACGACGTTACGCTTGTTTATAGACAATAATTAATAGATTAAGCCAACAAATTGAAATGTGTAAATACAAAGCACAATATTTTATATGTTTAGGAGTGTATGGAAAATAGCTTGAAAAGATGGCAAGAGAAGAACAACCGCTTGACAAAGGAAGAATGCTACAAGATGCTGCGGGGCCTCAAAGAACAGCACCTGGATCCCATTCTCAGGCAACTGAGTGGTAAAGACGGTGCCTCAGTGACCTTCGCTCAGATCATTGGAGGCTACTCGGCAATTGAACAAGGCTTCAAACGAGACGCTAGGGGAGCCAAGGATGTGTGCGCTCAAGTGTTCTACGAGTTCCATCCGGTGGGTTTGTCCAGGGAGTTAATGTTGTGTAAAAGTGTTAAATAAAACAATATCCTAGCCTATGCTGCAGGTCTAGCAACTGATGGTAAACATTTAAAAAAATAATAAAAAAGAAATGTTTTAAGTTCCCGTCTGCAGTGTGTAACTCAGTTATAGTTATGTTTTACAGAGCCACTTTTAAAACAATGTTGGAAGAAATCTGAAATTACTTTTGCTTTTCTGCGCTTTGTTATTGGTTTAAAAAATCACGCGTCACCTTTATAACAAATCGAATAATTATCCTTTGCCGATAATTTCATTCAACGAAAACCAGTCACATTGTATTAACTATGAATTGTTTGTGGTTGGCTGTTACCACTGCTTTAATTTGGTCTTGGCTTTGCAACACTCAATGGAAAATTAATCTTTATGGACTTTGTTTATGTCAAGTAAATTTAATCTTTTGTTGCTTAGTTTCTAATTTTTTTATTCGTCTACATGTATCTTAATTGGGTGATTTGAGTTAAAATTTGGTTGAATGGCTTCGCAGGAAATGCAGGATGAGATGCAGAAACATATGGCACACTTACAGCAGCTAAAGGACTTTGACGAGACTCTAGCTCTGGAGAGAGAAGAAAAGGCCCGTCAAGAACAGGAAAGGCGACGTATGGAGGTAAACTTGAACATAAATAAAGAAAGATGGTAACTTTTTTACTCTTGGTATATGAAATGTGAAAGATGAAATATTCCGCATGTTGCGAGCGTGGGACAAAGAAAATCTGAGTAAATGCAATGTGATTGTCTCACGCTCGCGACATGCTAAATATTTCATCTTTCACATGTTGTGATGGATTATTTATAAACGTTAAGATTGTAACTGGTTTGGATTCGATGGGGCAATTATTATCACCTTTTGTCAACAGTATGCCTAAAAATAATAGAATTCCAATTAAAAGTTATATAAGTGTACCTTCTTCGGTATAAGAATAATAAATAATAGCGATTATTTTTCTTAAGAAATCGTTCAGTGCTGTCTAGCAATTTGAAGTGGCTTTAAGAGTTTACCGCTGTGCAACACGTGTTGCTGACTCATTTCGTCTTTCATTAGAAAACTAAAAATTCAATAAATTTTTCCATCATTAGAGATATAAAGTTAAGGAGTTTATTGTATATAGTTTTGTAAGTAGACATCCAGGCTTAAAATAGTGGCACATGGCGAGGGATACAACATTAGATCAAACTGCAAGGGGGTTCTTATTCAGTACCGTACCAGAAATGGTACTTGTTTCCTAGATTGCATAATTAAACTGAAAACAAAAACGAATATATTTGTTTAATCACATTAGGAAGAGAATGCTCGTCTGGAGGAGGAGCGACGCACTAAAGAAAAGGAGGTTTGTTGTCCACCTCATTGCCAACACCCACTTGTTTTATGTTGTTTATTATAGTTAATTACATCGCATTATATCCCCTTGTATTAATAATCACAACTTAGCCAGACTGCCGCGCGCTCTGTCCTGGTGTTTTAGGTGCCTCATGTCATAAGTTCATCAAACTGTTTACTACTGTTGCTATGAAAAGTGTTATTTTGAAGATGCATACGGATCGGATTGTGCCAAAGTTTCCAGGATTTTTAAGAGCCTGGACGACTGAATTACTTGATAAATCTTGGTTTGGAAAAAGAAAGGAGTGGCGAGATCTCAATCGTATCGCGATAATAATTGTTCTGGTCAATGTGTGGTCTCCATGTTTTGAATCAATACCAGCTGAGCCGAAAATTCATGCACATTCGTTTTGTACCATTGATTATTTTGTCAGCTATCTTTAGTCGATGATTCTAAGAAAGCTATGATTACTCTGACAGAATTGAGGTTTTAAGAACGGATATCTTGATATTTTCAGATGGAACTACTAAAGGCCAAGCAAGAGGAGGACAGAAAACGCTTAGAAGAACAGTTCAGAGAGGACATGGAGGCCCAAAGGGTGCAAATGCAGAACATGATGACAGCAAACATGGACGAGCTGCGAAAGGACAGGGAGGCAATTGTCGAGCAAAACCAAACACTGAAGCAGACAATGGATCAGATGCGCCAGTCAATGGAACAGAGAAATGACCAGATTGCCGAGCTTCAGAAACAAATCATTGCCATTAAGTCCCGACCGCCTCCTCCACCACCGTCTGGTGGGGGTAAATGTGTGCTTCTGTAAACAAAGAAAGGAATAAGCATTTCCTGTTCGGGACTTATGCCAAAGCTGCAATGGAGAAATGGCATTTGAACTTTACTGAAAACACTATAGATTTAAATTTAGATACTTGATAGTTAATTGTAAGCAACAGTTACTTACTGAAGGTCTTTAATTCTTAGCAAGCTCGGTTCAAGTTTCTTTAACAATCATTTCCCCCATGTGACTACTACTGGACTAACTGCGCTAAGATGTACGTATTTTGAGTAGATCTGTTGCGTATGTATACGTTCATACAATGGCCCTGTAGTCATGCTTGTGCTCTTAATTACCACTTTGATTTTATAAGACAATCGTGAATACGGCATTGTTAGGTTGCCCTTCTTCTTTCAATACACATTGTAAGGGAAAAATGTAATTTTATTTGAGTTTAATTAAAAAAAATAATAATAACGAAATAGTAAGGTGAATAACACTAATCCATTATTCGAAATGCGTTTGCAATGACTAAAATGTAGACTCAAGTTGAATAAAGATGGCCTTAAAAAGAGGGGAAAAGGTACGCGTAAGTTGTGTAACAAATGAGTAAAAGACTAGATCTCTAGTGGTGACCACACTAAGGTGGTCCAAAATAGACAGCAGTGGAAAGATCTCGTGGGGACCTTGTGCGCCCAAAGGCCCTAATGAGGCCAGAGTCAGACCTTGAGTCGGGAGTTCCGCAGGGAAGCTGTCTGGGACCTGTCCTGTTCTTACTCTACGCGGCTGGATTATTCAAGATCCTTGACAAACACCTACCCAACGCACACAGTTACGCCGACGACACCCAAATCTATCTGTCTTTCCGACCACACCCACCTGTGTCTCAGGATGCTGCGCTGGGGAGTATCGAGAACTGTGTTGCTGATGTCCGTGCCTGGATGCTTTCTAACCGCCTTCTGATCAATGACACCAAGACCGAGTTTTAAATCATCGGTTCCCGGCAGCAATTGTGCAAGATTCATATCGACAAGATTACAGTTGGAAAGTCAACGATCGAACCTGTAAAGATGGTGCGCAACCTTGAAGCATGGTTTGATTCCCACATGTCAATTAATTCTCACATTGGGAAAGTGTGTAGTAAGGCATTCCGCATTAAGCTGTTTCAAGAAGAAACTTTTGGAGTATCTGCCACAAGCAGTAAAAAATATTTGGATGACCTTATGGTAAGAAGACAGCAAGAATCTTAGTTACCAGTGCACTGCTTACAAATACGTGCTTTTGACTATTTTGCTAGTCGGGAAGCATTTAAAATTTGTGATGTTAACGAGCTATCAATACAGGTAAATGTTTTGGCAGTGAAATGGTTTGGGTGTAGACGCGTTTTCATGTTGGGAAATCATCAGCTTTAGTTTCCGATAATAAAACGATCGGTATTAGGCACTATACATATTCGTGGGTTCGCGCACTAAGTTATTGCTGTTGTTATACACTGTTTGTGAACGCAATTGAAAATACTTCAAACAGTTTTGTTCGAACGACATATAACTTGTTTATAGAAGGGTTATTGTGTCAATAATTAATAAATTAGGCTACCAAATTTGAGAGGTGTACAAAGAAAGTGCAATATCTTATATCTTTAGGAGTGTATGGAAAATAGCTTGAAAAGATGGCAAGAGAAGAACAACCGCTTGACAAAGGAAGAATGCTACAAGATGCTGCGGGGCCTTAAAGAACAACACCTGGATCCCCTTCTCAGGCAACTGAGTGGTAAAGAGGGAGCCTCAGTGAGCTTCGCTCAGATCATTGGAGGCTACTCGGCAATTGAGCAAGGCTTCAAAGGAGACGCTAGGGGAGCCAAGGATGTGTGCGCTCAAGTGTTCTACGAGTTCCATCCGGTAGGCTTATCCACGGAAATACGCCAATCGAAAGCTTTAAATTTTGTCTTCGACAGATTTTTATACATCTCGAAATTTAACTTAGTTAAACAAAACCTAAGAGAGAGTCCACCCCAAGCTGCATGTCCAGCTACTGACGTCAAAGACGAAAAATGTCAAAAGAAATGTTTTTGAGTTCCTGTCTGCAGTTAATCACCCACTGGGGGCCTCTTCATATGATCCCGGTTGACCGGGCTGGCCCAGTTACCGAGATCTCGACTCACTCCTATTTTCTTGTAAAATTTTGGATGTGTTCATATGAGAAGGTGGGCCAGCCCGGTTACCGATATCTCGGTTTCTGCAACCGAGATCTCGACGACCGGGAAGAATATTTTCCCATATGAACGCGCCAGCCCGGTCGCCGGGACGCAACTTTTTTTGAGAAAATAGCTTCCCTTTCGTAATTGGGTGGTCCAAATGGTTTAATTTTGCCTTGTATCTATTTCCACTTCAGAAATATGCGAATTTGCTTAATTAATAAAGTTACATGGGTCAATAAAGCTACGATAGTCGCGAAAGATGCAACTTTATGTGTCGCCATTTTGCCTTCGTTTCTTGAATTTTATCCCCGTCAACCGGGCTAAAATTTTCCATATGAACAGAGGTCAAAATCCGTCCTGGTAACTGAGACAGCCCGTAAACCGGGCTCATGTGAAGAGGCCCCCAATTACCCCTTCCCCCTCCCCCCAGTTACCATTTCTGAAATTATTTAAAAGACTGTGTGAAAACTAAATTGGTGTTACTTTGCTTTTCTACGCTTTGTGATTGGTTTAAAAAAGTACTTTTTATGGGCTTCGTTTGAGTCCTTGTTTAATCGAATTTGCTTCATGGATTTTTTAATTAAATTTATTGTCTAATCGTTAATGCAGCTTGTATCTTTCATACGTGTTTTGAGTAAAAATTGGTTTAATGGCATTGCAGGAAATGCAGGAACATGGCGCACTTGCAGCAGCTAAAAGACTTTGATGAGACTCTGGCTCTAGAGAGAGAAGAAAAGGCCCGTCAGGAACAGGAAAGGCGACGTATGGAGGTAAACTTGAACATGTTTTAAAGGATTATTTATAAACGCTAAGGTTGTAACTGATTTGGACGCGATATGGCAATTCTTGTCACCTTTTTTTCCCCACAGTAAGCCTTAAAATACTAGAGTTCCAGTTAAAAGGTGTATAAGTGTATTTTCTTCGGTATAAGAACAAAAGAAAGCGATTAATTTTTCTCAATAAATCTTTGTGCTGTCTAGCAGTTGGAAATGGCTTCAAGAGTTTACCGCCGTGCAACACGTGTTGACGATTCATTACCTCCATGAAAACATAAAATTCAATAAATGTTTCCGTAACAGAGATATAAAGGGAATTATATAGTTTTGTCAGTAAAGAGTGACATATTTCGAGGGATACGAGATTACATCAACACTGCAAAGGGGTTTCTATTCACTACCCTACCAGAAATAGTACTAGTTTTCTGGACTGCATAATAAAACTGAAGACAAAAAATATTATCTCTGTTTGATCACATTAGGAGGAGAATGCTCGTCTGGAGGAGGAGCGACGCACTAAAGAAAAGGAGGTTTCTTCAACTCATTGCTACTCACTTGTTTTATTTTGTTTGGTATAGTTCATTCGATTGCATTAGATCGCCCTTTGTATATAATGACAACATATCAAGGCTGGGGGTCTGTTCTTGTCTAGTCTGGGATTGGGATCGGTTTTTCTGTCTGTAAATATTTTATCTTTAGGGGCCTCATGTCATAAGTTAATCAAACTGTGCACTACTATATATAGCTATAAAAAGTGCTATCTTGCAGATGCACACGGATGGAATAGTGCCAAAGTTTCCAGTTTCCTTTTAAGAGCCTGGGAGACTAAATTACATGATACGTTTTGGTTTGGGAAGAGATAAGAGTGACCAGATCTTAATCGTATCGCGATACCAATTGTTCTGTTCAATGTGGTCTTCGTCTTTCTACTTTATACCAGCTGATCCACAAAATCATGCACATTCGCTGTGTGCAATTGCGGTTTTTTGTCTGCTAACTTCAATTATCTCTGACAGAATTGAGGTCTTAAAATCTGATATCTTGATATTTTTAGATGGAACTACTAAGGGCCAAGCAAGAGGAGGACAGAAAACGCTTGGGAGAACAGTTTAGAGAAGACATGGAGGCCCAAAGGTTGCAAATGCAGAACATGATGACAGCAAACATGGACGAGCTGCGAAAGGACAGGGAGGCAATTGTCGAGCAGAACCAAACACTGAAGCAGACAATGGAACAGATGCGCCAATCAATGGAACAGAGAAATGACCAGATTGCCGAGCTTCAGAAACAAATCATTGCCATTAAGTCCCGACCTCTTCCTCCGGCACCGTCTGGTGGGCGGGGTGGATGTGTGCTTCTGTAAAAAAGGAAAATAACGATTTCCTGTGCAGGACTTTTCCAAAAGGACATTAAAAAAAGAGAATTTTAATTTGTTTTTAATGAAAACACCGTAGATTTTAATTAAGTTAATTGATAGTTTATTTCAAGCAATAACAACTTATTGAAGGCCTACAATTTTTAGTAAGGTCGGTGCAAGTTTCTTTAACAATAAATCATTTCTCCATGGGACAAGTAACGAACTTATATGTTGGATAAAAATGGCCTTAACAACACGGGAAGAGGTAAACATACGTAAGCTGTGTGACAAATGAATACTGAAAGACTGGATCTTTAGTGGTGTCTACACTTAAGTAGTCCGAAATATAGCGCAGTGGAAAGATCTCATTGAGACCTTGTGCGCCTAAAGGCCCTAATGAGGCCAAAGTAAATCTGTCGGCGAGCGATAAGCAAAAAAGAATTCTGATGTATATTTGAATTATCAACGTTCTGTTAAGAAAAAGATTGACCAAACCATGTTAGAAAATGAAAATTAACTGGGAGCTTACATCATTTATTCCAAATATTCTGGTCACCTAAAGTGATATTGGGTCATATTTACTTTGCTGCTGCATGACGATTCTCCGCTTGCTTTTGTTTCGAAACACCCACTGCTGTACAGCGCAAAAGCTCTGATTATGATTAATTTGGTCTGGGTATTCTTGTTTGTTTGTTTGTTTGAACGGATATTGTGGTAATTTATCATAATTATAGAAACATTGAACTACAATAAAAAAAGATCGAGGTTAAAAATAATTATTATGAATACACGTGGCGAAAAAATTGATGACAGCAGTAAAGCAGTAAAGGTTCATCCATTGTCGATAACATCAAATAGATACGCCCTCACAATACAAACGAAGCCAAACAACCTCAGGGGTCATTTGGCTATCAGAGAAATAAAACTAATTCTTGTCAGAACAAAAATAATACAACATTGACCATGTTGAACGTTTCATTTAATAACTCCAAAAGTATTTATACCAAGTAAGTCTCCAATATCTCATTTTAAAGGGCACAAAATTTACTTTTCATGAAACTTCTTCATGAAAACTAAAAACATTTCAAAAAAAAACTTTGAATCACAAAAACACTTCAAAATGCGACAAAGAACAAATTATTTATGACAAAGGCAAATTTCTTAACATAAAAAAAACGGCGATCGAGCCGAAAGGTATTTTGTCGCATTTTTAAGAACATGTGCTCATATCGTGAACGGACCCAAACATGTGCCAAGCAATGAAGAAGGTTTTTTCAAGTCTCAATTTTTCGCTTCGAATTTCGAGGTAACTGTCCAAACTGTTTTCTTTGAGACTTGAAAAAAAATTTGGATCAACTTCCACCTCAAAAACCATATTCACTGTCTTGCAAAAGCTTTTAAAGTTCACTCCACTTCGGCCGCCATGTTGATTTATAATTCTCAGACATGTCACAGATTGAAAAAAAACTCGTCATGCCAGTACATTCAAGTGTCTTGACCCAAAATCGCTCTGTAAGTGGCTAATCATATCAGCTTCCTTTTCTCCAAATTTAGAATAAAACGGAAGTAAGGCAAAATTTCTAGGAATTGTTGCGCTAATTGTAATTGTTTTCAATCAATTTGAAACCCGCTCGCGCATAAGACAGCTCAATTCAATTATTATCAAGAAAAAATAAAATTTGCATATCTGCTGCTGTCGTGTCTATAGACTATGCGTAAAGAAAAACAAGACAGAAAACGAACGGAACCATTCAATTTTTCGACTGTTGTGGTACCTGTGCTTTGGTGTTGTGGGTGTAACTGTCAGCATCGATCTCAAACAAATCAGATACAATAGATTTAACATAAAGGTAAGACCTGACTTTATCCGCGGAGATTTACGGTTTTGCATGTTTTCCGGGAAACGGTTGTTTAGGTTTGATTTAGTTGCTTTAATAACCGAATGCTCTACTAAAAATAGTGGAATTTTAATATGGAAACGTATTAAGAAACAAAATAGCTTACTAAAGTGGATTTGAAGAACGAATGAAAGCAACTGTGTTTGCGGAAACTATGTGGTGGCGTATAGCGTTCGCTAAAAAAAATAATTACCATGAAGCACTGTCAGGAATTGGAAACGCTTCCTGTGCATTTTCTTGAGTTGCAGTCAATATCAATAGCCTACAATTCTCTACTGATAGTAGTCGAAGTCGAATGCAATTTTTGAGATGCGTTAGAAGGGCGGAAAGAAGTTTAATATTCTGTTTGCATGCTGGCAGTATGTGCCAAATGGCGTTCGCTTCAAAATATGATGAGTCAAGCACTTTCGGTTTCAGCTGAATAGACTTGCTACAGGTTTTTGTCATCACTTTTTATTATTCGGTGATTATTATTATTCGATAACTTCGTTTAAATAGCAGCAAAAACGTGAAATATTATGTAAGTCAGTGAACCACGTACCTGATGATTGGCAATTTATTCCGTTAAACAGTTTCATCCACTACCCTTTATTAAACGTGTCTCTTTTGCACATTATCTGTAAAAATGTACTACTGTAAACCGATCTCACGCATCCGAAAATTACTGAGTAAACACATATGCTAAAGATGTGTAGCCAGGGTACATGCATGTATCTGGTTTCGTGCAGTGGTTATTCGAATAAACATTACTTGATGTGTCGAGTTAACAGTTCAGCAATATGGTGGAAACTCTAGTCCTTCTACAGATTCCATGTGGCTGCTGACACCTTTCACTACTGTCAAAATGAAATATTCTTGTGTGTCATTAAACGATTGCTATGACACCTAATTTTTCAGAGTTTTCTTTCCTTTCCTTTTTAAACTTTTTCTGTGGTCCAAGATTATTGATACAGTGTCATTAGAGCTACCAAAAAACTGTTAAAAGGGAGAATGAAAACCATTTTTTTAATATATGTGTAATTTGGGTGATCTTGTTTGTGAGCCCTGAAATCATACGTCTGAGCGGTCGCTTGTATATTCATATGTCCCTATCAACGTTGCAGAAAAGAAAGCAAGCAAAATAAGTTTGTGAGCGTCATTTCTACGAGGGAAAACATTTGTTATCTTTTTAAACAATTCGATCGTGGAGGAGTGTACTTTCCCTAATTTTTACTATTTATTATTCTCAAATAAAGTACAAAGCATTCACAGCTCCATGGAAACAAACAGTAGATATGATCTTATTTTTTCGTTGTCTTGGAACGAGTAAAAACCGCAAGTGTCCAACGTTAAATTGTTACATAAGGGGTATAAATTATTCCTTCTTAGAGCAGCTAAGCAGAGTAAAAAAAAATGGCTGAATATCATCGGCAAGTTTAATAATTTAGCATACCTCTCCGAGAATTAAGGATCTAAATAAAGGTCTTTAATTAAGATCAATTCAATATGTATTATTTTGACTACGTCGGTATTTTTGGTCAGTGATAATGATAAGGAAATTCGGCAACAACAGGATACTTCATTGATGCCACAACAAAGGCCTGAATCTGACCTGAACTGCAGGGTTGTTCAGAAATGACGCTAAGACATTGATTGAACTAGGTGGGGTATCGCTGAAAGAAGTTAGCTGAATAAGCTTGCTGTAGGTTCCTATTAAAACGTAAAATGTCAATATTATACATCGGCGTTAAAAAAAAAAAAAAAACGGCTCAGTGGACCATCCATTATAAGTGCCAATTTATTCGTGCAACCGTTTCATGCGATGCTACCTATTAAACGTGTGTCTATCTTTTCATCTCACATGGTTAATGTGTTCTGAATCGATTTCACTCATCCCAAATTCATAGAGTAAACACATACAGAAAAGAAGTACAGGATACACGCATCTCATCTTGTGTATTTAATACAGTGGTATAAAAATTCAAATATTTTGTTCGATTCTTCAGATCTGTGAGCTAAGTATGGACTGAATTAAGTCAGTTCGGGTATTAAAATAACTACAACTGATAATCAAAACAAGTAAATAGTCCATCAGCTAGTGGGGGTTGTATGGCTCACTTAAGGGGAACAAACGAAACTTGTCTAATATTACTCTTTGACTATTAAGCATCATAAAAATGTGTGATAGCAAGGATAAAACGGTAGCTTTCACTGTGTAAATCGAATTTGAAATTTGCTCTCATATCCTTCTTTTGGCCGCCATCTTGGATTTTAAAACAGAAATCCTTAATTTTTTTATTCTCTCTTAAATATTTACTGATTTTTTGCTTAGATATATATTTGAGAGGTACTACATATTCGGGACATTATTTTAGCATTGTTTACGGTAATAAAAGCAAAGTTCGCAATAAATGAAGTCGCAATGTCCGCCATTTTGTTTTTCAGCTCGTTTTCCTTTTGCTCCTCAATCATCTAAAATAACAAAATTACCATAAAGGCGTTACATCGCAATGCAACGTTTTTTCAAGTATAATACACCATTAATCAGTATACCCCAAATCAGATTACATAGCTACGTCCACGCATTAGGTTAGAATAGGGCTCAGTTAAGAGATTGTTGAGTACAGAACAGACAGAATCGCCACACTCGTATAAAGTTCTCCTTCACTGCTGCTATGCTTCTGTCAACTCTTCTGGAGCGGTGAAGGAATTACCGGAAGGGAATCAGTAGCTCTTCTCTAGATTGTGGCTTGAAAATTTCCTCTTGTAACATTGAGTTCGGTTAGTGGAGATGCCTCGCGTGGTGGGAGAACCTCTGGCTTTACTTTCCCGGGCGCCATTCACTTTCTCTGGCTTCACTTTCCCTGGCGCCGTGAATCTCATAGCACAGCACATCCACACTCTGACACGTCTTCTCGTACAGCTGATACACTTATGCTTTCGTATCTTTAATGATCACCTCGGATACTGCAACTCCTCCCCGCTAATCGCCATAGCTCGGACGTACGTTTCGTACGTTGGCAAAGCTCCACTTTTCTGGTCTTCGCACCTCTTCCCTCTTTTTTAAAGTACTTTGCATGTCCGTGGGACCATATGTTTGAAATAAAGGGCTGGGTTGGAAAATGACGATTGTTTTTTAGGGGGATTTATTCAAGACACTTGATTGGCAATGGTATTTTATCTACCCGCTCTCTTTTCTTCGTGAAATAATTTTTAAATCTGCACTTTTTGCTTTATTTTGTGATACAAACAGTCATATTGTGAACAATAATCAGCCGTGGCGACGTCACATACGACATCACGTTGTTGTTTTTGAAACACTAGAATGAACGAAATCATGTTGTTAGTTCCAATAAGTTTTAAATTTGCGTTTGAAAGCGATTCGTTTACGTTAAAAGAATGCAGGCAGCTTTGTAGCTTTTTCACCCCAAAAATCCAAGATGGCGGCCAAATTAAGAAGCGTATAGGGGAGCCAATTTAAAATTCGATTTATAAGTGAAAGCTACCGTTCCAACCTTGCTATCATGCATTTTTGTGATGCTCAATAGGCAAGGATTAAGATAAGACATGTTTCGTTTGTTCCCCGAAAGTGAGCCATGAACCCAAATTTTCGGATCTCAGCTGATGGACTAAAGCTCTATTTACAAAGACACCTGCCGAAAATCTAGACGAAACATTTTGGTCTTTATTGAACTACTGTGGTAGAACGGGCTAGGTGCTCAAAAAATTGTGAAAGAGAGAAGTAAAAGTCGTCATTTAAACCATTTAATACTAAATCCACACTGCAACTACGACATATATTTTCATACCTCGCAAAACATGCATCCTTAGGAATTCAGTGTAGTCGCAACTGACGTTTCTAAACAAGTTGGCAATGCTGCAAAGACCTAATAATCTATATATATGAAGGACACACTGCAATCGCCGACCGGTTAGCTCAGTTGAAGAGCGCCGGACTGTCGTGCGGGAGGTCTCGGGTTCGACTCCCAGACCGGACCAACACTCAGGGTCTTAAAATAACTGAGGAGAATGTGCTGCCTTTGTAATTACATCTGCAAATGGTTAGACATTCTAGTCTTCTCGGATAAGGACGATAAACCGTAGGCCCCGTCTCCTACATCACTCATCGCAAAGAGTAGGGCATGAATTTCCCGGTGTTGTGGTCTGTTCTATTCCATTGGTTGCCGGTGGTGGGGTGAGATCATGCACATGGACGGATAGCGGCTGCCATAGGCGCCTTATATGCTGATGTCCGGTCTCCTCCCATAGATTCGAATTGTGAAGCGCATTGATCACGAGCTTTGTAAATGCGTTATATAAGCACCCATATCATATCATCACTGTAAGAACTGTCCGCAGGAACGTTAGTAATCAACACAAATCGGCAAAATAATTTCGATTTCAAACTCTTGTTTTTTTTTGTTTTCATGCCTTAGAAATAACGAAAACACGCCTTATAGCTTTTATTTCACCTAAAAGAAGTAAGAAACGCTGCCTATGTAAAATGTTTTAACATATCTTATTTTTGTTACCAAAACACTTGTGTTTTGGTTACTTAACAAAACACTAGAGAAGTTCTTCAAACGTTTTTCCATAATCGTTTCAATCGACGTTCACATTACGAGCTTTAGGCATCTATGGTCAGCAGAAAATCTAAATTAAACAAATTCATCACAGCAGTAAAGGAGTAAAGGTTCATCCATTGTCGATAAAATCAAATGGATACGCCCTCACAATACAAACGAAGCCAACCAACCTCAGGGGTCATTTGGCTCTCAGAGAAATAAAACTAATTCTTGTCACAACAAAAATAATACAAAATTGACCATGTTGCACGTTTCATTTTTAAATAACTCCAAAAGTATTTATACCAATTAAGTCTCCAATATCTCATTTTAAAGGGCACAAAATGTACTTTTCAGAAAAATATAAACTTCTTCATGAAAACTAAAAACATTTCAAAAAAAAAAAACTTTGAATCACAAAAACACTACAAAATGCGACAAAGAACAAATTATTTATGACAAAGGCAAGTTTCTTAACATAAAAAACGGTGATCCGAAACTGAGGTATTTTGTCGCATTTTTAAGAACATGTGCTCATATCATGAACGGTGAACAGACCCAAACATGTGCCAAGCAATGAAGAAGGTTTTTTCAAGTCTCAATTTTTTGCTTCGAATTTCGAGGTAACTGTCCAAATTGTTTTTTTGAGACTTGAAAAACATTCTGGATCAACTTCCTCCTCACAAACCATCTTCACTGGCTTACAAAAGCTTTTAAAGTTCACTCCACTTCGGCCGCCATGTTGATTAATAATTCTCAGACACGTCACGGATTGTAAAAAACTCGTCATGTAAAGCACATTCAAATGTCTTGGCCCAAAATCGCTCCGTAAGTGGCTAATCATATCAGCTTCCGTTTCTCCAAATTTAGAATAAAACGGAATTAAGGCAAATTTTCTAGGAATTGTTGCGCTAATTGTAATTGTTTTCAATTAATTTGAAACCCGCTCGCGCATAAGACAGCTCAATTATTATTAAGACTAGTGGTAACCACAGGTTAGAAAGTGCGGGCCTTGACGCACTTAGACAAGGTACTGGTAGGCAGTGCCGATAATTATAAATAAACGACTGAACAAGGAGGACTGAAATGATCAAATGGACAATAGACAATTATTCTGAGTAACGCGTCACGTAAGGATATTTCGCACGCGGTGCAGTGTGAATTTAGATGTGATTTTTCTCAGTCGGTAAACTCGTTATGTTGTCAGTGTTATAACGAATTTCTTGACAATAACCGTTGTTGGAATCGCTCCTCATTCGCTTTACCGTGGTTTATCTGTGATACAATTACAGCAAATGTTTTCAAAAGCAACACATAACGCCTTCAATGTCACAGAAGGTTTATCTAATGTGACAAGCTGTTTTTAAAATATCGCTCTTGGAGAACAGATTTTTCTCTTCCGGTGTTACGACAAACTGTCGTGATTAACACATTTTCGCATTCCGATCGTGCTTAGTGGAAGAACAAAAATTTTCAACTTCCGGTTCGGTCCTGGTTTATAAACGTGGCGCGCACGCGTAAAACGCAATCCGCTGGTCGCGGATAAGACAGCTGCTATCGTGTCTATCGACTACGCATAAAGAAAAACAAGATCGGGGACAGAAAACGAACGGAACCATTCCGACTGTTGTGGTGCCTGTGCTTTGGTGTTGTGGGTGTAACTGTCGGCATCGATCTCAAACAAATCTGCTACAATAGATTTAACATAAAGGTAAGACATGACTTTATCCGCGGAGATTTACGATTTTGTATGTTTTCCGGGAAACGATTGTTTAGGTTTGATTTAGTTCCTTTAATAACCGAATACTCTACTGAAAATAGTGGAATTTAAATATGGAAACGTATTAAGAAACAAAATAGCTTACTGAAGTGGATTTAAAGAACGAATGGAAGCAACGGTGTTTTCGGAACTATGTGGCGTATATCGTTCACTAAAAAATAATTACCGTAAAGCACCTTAAGGTTTTTTTTAAACGCTTCCTGAGCATTTTTTTGAGTTGCAGTCAATATCAATTGCCCACAATCCTCTACTGATAGTAGTCTAAGTCGAATACAATTTTTGAGATGCGTTAGAAGGGCGAAGAGAAGTTAATAATATTCCGTTTGCATGTTGGCAGTGTGCCAGATGGCGTTCGCTTTAAAATGTGTCGAGTCACTTTCGGTTTCGGCTGAATGGACTTGCTAGAGGTTTCTGTCATCACTGCAATGAATTATTATTCGATAACTGCGTTTAAATTACAGTTATGTCAGTGAACCACGCACCACGATTGACAATTTAATCCGTTTAACGGTTTCATCCATACCCTTTATTAAACCTGTGTCTTTTTCGCACATTATCTGTAAAAATGTACCTTACTACTGTAAACCGATCTCACTCAGCCGAGAATTACTGAGTAAACAAATACGCTAAAGCTATGGGTAGATACCTGTATCTCGTTTCGTGCAGTGGTTTATCGAATAAAAATAATTTGATGTGCCGAATTAACAGTTCAGCAATATGGTAGAAACTCTAGTTCTTCTACGGATTCGATATGGCTGTTGACACCTTTCACTACTGTCAACTGAACGGAATATTCTGGTGTGCCATTCAACGATTGCCATGACACCCGATTTTTCAGTGTTTCCTTTCCTTTCCTTTTTAAACTTTCTCTGCGATCCAAGATTATTGATATAGTATCATTAGAGCTGCCAGAAAACTGTTAGAAGGGAGAAGGGAAACCATTTTTTTTAAACATATGCGTAATTTGGGTGATCTTGTTTGTGAGCTCTGAAATCATACTGAAATCGTAAGTGTCCAACGTTAAATTGTTACATTAGGGTATATAAATTATGCCTTCTTAGAGCAGCTAAGGAGAGCAAAAAAAAAAATGGCTGAATATCATCGGCAAGTTTAATAATTTAACATTGCTCTCTGAGAATTAAGGATGTAAATAATGGTCTTTAATCAATTCAATCTGTTTTATTTTCACTACGTCGGAACTTTTGGTCAGTGATCGATAATGATAAGGAAATTCGTCAACAACAGGATACTTCGAGTTTGTAGTAAATAATAAAGATGGTAAATTTTAAGCTCGGTAAATAAATAGTGAAGATGAAGTATTCAACATGACACGAGCATGGGACAAAGAAAAAATCTGAGTCCCCGACGGCTCGTGTCATGTTGAATACTTCATCTTCACTATTTATTTACCGAGCTTAAAATTTACCATCTTTATTATTTACTACACACTTGATGATTTCGACATTGCTGATCCTAGCAGTATGCAGGACGCGTGTCACATATCAACCTAGTAAATGGCCCAGCTCACAACGAGTCTCTCGTAGCTCAGTTGGTTAGAGCGCCCAACCGGTATCTGGGAGGCCATGGGTTCGATTCCCGTCGGGGACTTAGATTTTTTCTCTGTCCCATGCTCGTGTCATGTTGAATACTTCATCTTCACAACAGGATACTTCATTCATGCCACAACAAAGGCCTGAATCTGACCTGAACTGCAGGGTTGTACTGAAATGACGCTAACACATTGAGAAAAGAACTAGGTGGGGCATCGCTGAAAGCAGTTAGCTGTTAGCTGAATCGACTTGCTGCAGATTCCTATTATATTGCAAAATGTCAATATTATACATCCGCGTTAAAACAAACACGGCTCAGTGGACCATCCATTATAAGTGCAACCGCTTCATGCGACGCCACCTATTAAACGTGTGTCTTTTCATCTCACATGGTTAATATGTTCTAAATCGATTTCACGCATCCCAAATTCATAGCGTGAACACATACAGAAAAGAGGTACAGGATACACGCATCTCATCTTGTGTATTTAATACAGTGGTATAAGAATTCAAATAATTTATTCGATTCTTCAGATCTGTGAGCTGAGTACGTATGGACTGAATTAAGCCAGTTCGGGTATTAAAATAACTACAACTGATAATCAAAACAAGCTTTATTTACAGAGACACCTGCAAAATCTAGACTAAACATTTCGGTCTTCATTGAACTATTGTGGTAGAACGGGCTAGGAGCTCAAGAAAGCTGTTGAAAGAGAGAAGAAATGTCGTCATTTAAACCATTTAATGGGAAATCCACACTGCAACTACGACATATACTTTCATACCTCACAAAACATGCTTCCTCAGGAATTGTAGTCGCAAAAACGTTTCTAAACACGTTGGCCATGCTGCAAAGGCCTAATAATCTGATTTTAACTACAGCTATATATCGGAAGGACTCACTGTAAGAACTGTCCGCAGGAACGTTAGTAATCAAAACGAATCGGCAAAATAATTTCGACTTCAAACTCTTGTTTTTTCATGCCTGAGAATTAAAACACGCCTAATCGCATTTATTTCACCTAAAAGAAGTAAGAAACGCTGCCTTTGTAAAAAGTTATTACATATCTTACTTCTGTTACAGAAATGAGATAACATCAAATGGTTACGCAATCACAAACTAAGCAAACCAACCTCAGGCTCTCAGAAAAAAACTAAAACATTAAAGATTAGGCTATGACAAGTGAGGTCGGGAGCATCACTATAACTGAATAGCGTAAGCGCATCACGTTTTCACTTCCAGCCTTACCACTTTGGTGTTGTGGGTGTAGCTGTCGGCGTCGATCTCAAACAAATCTGCTACAATAGATTTAACATAAAGGTAAGACCTGACTGTATCCGCAGAGATTTACGGTTTTGTTGGTTTTCCGGGAAACGGTTGTTTAAGGTTTAATTTAGTTGCTTTAAGTAGGGTCACTACTGAAAATAGTGGAAACGTATTAAGAAACAAAATAGCTTACTGAAGTGGATTTGAAGAACGAATGGAAGCAACTGTGTTTGCGGAAACTATGTGGCGTATAGCGTTCGCTAAAAAAATAATTACCGTAAAGCACTTTCAGGTTTTGGAAACGCTTCCTGAGCATTTTCTTGAGTTGCAGTCAATATCAATGCAATTTTTGAGTTGCGTTAGAAGGGCGAAGAGAAGTTTAATATTCCGTTTGCATGCTTGAAGTATGGGCCGGAAAATGTGATAAGTCAAGCACTTTCGGTTTCAGCTGAATAGACTTGCTATAGGTTTCTGTCATCACTACAATGAATTATTATTCGATATATAACTGCGTTTAAATCGCAGCAAAAACGTGCAACATTATGTAAGTCAGTGAACCACGCACCATGATTGGCAATATTTATTCCGTTAAACGGTTTCATCCATACCCTTTTTTAAACCTGTGTCTCTTTTGCACATGATCTGCAAAATGTACTACTGTAAACCGACCTCACTTATCCGAGAATTACTGAGTAAACACATATATACGCTAAAGATGTGTAGCCTGATTATTCGAATAAAAATAATTTGAAGTGTCGAATTTACAGATCTGTGAGCTGTGGATGGATTTGAATGAATGAGTTCGTGCATTGAAAGTATTACGACTGATAAACAAAACAAATTTCTAAACAAGTGTACCTGTGATAGTTTGTGCTGTCTTAGATGGAAGGAAGACTATTTTTCTGCCGGTTTGCACTTTCGAAAGTGTTGCTGTAAAAGCATTTGTTTGGAGTTGTAGTTTACTCGTAAAGTTTGTCTCCTTTCGTTTTTTTTAATGTGCTTTCTGTGCGACATAAATTGGCTAAAACTCGATCGATTCTCTTCCAAAATTTTTGCTTCCTTTTCTATTTATTTTATTTTATTTTATTTTTTTATCATTTATGTTGTGAGCCTTGACTCAAATTACATGTGTAAATTACTTTTTGTCTCTTGGAACTCCTAAATAGTGTTTTTGTTAAGGCACAATTAAAAGCAGAAGATGCAAGTTTGTCGGTGCGTACTCCGTGCAGCCAAAAGCTTACGCTTCTTCGCGACTTACACCATCGAGAACTTTGAAATAGAGTATTATGCATGGTGTTTGATTCATCGGCGAGATGCGTTCAGAGATATGGTAGAAACTTTAGTTCAAAGACATAACTTGGTGAATGAGAACCAATTATCACTGTCAAAACTACACACTTTAGTTGTCTTTGAAGTATTACTATTATACCCGATTTTTTTTTTTTTTTTTTTTTTACTTTTTCTGCCGTCCAAGATTATTGATATAGGGCCCGGGATATCTGATCGATGAAAATCGATAATCGGAAAAACAATTGATCAATCGATATCAATCGATAAAATTAGTTAATTGGTATCGATTGGTATCGATACGATCAATCGATGATCAATCGATAACCACACAAAAACCGTTCATCGATTGCTATCGATTGGTACAACAAACTCGAGCATACGTCACGCACGCTACCTGTCCGATCATCCGCCATTTTTAGGAAGCCCTGGTGACGAAATTGGTATAAAATTTCGACCCAGTCTTCTCAACGCAAAGAACTACCCACTTGCCCGTCATTGCCTTTCCGTTTTATTATGTTAACGCAAGAAGTCTGGGAAGAGGCTCTACTGAATATAAGATGCGTCGTCAAAGGCTATCATCTTTGCCGTTTTGAGGTGAATGTCGGTGAAGTGTTTACTGCTAACAAAAAGAAGGGAGAACGCAGAAACGCGTTTAAAGTAGTTGACCATCGTGGAGGGCTCGGCCACCTACAATCCGAGTTTGTGGATCCTCTTTGGCCACTTGAACATGCAAATATTTCTGTGTAAGTGAAACGTTTTTTTTATTAAAACTGTCACAAACAATCTTGTTAACGTATATATATATATATATATGATAAATCTTGTTAACGTTGAAAGCATTAAAATGGAATGTGTTTGCAATTACTGCGTACAAAGATGTGATATTTATGTGCCGATTCCGTCAGCTTTAAGATTTTTAAACGTGACGAAATCTGCAACCAATCGATACCAATCGATGTCAATTTATCTATCGATTGTTATTGAAAATCGATACCAATCGATAACCACACGAATCTTCGCCATCGATTGGTCATCGATTATCAATAACAATTGATTAATTGATATTGATTGGTATCGATTGATATCGATTGTCATCGATTGGATACCCCGGGTACAGGTCAAGTCTTTTTTTAACATTTAAGTAATACTTTCACACTAGAACCATATGAGAAATTTGCGAGCCCTAAGAACTAGCTGTCTCTTGCATCTTCTCTTCAAACGTCCCTATCAAAGTTGCATAATTGAAAGCAAGCGAAATACGTTTGTGATCGTCATTTCTACAAGGGAAAACATTGGTAATCTTTGCAAATAATTCGATCGTGGAGGAGTTCACCTTACGTAATTCTTACTATTTATTATTAATGAAGTGCAAAGCATTCACAGTTCCATGAAAACAAACACTAAATATGATCTTATTCTATTTATTGTCGGGAAAGTTTAGAACAGCTGTCGTGTGGCGTCCGTAGGTTCTAAAATACGTTTTTTGAAGTGGATTCGACTGAAGAGTGGAAATTATTGTTTTATGGGCATTGTGCGACAGGTGGCGTTGCTTAAAAATGTGATTTCCGCTACTCTAACACTTTTGGTGACAACTGAACCGACGTTCTGAAGGAATCTGTTATTACTGCAATATTATATTGGATACACGTGTCCCATTTAATGTATGAAGACGTTTTCTGATCAAAATAAGTTGCTGGTATCATTGCATGCTCAGAACGACGAGCAGCGAGTTCAATGGTCCCAGCAGAATAAGTTCATTTTAAAAACGATAGGACTGATAAACAAAAGAAGGTTTGAGAAAAAGATACTTTTTTAAGTTAGTGCCATCTCAGATCGAATGAAGGCCTGACTTCATAAATGAACTTTATATCAGTGAATATTTTAACCTGTATGTTCTCAGAGGTACAAACGGTCATTAAGATATGTATAAAAGAGTCTTGTCTTTTCGAGTACTGTAAAGGATTAAACTGTAGCATCAATCAATCTAGAACTGGAGAAAAAGGCGAAGCTTGTGGTCGAGACTAGTGGACCAGCAGGACGTGCATTTCTCCGGTTTCCGTGGCATGAATGAGATACTTTTCCATTGCAGGGTACCCTCAGAATTTAGATTTTCCGTTACCGATCTACACACTTGGGATCGAGGAGAAATGTCTTGCCCAAGAACACAGCACTGGGATCCGAACCAGAGCTTGAACCTACAACCATGGACACAAGTGTTGGAAAAAATACGCCCCTTTCCCCCAGTTCAATGTTGTATAAAAAATTGTTTTCCATCGAATCTGTTTGCATTTCCAACATTGAAAGGGGGGCGGGGAGAATTCCAACGTAAAATGTCCAACGTCGTAGATCATCATAAACGCTCTTGTTTCTTGGCCATTTCAATTTCACCAGAAATAAAATACAAACAGCGGCAACAAACATAACACATGGACTACGCATGGTCTGGAAAAAAAAGAAAGAATCTTAAATTTACTTGACGTTTCGAAAGCGTAGTCCATGTGTTATGTTAGTTTTGTTGCCGCTGTTTGTATTTTATTTCTGTCGTAGACCATCCCACTGGCCAATAGGCCATTGCACTTCATCCCTCAAAACCAAGTTAGAGCATGAACTAATAGCTGCAGTAATAATATACCACCATTCGCATAATTTGCAGTTCGGATATTAATAATTCGCCTTCCGTCTTCCTAACAAAAGATACAAGTACTTAAGAAGCTTCACAATAGTTGAAACCTTTTTATATTTGGCATGTCTCTCTGTAGATCGTCAGAATGCGTTGCCATGGAGACGCCAAAAGGCACCAGGCACCAGATTTTGACTGCTCAAGGCTCAGTTCTTAAGATTTATTCGGCGAAAGTCTTTGTTTTTCAGTGTTTTTTCGCCTTATTCGCCCCCTAGATCGTTAAAAATATAGCTCTGAACCTTACCGCGACAGATTTGTTTAAGGTGACTCGATCGAAATAAATGACGTGCTGTATGCCTGTCAAAAATGTCTAATAACCACCATTTTTGACTCGATTTCCCTCAAACTTTCGCATTTTACTCGAAATTTATCGAAGAATAATACGCATAATAATTATAATAGTTATCTTGAGTTTTGCGCGATGGTAACTTTATTGAACACACCTATTTGGATAAAACTGCTATTTACAGAAAACTGAGCGCTAGGATTTCGTTTAAACTACTGCAATTAGCTCATTATAACATCTTATTATGACTCTCTAAGTTTCCGAACAATCGTCGGAACAGAAACCACGATACAATTTGATCATCAAAATATTAATCTCGGCAAACTTCGAGGCTGGGAACGCTCCAGCGCTTCCACATTTCGCCCAAAAGTACCATAACCGAAGACAAAGAAAGTTCAATTCATCAGTTTTGTTAGCTCCTAATCACATTCGGCTATTTGAAACGATGAAAAAGTTTGAGCAAATATTATAAACTCACCAGTTGCGTCAAAATGTAGGAAGGTCGCCAAATTTACGTTTTTCTAAATTACATGAAAACTGACCGTACGAATTGCTTAAAACAACCGGACCATTAAATTGAACATCTTACACAAACTTTGCGCTGCTAATACGTTTCTGGAGCTGCCTTGATTTGGATGAAATAATGTTTTAAAGTGAAGCACTACTCCAACCCTATTGTGAACACGGCCATGTTGTTGTTTGGATTCTGCAGCTAACGCTATGCAAATTTCCATAAAATTTACGAGAATTTGAAAAATTTGCACATGGATAAGGGGGGTGCATTGACAGTGTTCAGTTGCTTCATGTTCTGATATCAGAGGTGTCCTTAATTTATGCCACATGAAATTTGAAAAGGGTTGGTACTAAAGTTTTTTTTTTTTATTATTATTATTATTTATTCATTCATTTCAGTACACACAAAGAGAAAAAACAAAGAAAAAAAAACCTAGAGATACGGTAACAATACTTCTAAAAATACAAGACAACATGGTTGTTAAAATACAATACAGTGACATTATTTACAGTAGAATTACTTAATACATTACTAGCGGTATCTGGCGTCGATGCATAATTACATAAGATAAAATTATATACTTGGAGCGGAATTACATTAAGTAAAGGTACTAAAGTTGAAATTAACACATTGTAGTCTGTTTATTGTTATTCAAATAACCGCTGTCTTATGGGGTAAAATGCACCCCCCTTATCCATGTGTGAATTCTTCAAATTCTCATCAAATTCAAGGCAATTTGCATAGCGTCAGCTGTAGAATTCAAACGACAACATGGCCGTGTTCAATAGAGAGTTGGAGCAGTGCTTCACTTTAAAAAATTAATTCATCCATATTAAGGCAGCTCCAGAAACGTAGAGTAGCAGAAAGTTTGTGTAAGATGTTCAATTTAATGTTCCGGTTGCTTTAAGGAATTCGTACGGTTAGTTTTCATGTAATTTAGAAAAACGTTAATTTGGCGACCTTCCTACATTTTGACGCAAATGGTGAGTTTATAGTATTTGCTCAAACTTTTTCATCGTTGCAAATAGCCGAATGTGATTTGGAGCTAACAAAACTGATGCATTGAACTTTCTTTGTCTTCGGTTATGGTACTTTTGGGCGAAATGTGGAAGCACTGGAGCGTTCCCAGCCTCAAAGTTTGCCCGTGATTAACTTTTTGATGATCAAATTGTATCGTGGTTTCTGTTCCAACGATTTCTCGGAAACTTAGAGAGTCATAATAAGATGTTATAATGAGACAATTACAGTAGTTTAAACGAAATCCTAGCGCTCAGTTTTCTGTAAATAGCAGTTTTATCCAAATAGGTGTGTTCAATAAAGTTACCATCGCGCAAAACTTGCAATCATTACATCGACATATTGGCGTGTGTATTAATCTTCGATAAATTTCGAGTAAAATGCGAAAGTTTGAGGGAAATCGAGTCAAAAATGGTGAAGTTGTTAGACATTTTTGACAGACATACAACACGTCATTTATTTCGATCGAGTCACCTTAAGAAACTGTTCATGTTTCGTTTGGAGATACCAACTTGAACGCGAACGTAAGGCACACTACGAATAAAAAAAACCGCTAAGGCTTATACTTAGGTAACTTGACTTGCCAACAAGGAAATAATGTTTGATGTGCCTTTGCAGTGGGAGTAAAAAAAGACCGTCACACCTAAGATGTCTGAACAGCGTGCAGTTCCATTGTGTATTCCAAACAACTGCAGCTGGGATGAGCAGACTGGTGATTACAGCAAGACTAGTGAGGACAGAAAAAGCCTCAATGTAACTGAAGCGGCATTGAGAAGGCTGAGAAGTATCAAAGGTAGCGATTTTAATTAAATGTAGCTTGCGGTATAATTTATAAACAGCTCCCATGTTGGTCGTACCAAATCGAATTTTAGAGTTTTCCAAGACGGTCGAGAACCACTTAAGCAAAACTGGTTCAGGATTATTTTTAATGTTGGTGCGCACAGATGATACGGAAAACCGATTTGTGAAGTGTTTAGAAATGGATTAGTTGAAAACACGGGGCCGAGGTACCGGGGTGTGGAAAACACGGGGTGTGAAAAATGCGGGGTCCAGAAGGGTCTGTAGAAAACCCGGGGTGTGGAAAACGCGGCCCGGGTCCCGGGGGCTGAAAATAAAAAGATGTAGACGGTGCAAAACATTTTCTGGCTAAAAAGACAAGTATAATAGTCATAATATTTAATCACTAAACTTAGGAAATTCGTTAAACGTGAATACATGATAAGTGGTGACTTAGATTAAAGTGAAAATAAGTGGAGAAGTGGTAGCAAGTCAAATACTCGGAAAAAAGATTTTCCGAGTTCCCCAACGGGAGTCGAACCCATGACCTTCCAGAATACCGGTTGGACGCTCTAACCACTGAGCTATGGGGACTCATGGTGAGCGAGGTCATATACTGGGTTCTTATGTGACACATGTCCTGCCAACTGCAGGCTCAAATATGTCCAAATGATAAATGTGAATACATGATAAGTGTTCGTTAAACGTGTTCCCTTGCATTTAAAAGCCTATTATTCACGTCGTAAAAAAAAAAACATTCAAGTTTGTGAATCGTAAACTTGTCTTTGCGATCCTTGCAAAGGATAAACTTGTCTTTGCGTCATTTTTCCATTTTATAAAAGAAACTACATATGAGTTATATACATTTTGTTAGTGGGGAATAATTTTTTGCCAAAATCATTTAAAACATTTCACAACCCGCTAGGAACCATTTTCACAACAAAACAAAAATTCAACTTTGGAATAAAAATGCGTGGGATCCCGCGTTTACCACAGACCCCGGGACCCCGCGTTTTCCACACCCCGATTTTTCTACAGACCCCGGGAACCCGCGTTTTCCACACCCCGGGACCCCGGGACCCCAGCCCCGTGTTTTCCACTGATCCCTGCGAAATGCCAATGTGATCGCCATTAAAACATGCTTCCTGTTGTGTATTCGTTCTTGCTCCTTTATTAGGTCCCGTATGTGTGGTATCAATTGCTGGGCCGTGTAGAAAAGGCAAATCGTACATCCTGAGTAAAGCTTTTGACCAAGGAGAGGTGTTTCCTCTTGGACACGAAATGGACCCTGAGACCATGGGAATATGGATGTGGATTGTTCCAGAAAAGTTTAAGGTATCTGTTTAACCCAGTATCGCGCGCGATCTTTTTTATAGTCTTTCTTACGACAGAGACGTCATTATTGGCTTGTTCAAAATAGTGAAAGATTTACTGTTTGACTCGAAGGACGCCAAAGACAGTAAATGATTTGAAAAGAAGTGGTTTCATGAAAAACAGATGGCGCGTGCTACTTTATCCTGATTGGGCCAACTGAAAATAAATAAATATTGGATTACAATAAGTGACTGTCGAATTCTTGAATGGATCAAGCCGAAGTAATAGAAGAGCTCGATGACAAGCATAACGTAACATAGCATAACATTACATAACATGACTTGACATGACAACATTACATGACATGACACGTCATGACCAGGTTTTTCAATAAGCGCAGGCGGCCGGCGAAATTCGCGTGATTTCGCCAAATACTTTTCCGGTACTTCGACTGAGAACTTAAACTTGCTCTTGAATAATGACTTCCCTTTCGGTTGTTACTGAAAAATGGCGAAAAAAGTCGCGTGGGAACAATGCTTTCTTCATTCTTCAGTTCGTGGAAACAAACCGCCATTTTGTTTTCAAAAGCATAAACTTTGACTTGCATAAATTAGTTTTCCAAATATGGGAAGTAGTGCCTAGTTTTTCCCAAAGGAAGAGAGTTCACTTTGTTTGGCCGGTTTACAATGGTTCTGTTTGGCTGAAAAAATGACTATCAATTGTAAAAAGGGTTTTAGTGATTTATTACTATTGGCAAGAATTAAATATTTTAAGAACTCATAAGATTATTTACATACTCTAAGTGAATAAATGAAAATGTATGGTTCTGTTGAAATAACCTAATTCTTTCTCGAGAATGGAGGAACTGCATTCTAAGAGGCCCAAATTTTAAATTTTACCGGGGGGAGGGCATGCCCCCGAACCCCCCTAGAAGGCTGCGCGAAACATGGATTTTTATTTACATGGATTTTTATTTACTTTCACGAAACATGGATTTTTATTTCGCAACTTCACACTCTGCATTTTTTACCCTTTTTAACATTTTACCCGTCGAAGGCTGTAGATCAAACATCCGAAAGCTCGTATTTTTAAAGTTTTTTTTTAGCCAGAGATCGTTTTCAAATTTTATAACATGTTTTATCCTGGCTGCGGCCCTTCAATATTTTCACGAAACATGGATCGTTCCTATCCCCCACCCTAACTAGCACAAAAAATGATGCCAATACAACATTAAAGATTACATTTTGGGAAATTTTCTTTGCGTTTTATCTATTAACAGGACACTAGTGGTCAGGAATTCACAGTGGTGTTGCTGGACTCTGAAGGAATAGACGCGGCGTCAAGTGAAAGCTCTGATGATCACTGTATATTTACACTCACCATTTTACTTTCTTCTGTGTTGATTTACAACTCAGCTGGGGTGCCGACCAGGACTAACCTAGAAGGACTTGAGTATCCTTGAATAATCAAAGCAATCAATACCGCTTGAAAAATTTATGTTAAAAGAGCAAATTACACATGAGTGCCATTTCCTCGTTCGCCTTTAACTAGGAAAATGGTTAGTTCATATCAACTCCAGCAGCTAGCCGCGATAAGACAGTTTCTACCAAAACGCTAATTATTGTTACAAAATTCACAGGGAACAGAGGAGTCAAGTTTGTCCTCAATTCAAAATCTCTACGGTGCAAAACGACCTTCAAAGCGATCGTGTATGGTTTAAGCGTACGTGGTCATGCAATACTTGTTTGCAGATCGTCTGGTGATATCGTATTCTGACAATGGTCGCCTGGGGCGAAAAAATTGTCGCCCTTCCGAATTTTTTCGGAAAGAAAACGCACGAGGGTACCACAGGCGGCCCAAGCGCACTATGTGAATTATTCATAAAGTACTGTATAAGCGAACGTGACCCTTACCTTCGAGCGGTGTTGTGTTACAAAGATGCGATTTATAAGGGTTTGTATGAACTCGACGATTTTGTTTCAAAAGGAATAATATGTAATGTTCTGCTAATAAAATCGACTAACCTTATTGCCTTGTTGTATTCTTTGTTGTGCGCCCGCTTCTCAGGCCTTTTTGAAGCGTTTTCGGTGAGTTAGCGCTGGCTGGTGGTGTTCCACTATAAACGTTTATAGTTGAATAATCCCCTCGACTTCGTCTCCGGGATTATTCAACAAAAATCACTGAGTCTTAGGTGAATAATTGTTTTAATATCATTTTCAGAGGCCTAGGTGAATATCAAAAACTGCAAAATAACGATAACGACAACGCTTGCATACGTGTAAACCAGTTTAATTCATAATTTGAATTTGAAATCATAATTTACACTCAAGTTTTAGCAATAAAACGGAACAAAACAAACACTACGAAAAAGATAGATATTTGGTACCTTTCTTAAATCGTTGGTGACAGCTGAGCAATTGTGCGAATCCTCTCGAAATTACTAGCTCCAGTGAGAAGAGAACTAACAATGTACTGCCAGTCGGTCTACCTTGAAAGTCAATTTGCAAAATTCCCAATGTTTTAAATATCCAGTGCCACTATTACTACCACTACCACTACCACTA
Organism: Oculina patagonica; assembly: GCF_052425735.1. Classification (NCBI taxonomy): domain Eukaryota; kingdom Metazoa; phylum Cnidaria; class Anthozoa; order Scleractinia; family Oculinidae; genus Oculina; species Oculina patagonica. The sequence goes on from NC_135761.1 coordinate 50,540,968, forward strand.
CCACTACCACTACCACTACCACTACCACTACCACTACCACTACCACTAACACTACCACTACCAATGCCAACACCAATACCACTTCCACTACCACTACCGCTACCGCTACCGCTACCACTACCACTACCACTACCAATGCCAACACCAATACCACTTCCACTTCCACTACCACTACTCCTACTGCTACTGCTACTGCTACTGCTGCTGCCGCTGCTGCCGCTGCTGCTGCTGCTGCCGCTGCACAAACATCCATTTCTGTGATCCATTTCTGTGATTAAAATGTGCTGCGTCCGTTAAACCTCTATGTTACAAATTATTTAGAATACTAATGTAAAATTCCTTGACATCGAACATAGATTTATACTGAAACTATCTCAGCGGATTCAGCTTCGTTCATCAGCCCAAACAGATTCTGCCCAAGGAAAAAGTACGGAAGAGGATGCAGGTCTTTTTTATAAAACCTTTCCATTCTTCATTTGGCTGTTAAGAGATGTTGCATTTTCTCTTCCGAGTGGCTGTCCTAACATAAAGGATTACTTTCTGACAAGGGTAGGTTCATGACCCCTACGTTTGAACGCAAATTGCCCGAGCTGACTGATTCTCCACAGTTGAACAAGAGTTTTGATAAGTTGAACTGGTTCCCGTTTTTGGCCCTCGGTGTGAACTGGCCAAGAGTGAGTTAAATGGTAGACGCAACACACATTTTTGATAGAATACTTTATGTACTTTTAATAAGAATAAGTATCCTCATTGATAAAACGAAGGCAGCCATTAATTATTTTAGTTGACGTTTTCGTGTAAGTTCTTATCGCATACAGTAACACCTAATCAGTCACTTATTGCTAACTCTTAGCAACTTTTGTACCAATTTAAAACTTGCTCAACACGTTTTAAATAACAACTGAAAAACAAGGCTATACATTCTGAACAGTGTACCTCCTTCAATCTCTACTTATTTCTCTTAGATTTTCAAGTGTTCTTCGAATTCCAATGATGACCAAGCCAGCAAAATAGCAAAAGGCATTTTGGACATCTTTCATGGTTTCGACGCTTTCAAGCTTCCTCCCCCGGCGTCAGACCCAGAAGTATTATTAAACCTTAACAATACGGAAGTACAACAGGCCATTAACAAATCGTTTGTCCGTGGGGTTCAGGAATTCAAAGCGATGTTGATGCCTAAGTTAGCACCAAAGAGCAGCTTCAACGATGGAGATTATGTCACTGGTGAAGGTAATAACTTAAAATAAAAATAAAAAAATATCACGTACACACGAGTGGTTATAAGGGAAAAATTGAGATGTTTGTTTAAGACCAATTTCTCAAGAAAAACGACATGTGATCATCAATATTGGCTTCAAGGCGTTCGTAGAACTCTTAAGACGGGAGAGCCATAAATTTCAACCGCGGGCCCACATTAGCATAAATTCGAAAAATTTGAAAAAAATTCACAGCATAGCCCTAGGTAAACTATAACTATAAATATATATTTTACTTCGATTCGATGAATATTTTAGGCGTACGGAAGTGATCTTGATTTTGCATCTCTCGGAAGCGGTTTCAGGGATCTGATACCGCACACTTCAAACACCTCAATTTCAAAATTAAAACGATCTCTTTCGAAACAACAAATACATCATCTAAAAGAATAGATAATTATACACATTTTGAATGGTTATTTTCTAAGTTTGAATCAATATTAAATATTTGGGAGATTTTTAATTCTTTACATCATTTTGAGACATTTCACGCAAGGCAAAATTGACAAAATTCAGCGCCTAAAATCATTGCCTGGTACATAAGCTAAGGTATAAAAACGTATACCACGTGAAAGAGCATTGTTTCTTCTTTGAAAATCCGTTTTCAAAACCACGGGCTACTAAAAAGACGATTTTTAACGGCCCGAAATGCAAGTAGTACTTTCGTGAAATTTGAGCTTCGCCGTAACGGCTTCGCGATGCTTGAAACTCACAAAGAATAACAAATAAACATATTTAAACAATACAGTTTTAATAATACTTGTCAACAGGTACCAGAACATACTCGCGAGACTATTTGGCGTGGTGTTGTATCATTTCTAAGAAATAAGAAACCATTTTAGCCGTTTTATTTGACCTCGAGTTCCAAAGTAACAGAAAGCAAACACAGGTCACGTAGCGTTTGTCAAGGTCAAAGCACCCTTTATCAGATCAAATTGTAATCAATGAATTTCATTTGTAACACAGATAACAAGAGCTACAATCAAATAATGTTCATACCTTATAATAAGTAGTCAAAGCACCCTGGAAACTTTAAGAAATCCAATCGAAGCCCATCGAAAACAACATCTATTCTTCGCTGGTTTGAGTCAACTGTGCTTATCGTTAGCTTGCGTTACATAATGGATAGACCGCTGACAAGCTGTTATATTTTGCGGGCTTGATTCTACAGAAGGACGTTTATCCGTCCTTTACAGTCTATTAAATATTTTATTATTGTTGTTAGTGACCCCTTTTACCCTAAATGTTTGTTAAGTAAACTAAAGCGTGACCTTAACTCGGGTGACTTTCAACAGATGCCACTTAGAAACGAACCTTTATTTTCTTAGGGGGGGGGGGGGGGAGGGGTGGACATTAGCCAAATAAATTGCTGCAGAGTAAAACCGGCTGAAATAATCTTGCAAGAAAGCCAAAAAATTAATTTCGTTAAATGAAAATGAAACATGTGAAAAATAAACATCTAGCTCAGCAAAAATTACCCCTCCCGTCTCCCATCTTCTCAAAAAATAATGGTTTTTAGCTCACTTATCTAAATACATCTCCTGTTGTGTCATTTGGTTTTACTATCTTTCTGTAATATTCATTGTTATTGGCTATTCCTTTATTTGAAAATATATCCTTTACTCTACAACTTCAAGATGAACTAAATGGCCAGTCTCCTACCCGATCTGGAACTTAGCATCCAGGTACTGGCGCTGATTGTCGTTAAAACGGCTGGCCTTTTTTGAAACTTTTAGAGCCCAGCCTTGCTCTAGGGGGGCCTCTGGGCACTCTTCATGATCAGTTGTCGTCGAGACAGCTAGTGTTGGCTGAAGGGAACAACCCTCTTAAATCTTTTTAGCGTACGCCAATACTGCCTGGTCAAAAAGGGTGTGCTTCTCAGAAACGAGTTTGCACTTTCCGAACAGCAAATGGCGCTCAAGGTTGTAGTACTTTTGATAGGTGCAGATGCACCCATCCACAGGACACGACAACAGCCCACTGCTTGCACCTTCCTCTTCTTCATCTCCGTCCTCGTCTTCTTCTTCATCCAAGTGTTCGATCATGGCTCGTTCGGCAGGTACGCGCCTTTCTTTAGAGCATGCCACAAAGTCTCCTTTAGACACCTCAGCCTTACACACATCTGGTAACCTTACAGGAACTGAATAATGGACCAGAAAAAAATATTAGAAAAAAGTAAAGGAATAACATAGTAATGTACAAATGAAACAAAATAGTAGGGAAGACTCTTCAAATTATTTGTTTATATATTTTATCTTATCTTATTTATTTTTTTATTTAATATTTTACTGGTAAGATGGGAGTTTCATCCAAATAAGAATAAGATGTTGAAAATAAAAAAAAAGACAAGAAATCGGATTGCCCATCATTAAATAGTTTTTTCCGATTTACTTTTTCCCTTGACTTTTTCTTAACACAGTAGTGAAAATATCAGAATAGAGGTATATAACTAATATAAGATATGCATGTATGTTGTTGTTGTAACTATAACCTTGTAATTGAGACCATGGTATATTCTTTCCCTCTCCAATGTTGCATGCCTTCCATACTGTGACACAGTCCTCTTGGTAGAGGAAATTGTTTAAGCTGCTGATACCCTCCCACCGGCCTGGAACCTCTTGCTGTGGCTTGTTGGTAGCATCGGTAACTAGGACGACCCGCACAGCACTCATGCCCCCGTGAGACAACATGGCTTCTTTGAAGTCGCGCGCCGTTACCACGTCGTGGCCCTGGTTGATGTATCATCGCACATAAGCCTTGATGGAAGCGGCTTTCCTGTCACAAGGCCCTTTACCTCCCTGAGGGTCACTGAAGTCGACTCTTTTTACATCAATCCCCGTCGCCTCTCCCATCAGACGGCATGCTGACAGCATGGCTGCACTGTGATAGCACCCAGCGTTATCTTGCCTTAGTGCTGCACTTGTAATTTCAGGATGCTTGAGCCATGATCGAACACTTGGATGAAGAAGAAGACGAGGACGGAGATGAAGAAGAGGAAGGTGCAAGCAGTGGGCTGTTGTCGTGTCCTGTGGATGGGTGCATCTGCACCTATCAAAAGTACTACAACCTTGAGCGCCATTTGCTGTTCGGAAAGTGCAAACTCGTTTCTGAGAAGCACACCCTTTTTGACCAGGCAGTATTGGCGTACGCTAAAAAGATTTAAGAGGGTTGTTCCCTTCAGCCAACACTAGCTGTCCCGACGACAACTGATCATGAAGAGTGCCCAGAGGCCCCCCTAGAGCAAGGCTGGGCTCTAAAAGTTTCAAAAAAGGCCAGCCGTTTTAACGACAATCAGCGCCAGTACCTGGATGCTAAGTTCCAGATCGGGTAGGAGACTGGCCACAAATCCGACCCTGGAAAAGTATCTCGGGACATGCGATACGCAAGGAAGGAAAATGGTCAGCGGCTCTTTCAGGTTGACGAGTTCCTAACTGCGCAGCAGATTCAGGGATACTTCTCGCGTACCGCTGCAAAATTGAAACACGCGACATCTCAGTCAGCTCATGTAACCGATGATAACGACCTTCTGGCGGCCCAAGAGGAAGAAGCCTTTACCTCTGCTCGTGCATCCATCCTAGACCAGTGCCAACTGGTTCATCCCATCGTGTATGACACACTTAATATGATATGTTCCTTGTATACTAGTAACAAGCTGACCAAACTCAGTGTTGCACAACTGCGGTCAATCTGCGATTTCTACAACATGGACATCGAGGCCCAATCGTCAAAGCAAAAAGCGCCTTACATTAGTTTCATTTCAGATATTGTTGGGTCGTGTTCTTGCACGAGGGTTTAAGATTTAAATGTTGACTATTGCAACTGATTGGAGAGCTGCTTTAAGGTTACACAATACCTGCAGAGGGCTACTTTTGTCGAAAAAACGTTTTTCATACTTAACTCAATATTTACTATAAATATAGCAAAAACTAATTGATAAATTGCTTAATAATAACTTGACCCATTTAGTTCATCTTGAAGTTGTAGAGTAAAGGATATATTTTCAAATAAAGGAATAGCCAATAACAATGAATATTACAGAAAGATAGTAAAACCAAATGACACAACAGGAGATGTATTTAGATAAGTGAGCTAAAAACCATTATTTTTTGAGAAGATGGGAGACGGGAGGGGTAATTTTTGCTGAGCTAGATGTTTATTTTTCACATGTTTCATTTTCATTTAACGAAATTAATTTTTTGGCTTTCTTGCACGATTATTTCAGCCGGTTTTACTCTGCAGCAATTTATTTGGCTAATGTCCACCCCTCCCCCCCCCCCCCCCCCTAAGAAAATAAAGGTTCGTTCCTAAGTGGCATCTGTTGAAAGTCACCGGAGTTAAGGTCACGCTTTAGTTTACTTAACAAACATTTAGGGTAAAAGGGGTCACTAACAACAATAATAAAATATTTAATAGACTGTAAAGGACGGATAAACGTCCTTCTGTAGAATCAAGCCCGCAAAATATAACAGCTTGTCAGCGGTCTATCCATTATGTAACGCAAGCTAACGATAAATGTTGTTTTCGATGGGCTTCGATTGGATTTTTTTAAGTTTCCAGGGTGCTTTGACTACTTATTATAAGGTATGAACATTATTTGATTGTAGCTCTTGTTATCTGTGTTACAAATGAAATTCATTGATTACAATTTGATCTGATAAAGGGTGCTTTGACCTTAACAAACGCTACGTGACCTGTGTTTGCTTTCTGTTACTTTGGAACTCGAGGTCAAATAAAACGGCTAAAATGGTTTCTTATTTCCTAGAAATGATACAACACCACGCCAAATAGTCTTGCGAGTATGTTCTGGTACCTGTTGACAAGTATTATTAAAACTGTATTGTTTAAATATGTTTATTTGTTATTCTTTGTGAGTTTCAAGCATCGCGAAGCCGTTACGGCGAAGCTCAAATTTCACGAAAGTACTACTTGCATTTCGGGCCGTTAAAAATCGTCTTTTTAGTAGCCCGTGGTTTTGAAAACGGATTTTCAAAGAAGAAACAATGCTCTTTCACGTGGTATACGTTTTTATACCTTAGCTTATGTACCAGGCAATGATTTTAGGCGCTGAATTTTGTCAATTTTGCCTTGCGTGAAATGTCTCAAAATGATGTAAAGAATTAAAAATCTCCCAAATATTTAATATTGATTCAAACTTAGAAAATAACCATTCAAAATGTGTATAATTATCTATTCTTTTAGATGATGTATTTGTTGTTTCGAAAGAGATCGTTTTAATTTTGAAATTGAGGTGTTTGAAGTGTGCGGTATCAGACCCCTGAAACCGCTTCCGAGAGATGCAAAATCAAGATCACTTCCGTACGCCTAAAATATTCATCGAATCGAAGTAAAATATATATTTATAGTTATAGTTCACCTAGGGCTATGCTGTGAATTTTTTTCAAATTTTTCGAATTTATGCTAATGTGGGCCCGCGGTTGAAATTTATGGCTCTCCCGTCTTAAAGACTGAAAAAAGAGACATTCACTTAACACATCACTCACATTGGGCAAAACGCTGTCGTGAAGAATCTAACTTGTTTTTAATGCAGTTCGCACACGTAACGATCCACCAGCTTGTACTGTAAAAAATAATAATCGATTTTTACAAAAAAAAAAGCAAGCAGTGTTATGTGTATGGAAATACTTCCATGTTTAATGAGAATCACGTTATATAAAGTGACGTCATACATCTTGTATCTCCCCTCTAAAAAAAGTAAAGCGTACACAAATATAACAATTCAAACTGATTATAGACATTGCCCTCAACAGCTCACTGTTCAAGATCTTATGCCAAAGGTCTTTTTAAAGCTAGTGTATTCAGCTGATAGCATCAACTTAGCCTTTAGTAGCATGTCAGTGATTAACAGTCCTTAATCGACTGGTAATACACAACGTCCTTGAGTCTGGGTTGTCTTCTCTGACATTTCGGCTATACGTCAGGGGTCTTGGCGATCTTTATGTCACTTCCTGGGCCCCTGGTGATCTGTTTGTCGACTTTCGGTCTAGCAGTTTGCCTTTGTTAACATCCATAGTCTTGATGATGTCTCTCGTGCTTGTACACTAAATGAACGAAGTGTGTTAGCAAGTTTACGTGACTGAAGACGATTTTTATGCCATTGGTGTTATCATTCCAACAATGACACCAGCTTTGACAGGAAGTAGTAATATGGCTCTTCTGTTAAAAATCTGTCATTTTTGTTGAGCTACGGAGCCATCTGTTGCAACTCTAGTCGTGCATCCACTAGCTGGGTAGTAGTTGGAATTTGGATCTTCAGTCTCCTGTTACGATAGTTTAAGATTGAAAATAGCTCATTCCAGTTCTCGGAGTGTTCCTATTTTACAGCAAGGCAATGGATGGATCGATACCATCTTTTCAAAATTTCTTCACTACAGATTTGGTTGCTTCGACATATGTTTCTTTCGCTTGTCCATTAGCTTTCGGGTACTTGGGAGATGTCGTTTTGCGCTTAAAAATCACCATTGGCTTCAAATCCAAGGAACATTGTCTGAAATGACTTCATCAAGTATCCAATGGTATGCAAAGGTGGATTTTAGTTGAGTGATGACTACCTTGTACAGACTTTTCGATAGCTTTGATTCAACGATTTGGAGTTTTCTTCTTAACCTCCTTGCTCTGGTGAATCTTCATATTAACCTAAATTAACTAATGTGTGTCTTTTTATTTGTTCACAATGTTCAAATTCAAGCGCTTGCTGTCCTTGTAAAGATCTACGTTGATGCCTTGAACACCCCTGGCACAGTTCCCAGTGTCCAGAGCGCTTGGGAAACGTTTCTTCACACAAAGGGCTCCGAGGCAAAACTCGCTGCCTTGCAGGTGTATGAAAGCACAATGACGTCACAGCTGGATGGTGTATTGCCTTGTGATAGTGACAACATTCGCCAGGTCCAACAAACCGCGATTGGAGAAGGCATGAAGCTGTTTCAAGAAGAAACTTTCGGGGTATCAGCCACAAGCATTGAAAACTACCTTGCTGAGCTTATGGTAAGAGAGAATGATATCATTTTTGCTCCTAGTGCATGTGTAAATAAACTAAACCAAGCAACCTGGTTAAACGAGCTGTTTGGTCGAATTTCATCCAGATCGCAAATGTCGGATAAATCTGCAAGCAGAAAACAACCAGGCCAAAATCACCATGTTGATTAAGTAATATTCTGTATGTGTCTACAAGTGCCATTATTTCTGTTTGTTTAAAAAATACTAAATTACACCAATTTCATAGACCACTCAAATGCACTACCTGTGCCTCTGATATCAGCCATGCCAGAGCCCACAATAAAAGGAAAAACTAAAAATATATATATATACTGTGAAATTGTCCTTACTCGTTTCTTTGGAAGGCTAGTTTAACTGATACTAGAATTTAAAAACGCTTTTCAAATATCACTAAGATTAAACTGATGTCAAAATACTTCGCTTGCTTAACTATAACAGCAGCGCAAGGTTCTATCGACGCAGCGAAATTCTATCGACGTAAGGACGGTGTTCGACACCCGTATGTCTAGTACCAAGCAGACATGTCCACTCTTCTTTGGGATGACTGTGAGACGTACCTTGCCACAGATTATAATTCTTATCATCAAGTGCGTTCTAAGAACATAACGAAAGTTGGAAAACGTTGGTCAGAGTTGACCCTGTGTTTGTAACTGTCATAATGATGACAGTTTCGATTCTTGTTTAGAAAAGTAAATGTCTGCCGTTCTTGTCCTTGTTATTTGCCGCCTAAGCAGTTGAATAAGGATTGAAAAGAATCGTAACACCGATCGAATGACTTGTGCCATGTCTGTAAAAATATTTCTACATGGCCTTAAATTTATTGTTGTGTAGCCACCTGGAAAGCTAAATTTGGGATACCATGCCACTGAGCACTGACCTCAGTGCAATTATGTGCTATAATCATGGTCGAAACAAGTAGTTGATCCATATAGAAAGGCCATCGTGTTTATATCTTAGTGTCACTCTAGTCACGATTTAGCCAAATAAACGGAAGCAAACAACAATTGATATCTCTTAGGAATCCATGAAGAATGTTTTGAAACGATGGCAAGAAGACAATGATCGCCTGACCGAGGAAGACTGTCGCAAGCTGCTGCGTGATCTCAAAGAGCAGCACTTGGATCCTGTTCTCAAGCAACTAAATGACAAAGATGGAGCTTCAATGACCTTTAATGAAATCAGGGAAGCTTACTCGGCAATTGAAAACGCCTTTCAGCTCAAAGCCAGGGGAGCCAGACATGTGCGCGCGCAAGTGCTCTCTGAGTCCCTTTCGGTAGGTTTGATCTGGGTTTTTAATTATTCAGACAGAAAAAGCTCACTTTCACTCGACGGTTTAATTTATCTCTAATAAAGAAAAAAAAGAAATGCATTAACCTGGCTCTAAGACACGCCTGGAGGACATTTTAAGGACACATGTAGCTACTGTTGTTGTTGTTGTTGTCTCGTGTCACGTGCATAGACTTGTGACACGAGTAGAACTACCAAGACATCCCATTCCTATGTAAACATTATACTAAAATTACAGGTGCACTCACGCACCTGAAATGCCTTCTTCTGTAAATTGGAACTTCTGGGATGCGCGTGTTTACTTACGCAATCAGACAATGACATTTTGAAAGAAATATAAATAGCGGTGTATTCGACTGTAATTAAAATTGTAAGTAAATCACGTGGCAATCCCGTATACCAATTTTGTTGTCCTTTTTTGTAAGATTATGTATAATTCGAATCATTTATTTTTCTAATGCTGCAGCAACTGGAATCAGAGATGAATAAGCACCTGGTACACTTGCAGCAGTTAAAGGACTATGACGAGAATCTAGCCAAAGAGAAAGCAGAAAAGGCCCATGAGGAGCAGAAAAGACGAAAGGTTGAGGTGATGAAATAAATCAAACTCCTGTAGCTGAGTACGATAAGAAAGCAGAGGATCTATGAATTGAACCAGAAGCATATGCTTCTGATTGAACAAAATGAAATGTTTATTTAACAAATAAAGAAGCTTGAGCCATGTTTTATACTGTCATAAAACACGACGGGCATTTGAGAACACGAGGGAAATGTAGAAAATATGAGCCGCAGGCGAATGTTTCCTACATTTCTCGAGTGTTCTCAAATACTCGGAGTGTTTTATGACAGAATAAAACCTGGCTTAGGCTTCTTTCTTTGTCTTATGATATAGATTTTAGACACCGCGAGTGAAAAGTTTAATTAAAAATAAAGTCTTGTAAATGTACAACGAGAGCGACCGAACAAAGGTGAAAATCAGCAATTAGTTTACGGGAAAACTAGAAAACTGACACAATTTCATTCAGTGTTCGACGTAAAGTAAGGCTAAGCATTTCAGGTAAGTTTTTTTACCTTTCAATCTTAATCTTGTCTTTTTGAACTTCAATAAACTTCACCGCCGCTGAGCGCAATTTAGTCTCGATAACAGCCGTGCCTTGGTTCGTTCGACTTGATCAAGGCGTATAATTTCCAGAAGAGCTATTGCTTCGGATCTTCCCGTAAACTTTAATTGTTGTCACAATTTTCCAGCATATAAATAGACGATTGAAGAGGAAATTGTCGAAGAAGATCTTTGAAAGAAAGCTCACTTGCTCACTTTCCTTGAGAAGTGAACACCTCAAGAAGTAAACACCGCGCCACAATTTTTCCCGTCTCCTCAAAATTTCACTTCGTTTACATCAAAATGAAATGTCCAGTGGATTTATACTTAAAAAGGAATTTAAAGAAAACAATTATTCCATTCGCCCTTGTTGGATACGAGTGGTTATAGCCAACAAACAGTCAACGACGCGCGAAGCACTCGAGGAAAGCTGACGAAAAACATAGGTTGTTAGCCAATCAGAGCGCGCATAGACTCCTATCTATATTATAATGGAACATAAAGTTGACTACCCTAGCTAGCTAATGCTGTGAAGTTTCTAAAGTAACGACCAAAACGTGTAACATAATTATGTTTTAGTTTTTAACGTTGTTTTACAACGTAAAGCTTTGTCAGTGACAAACATTTAAATAACTTTGTTATGCCTTTCCAAAAATGTTTTAATGAATTTGCAGACTCGAGGTTATAATTAAATAATAAACTTTGTAGAAAAGAATTCAAGATATAGCAAATTATGTGGCAGGGCCGTTCCAAAAATTTTCCAAAACGTCTTGTTTTAGTTTTTAACGTTGTTTTACAACGTAAAGCTTTGTCAGTGACAAACATTTAAATAACTTTGTTATGCCCTTCCAAAAATGTTTTACTGAATTTGTTGACTCGAGGTTAAAATAATAAACCTTGTAGAAGAGAATTCAAGACATAGCAAAACGTGGTAATATACTGACTCTGGAATTAAAGCAACCTAATAAAACATCAGATATGTTATTTACCGGTCTGGAAGTCCTTAGAAGGTAAAACTGTGCTCGAGGCTTTGTATAAGGCGTGAGGCGCAGGCCAAGGGCCTTGCTCGAGACCGAGGACACAGTTCTTCCTCATACTGACCGACATTTTCCTACAAATAACGTTCCCAGTTTTTGATCTACTCTAAATTGGTTTGAACCTGTCATTGCCTTATTAGTGACCAAAAGAAATGACCGGGTAATACAGCCATGTCGGCGAAATGCAAGTCCACCTACCTCTATTTCATACTTTTTTATAAGTGGCAAGCCACCCAATCCTATCGGCAAAATACTGCACCGACTACATTCATGTTTGGAAGTCAAGTGTTATTCAAAGTACCTTGGCAGTTCTCAGAATCCCTCCACAGAACGGCCAGAGAGGCAGCTTCACTCATGAACGGCCACGTTTGGATACAAATGTTCAAATCATCGTCAAATCATCGTGTGCTCGCTTATCAAGAAGGCAACGGCTGAATACTAACGTAACAAGGGAAATTTGAGCACTCAGTGTTTTGAAACAGCAAATTTTTCTTTGAGCTTCTTATATACAATCACGAAATTCGACAGATTGCCTAAGCCCTACAAAATTGCTTTACAAATCCCAGCAACTTAATATTTGGCGAGTTAACAAATTACCTGTTAAAAAAGGATAATCACGAGTGGGATGACGTCATGTGCACATTGAACTAGAGTTTTTTCGCCTGGCGTGGAAATTTAATTTTTCTAGAGTTTTGGTTGGCCATTCTGAGAAAACGTTCGTCTTAAAACAGTTATGAAAGAAGACAATTAGGTGGCAGTATTTTTTTTAGGACTTCTAAGATAAGACTTAACGAAAAACATAAAAGCTGTAACAATGCTTAAGAGATCAAAAGAAAAAAGTGTCGCTTTGAAACGAACAAAACGAACGAACCGCGAAGAGTTTAAGGGACAGGATAGCCGGAAATGCAGTACGGATACCTGTATGTGGATAACAGGTCATCCTAAAAGTTTTGGTAGCTATTCGTTTATCCCTCCTAAAATCTGTAATAATTTTATGTCAACAGTTTGTCTGTGACGTTACGCGTTGTCACAAGAAAAATTCTCATACATTTTATAAGCCTTTAGGCTTGATTTTGCATTAATTTACCCTCGCACGTACAAGGTGGGGGGGGGGGGGAGTGGGTCGATGCCAACCCTCTTGAAATTTTTAAATTTCGGAATTTTAAAAAAGGGATTTACTCTATAACGCTGTAATATTCAGTACCTGCTCATTTATCCCTTGCGAAAAATTTGTCAAACATGTTCCTATTATATTTAACATTGCCATGGTAACGTCACAACAACAAAAAAATTTCTGGTCGGAAATTTTCAGGTTTTTTTTAAATAAAAATTGTACGATACCTTTTATTTTTTACATTCCGAAAGCATTCTGGCTTGATCTTGCATCAGTTTTCGTTATTTTGTGATGGTCAAATCTAAATGGTGACGTCCAAGATGGCGAAACCAAGATGGCAGGTCTAACGCCGTCATTTAGCGTCTTATGTCAGCTTGTAGAGTAAGCTAAGGGCTTTCTACGCAGTGCAAATAATTTCACTGAGCCTTAATAAAACGAAAAACCTGGGGAGGGATTCCATCCTCACCCCGTTAGTACGACGGTGGGGGTATGATTTTCCTTCTACGTCCGAGGTTTAATTAGCCTATGTTGCAGACGAACTATACCCGGTATAGTCCGTCTCCTGTGACAAAAAGAATTTGCCACTCCCCTCCCCCCTCTTTGTCTTACCCGGGTTTTCTATAATAGCCTCTGATTGGCACTTGTATATAGTAGAAAAAGGGTTAATTTTTTCTATTATTTCCAGATTTTCTATGAAAATAGGGAAATGCAAGATGGCGGGGGGGGGGGGGGGGCTAATGACGTCATATGACGTCACAGTCCTCAAAGCTTGTGTCATCTTGCGAGCCAAGGGCTTTCTATTCAATGTAAATCAATTTTGCTGTGCCGTAATACAACGAAAGCCTTAAACAGATTCCATCAACCCCCTCCCCCTCCCCACAAGCCCCACTGTACCACGATGGGGACATGAATTTACATGTACGAGGGTAAACATGTTGACACAAGACTCTTTCTGTTCTGTTTGATTACCGCAGGAGGAGAATGCTCGCCTGAAGCAGGAGCAACGCATGAAGGAGAAGCAGGTTCGCTATTTTATTATTATTACTATTTTATTATTATAGTACACTCAACAAAATTACTGGATCAGTACAATTAATCCCAAATATTGTACTCTGCACATGGAAGATTGCTTATTACTTTTTTTTATGAAGTTTGGCCATTGCGCATGCGGGCAGTTAAAAGTACTTAAATATGATCTTAAAATTGATCGGGCCTTTCGCTGTTTAGTCCAGTCCCTGAACTCTCTCTTTCGCGCGCCCTTCATAGGGGTTGAACCCAGGCGCGAGAAGAGAGAGTCCAGAATAACTTGCATGCGCATGCTCAGAACGAACCAATCAGAAGCGAGGAGTGTGGCGTCACTTGCTTAGGGCGCGCGCGCTGGTTAAAAATGCTCGCTCAAATGACGAATTCCACTACGCGACCAAGCGCGCGAATAAATGCAAGAAAAAAGTCTTTGCTAAACTGCATCCAAAACCAATTCAATAAACAGCTACAAAATACTGAGAATAGTAAACGGATGGCGAATTGTGTTTTGGCCGATAGCTTTTAGTAGACATTGACTGGAAAGCTTGGCTTTTTTAAAGTTTTTCCGGTGACCCTGCATTGGTACACGGTCGCGTAGTTGACTCGTCATCTGTGCACGCGCGTTTTCAAAAGTGCTGCAAAATTGGGGGAAAAACTAGCGCATGAGCATGCAAGTTATCCTGGACTCTCACTTCGCGCTACTGGGTTCAACCCCTATATAAGGCGAGCGGAAGAGAGAGTTCAGTGACTGAACTATTCGCCGTTCGGAATAAATATGACAGACGATTTGCCGGGAAACAAGTTTAAAAGACGCCGGGAAGGACCGAAGAAAGATCGCAGACCGACGAAGACTTTAACAGACATTGGTGCGACTGGTCTTTGGCTGAGCAGGAAGCTAAAATCAACTTTAAGCTTGATAAGCTCTTAAATGTCGTCTGTGAATTCGATTCCATGAAAACACGGCTAACTGAATTGAAAGAAAAAAAAGAAAACTGAAAAACGCGTCGGAAAACACTGCCTCTGAAATATCGAATCTAAAAACAACCACTGTCTACACATGTGCCACTAAGGAATTGAATGGTTTGAAGGAGGAGGTCGAAAATCTGAAGCGTCGCAATATCAAATTAGAAGCTTATTCCAGGAGAGAGAACATAAAGATTTTTGTAATCAAGGAATCTGATGGTGAAACGAATGAGAAAACCGAAGAACTTGTCTGTACTGTGTTGAAAGAGAAGATGCAGATCGCAAGTGATTGTGTGGACAATATTTGCTTTGAACGTGTTCACCGAATGACAACGCGACAAGACAGGGCGAACTCTACGAAACCAAGGGCAATTATCATGAAATTTAGCTTCTATCAAGACAAGGAATATGTATGGTCCTTTGTAAGAAACCTCAAAGTTTTAGAAATTGAAGTTGCCAACGATTTTCCCAGCGAGATTGATAAGTGACCTGTCATGATTAATTGGGGAGAGGGCCACTATATTTGGGGGGGAGGGCCACTACTTTTTGAACGCCACTTTGGGGACGGCCATTATTTTGTAAACTGTATTAAGGGGAGGGCTCTGCCTTTTTTAAGCGTACTATACAACTCTACCAGTTGTGTCTCAAATGATTTTTATAACAAGTTCTTAATTTTGAAACTGATGTCTGCCCTTTCTCGTGACGTCTAACGTCAGAACAATGGTGTTGACTAAAGATTTACGTCAATATCCAAGTATGGCCAGAAAGGTGTTTTTCTCTTTTCATAGACTGTATTTTGACTCTGCTTTACCTCTTTGCCTTAACTACATATTGTCTTTTGCCCCCGGCAACAGTCAAACATTTTGTCAAGAGTTTTTATTTAACTACATCCTGCAATCAGGCGTTCTTTTAGTCAATTACTTGCAGTTCATTATTTTTGACAGTTTTGAGTTTATTTCTTGTGATTTTAGAAGACGTAAAATAAAAACCGGGAGAGCATGCTCCCGGACCCCCATAAACTTGCCTATGTCATGTGAAACAGCCGTTTGAGTCAAGGCTTCTTAGGCCTACGCATTAAGCTTGAGACTCATACAGGCAGATGCAGTCTACACTAAAGCAATTATTTTCAGCATTAAAGTAATTTTGAATTAAACAGTTCAGAATATTTAAGTACATCTAATCAATGATCTTATGGCCCTATTCTCCCAGAGTCTTTAAGATTCAGATGATGAATCAGTGATCATCTTAAAACATAGTATGTCGCTACTTTTTAGTTTCATTTTGTTACCTACTTATAATAGCTCGAAACAACAGTGATCTAAATGGCGTTCTGGAAGAGACATATTGTTGCTCATATTATTGCCACCAAAATTGCCGGGGAGGGGGAGGGGGGGGGGAGGGGGGGTAATACAAGGCCACCGTAGAGGGCACGCAACTTCGCTCATTCCAAAGCTCACCCTTAATGCCGATTTCAGTTATAAAGATCTGGGGTTGCCATCACCAATAACAAAAACATAGAAAATAAACAAAAGACAAGCAACAGATGAATTGCAAACCAGTGGTTTTTACAAATCAATAAACTGTTTTCGTTTGTGTACATTCAAAGGGGAGGGTCACAATTTTTTAGACTCTAATTTGGGGAGGGAGGGTCACAATGGGGGAGGGTTAAATTTTTTGAACTCACTTCTTCGAAGATTTTATCGATTGAGCAATTTTCATACATGAAAGTCATAAGACTACTGCAAGCCAATATTGTTCAATTACGCATAGTCTCATAGGAATATTGCAACATACCTTGTACTTGATACTTTGTAGTAATCTAGCTATTTCATTATCAGTCTTGCTACCGAGCATTGACAGCATTAGCATTCGCAATTACTAGTTTATAACTAGTAATACGTGACTCGCAGGGCCTCGCGAAGCTCTGGGTTGGGGAGGGGGGAGGGGGGGGGGGTGTTATAAATAAGGAGTGGATTATTTGAAGTTGAACATTTATTGAATTGTACATATTCAATTTTCCAGAGTATAGTAGGCAGGAAGATATATTTGTTAGAAATTTCAACGGGCATGGCCGCGACACCCTCGTTCCCAGGGTCTACTCCGCTTTGAAGATGGTGACTTTTTCTGGTTCGTAAAGAGGTATAAAGCGTTGGGAAGCGCAGACTATTTTCAAAATCATCGACAAATTATTGGATAGTCGCATTTTGGACATTTATTTGATGGCATTAAAAAAAAAAAAAGAAGAACGAATGGCAGGAGGATTCGAAGCCTCCGCCCGCGCGCCCCTGATGGCGATGAAAGATTTATAGCCTGAATAGGCGTTGAGGGAGTATTATGTGGGAATCAATGTTATTTTAATCCGAAAAGAAAAACGATAAAAATGAAAGGCTCAGGATTCGAACCAACAAAAAAAAAAAAAAAAAAAAAAAAAAAAAAACCCAGCCGGATTCGAACCCCCGACCTCAGTTCCGAAGATCTGATTTCAAGTTCGACGCCTTACCATTAGGCCACCAGCGCGCGGCGGCCGTGTGACGTCATTTCCGCCACACACCAAGCTCACAAATATATATATATAGAAATATATATGACCGTAAACTCCACACGAGATTTCATCCCGCCTGATCCCTTTGAGGGACAAAATTATACACCCCGCTACGCTCGGCCTTCGGCCTCGCTTCGCGAGGAATAAGTACTTTTAGTCAGCATTTTAGATAGTATTAACAAACTTATAAACATCTTAAGAGGTCTTTCCATCTTTGGGAAGGTGACCGTTGTAAAGTCTCTAATTATTCCTAAGTTTGTTTATATTGCGTCACTTCTAACCACTCCCAAGAGTGTTATTAAAGAATTAAACCAGCTGTTATTTAAATTTCTATGGAAAGGTGTGGATAAAACAACTCGCTTGTCTGTAATAAATAAATATGAAAAAGGCCGTTTAGAAATGGTTGATTTAGAAACAATGATTAAACTAGCGTGGTTAAAAAGAATGTTCGGTGTAAACCATGGTGCGTGGAAAGATTATATACATCATCAGCTTAAGCGTTTCGGTAGTCTTTTCTTACTTCAGTTTTACTACGGTGTAAAAGATCATCCTATTCCCTCACAGTTTTATGCTGAGATGCTCCAGTGGTGGGCAGAGTTTCGAGACGAGTTTTCTACAGAAAAGTATTGGCATAGTATAATATGGAACAATAAAGATGATCGCATAAACCAAGCTCCTGTATTTTAGAAAACATTTTTCGAGTCTGGTATTTTTTGCGTAAATGACCTACTACTCGATCTGAATAATTTGGACTCATATAATACAATTCAATTTCTAAACAGGTGGGAAAAGTTAACTTCTTTACTGGGGCAGGTCTTCGCCATGCTATACCTTCTCACTTAAAAATGAGTAATCACATTTTTATGACAAGCCCCTCTTCATTAGTAATCTCAATGACAAGGCTTTTAGTGTTGTAAGGATTATTACTCGTTGTTATTGAGCAAAAAAGCACAATTTCCCAACAGGTCACTAACTCGATCTAAAACGTGAATTTGACCTAACCGTAATTAAGTCTCATCTCAAAACCCTCAGCCACTTTTTTTTCGACTGTATACTCAGAGACTTTTTGGAGAGAGTTTGAGCTTTATTTTTCATTTTATTTCTAAAGAACCTGTTTCCCTTACTTTAAAAGATGTCATATATAATAGGTATTATAGATCCAAAACGCCCCTTGCTAAATTACTTGTTATTGATAACTAAAGTATACCTATGGGATTGCAGAAGGACAAATATGCTACCAGAAATAATTGGTCTAAAGCGTAAGGTTAAAACCAAGTTTGAAATTGAAAAATACGGTAGTGCGTTATAGATCAATTTAAAAGTACATGGGCAATTAACTGTAATTTGTTGTTTAATATATAATATTTCTTTCTTGTAGGAATCATATTGTGTTATTTCTTAGGAAATGACTGTAATATAATGTGATTAGTACAAATGTAATGTAGACAAGGTTTATACGTAATGTAATTTTTTTTGTAAGATATCTATGCGCATTGGTACTATTTAATTTAAAATAGTCTATGTACTCGGCGATAAGTAAATTGATCGTTTAATTATCGAATTAGTCAATGTTAGTCAGTTATTTAAGCATGGTATTTTTTTGTAATAAATGTATTTGTTAGCAAAAAAAATGTTACGAAATTGACCCAAAAGACATCCGAAGATTTCTTATGTTGACTCGAAGCCTTCAGAGTCAACTAACTCGTGATAATAGGCTTGTGCAATTTTGAGAACTTCTTACACCTCACCGGTAAGCTGTTATCACGATTTTTTCTCGCGGCCGTGCGATTTTCTATACAATCAAAGGACTCTTGAGCCAGCTCATTCATGTAATGGCTACTTTTCATTGTTTTATTGGGTTTAAACCAAAAAAATTGTGCTAAAGAAAGACAAATAACAGTTTGAAATAGCAGGGGCCAACTTGGAATAGCCAATAGTTAATCATTTAAAAAAATCTTTAAAAGTTAATACCCGATTCCCTCTATAGCGCGCGCCTGCAGGGAATCACGGTGGTCGTATTCATCAAACCACGCGCGAGACTCAGCAATGTCCATCGTCGCTGAGTCTCGCGCATGGTTTGATGAATACAACTACCGTGATTCCCTGCAGGGGCGCGCTATAGAGGGAATCGGATATTGGCTGGCCGTCGCCTTTTGGATTAGTTTTAATTGGATTAATTCTATTAAGTTGGCTATAGCCTGACACACAAACTCGTTAAATCCAATAGTTGGGCAAAAAGGTTGGTTAGACCACGACTAGTGCTAATATATGCTATCTTCGGGGTTTCAAGGTATCTTTAATCTTACATAAAACAAGTTAACATTGTAAGTGAATGTCTGCAACTCAGTCTGATGATATAGATCGGCGAAAATAGTCTCTGCTGCATGAAAACGTTTAGCAGCAGGTGGGTACCTGTGGAGATAAAGTGTAAAGATGCGATTTAACTACGAAACACACTAAAATTGCTAATAGTTCATTTAATTAGCACTGAAGCAGGTAAAACATTGGCAAGAAATAATTAAAAAAACGCGAATAAAGAGTAAAATTAATGGTGTGTAGGTGATTTTCTTGGTAATGGAAAATGAAACAAAATAAGAAAACTAGGGGTGTTTACCATTTACAAAACATTTCCCGAATTTCCGGTTCGTTCCACTGGAAAATTCCCGAAATAAACGGACAACCTGAAAAGGTAGTCCCGTTTTTTCCGGTGGAAACTTCCCAATGGAAATTCGTGTTCCATTTACAGATTTCTCGTCTTTCTCACTAGTCCCAAGCCTACTCACGGCTCCTCAACTAAAATGGCGGGTCAGTCTTATGTAAATTCTTCATGGTTGAGTTTTTAGGGTTTAAACGAGTGCTCTACTCAAGTATTTGCATCAGTCCTACAAAATATACTGAGTCACGATAAATGGTAGGTAAAATTTGTGCCTAAAGCCAAGCTTTCTTTGGGCAAAGCAAGTATATTAAATTCATCGATCGAATATGCTGACAAAGAACATTCAAAATAGCGTTACTATTGTGGCACAGGTAGCGTCTCATGAAAGTTGCAGCCGCTGCAAGGATACTGATTTCCCCATAATCTTTTGAATTTATCAGATTTTCCTCGTCAACTATAAACTTTATGATTTCATTCATCACGGCACTTGAGTATAAACATCTTTCGCGGATGATTCGAGAGAGCAACAGAAACAAAGCAGAGAGGAGCCTGTGAACGAATGAGACCCGTCTAAATGGAACGCACTCTTCCCAAATTCCGAAATTTTTTGTAAATGGTAAACACCCTAGGCCAAGTGGAATGTGACTTCCTGAGGTACGCTATGTTGTATTACACTAGCAGGCGGTTTATAAAAATAAATTAAAGCTTTAACTTCTGCTCAAAAATAAAGAAATTGTTCTCACTTCGCTTGTTTTGTGTTGTCCTTTTGGGTTATTTCGTCGTTTTAAGGGGTTTTGAGGTTTTTGTCGAACCCTTATTTTTTGCCCACGGTCTTCAACTTCCGTCCACATTTGGTTAATTTTAATTATCTCAAAATTCAAAAAACAAAAATCATATGATTGTTAATTTGGGATAAAAAGTTATATCATTGCGCTAAACTTGAGCTCAATCGGATGGAACAATAAAAAGTTTTTCCGAGAGTTCCGCTTCAAGCGCTCTGCTGGCCCGGGTATACTTTCTTACATCTGTTTAACAGGGTTAAGTTGGAATTAAGAATGGCCCAGTCTGCAATTAAGAAATATAGCCCGACGAAAACGCAATACTTTTGCATGTTTCTTAGTTGCTAATATTTAAGAGACCGTCTTTCTTAAAAATACCTACTCAAATTCGCGTCAAAAAATAATTTTGCCTGAAACTGTGGCAACTGAAAGACTTTACCGAGGCTAGAACTAAAACAGATTTGGTTTGATTTAAAATGATTTTCAGGCCGCGTTAGGAGCCATCAAATACTTCGCCCCTTCGGAACCCGCGCAACATCTGAAAAATTAGAAAAATGGGCATTTTTCGAGCCGCTGTCAAATATTTTATTTGCATCGAACACCGACAATTTTATATCAATTTGTTTATAAACATTTCTAGTTTCCTTAGAAAGTAGCAACGTTCCCCCCGTTTTATCTGGAAATGCGAAATCAAGGATATAAGGACCACTGATCGGCATCGAACGAAGGTTGAAAAATGGCCTTGATTTAAAAGCGAATATTTCAATTTCGGGACCTAGCTGATAACTCTACTCTACACAGCGGAAAAGTGCTTAAATTGTGCTTATCTGCTTAAATATGCAAAATCACATGTACTTTTTCAGTATTTCAAAAGTTATGACCGTTTGTATTAGCACATGTGCGAGTAATGACGACAATATAAGCGGAAATGTTGTTATTACCCGCACATGTGCTGATACCAGGCTGATACAAATGATCACAACTTTTGAAATACTGAAAACGTACATTGACTGGAATTTGCATATTTTAGCAGATAAAGGACTACACTTTTCGGCCGTGTAGAGTAGAGTTATCAGCTAGGTCCCGAAATTGAAATATTCGCTTCTAAATCAAGACCATTTTTCAACCTTCGTTCGATGCCAATCAGCAGTATCCTTGTCATCCTTGTCAATATCGATGCAGTATCGATGCCAATCAGTAGTATCCTTGATTTCGCATTTCCAGATAAATTGAGGGAAAAGTTGCTGCTTTCTCAGAAAACTAGCAATGTTTATGTGCAAATTGATATAAAAATTGTCGGCTTTCGATGCGAATGGAATATTTGACAGCGGCTCGAAAAATGCCGATTTTTCTAATTTTTAAGACGTTGTGGCGGGCCCGAAAGGGCAAAATATTTGATGGCTCCTAACGCGCTCTGAAAATCATTTTGAATCAAACCAAATCTATTTTAGTTCTAGCCTCGGAAAAGTCTTTCAGTTGCCAGAGTTTAAGGCAAAATTATTTTTTGACGCGAATTTGAGTGGGTGTTTTTAAGAAAGACAGCCTCTTAAAGTGTATATGACATGAAAAATATTTTCTGCTAATTTGAAAGGCCTTTCAAAAAACAGAAGAATGGCGTTTTTCTTTTCGAAATATCTTTTTTCGTTTTAGAGATATTGACGTTTTTGTATTATGCAAATTAGATCAGTGATGACGTCACAATATTTGACTCTAAAAATGGTAAAATACTGAATAAACAATATCTCTAAAACTATTAAAGCAGTGTTCTTGGAACTTGGCACCACAAATGTGCATCACAAAAGAAACAAAATGTTACTCTTAGGGCTGTTGCCATGACAACAGTTTTGCCGCTGGTGCTGTCTCAATAAAAACTGAAATTCCCAGTTTTTGTCTTAAACCAAGAACCATCTAGCGCAGCCAAACCAATGGTGGGAATTAAGGCAATATGGGAACTATGTCTGTTCTAAGCAGGACCCTTTGTCTCACTTTAGAGGTCAGATATGGGGATATTCAAAATACATCAAAATCAACATTCCAACGTGGAAGACCACTTACCTTATAAATAGTAATAATATTTTGTTGCGTCTGGTGGTTTTTGAGCGGCATGCTTGTCTACTTAAGTAATTGTTTGTCTAGGCCACGTTCAAAATTGGACCTTTTGCAACCTTGACTGTTGAGAGCGCTAAAAATATATATATATAAATTTTAAAAAATTAGTGTCGTTGCATTTACTTAAAACCTAAGATAGTTGACTGGGCAAAGTTTCAGGGGAAAAGATTATCCGCCTTTACAGAGACTGTAACCTAAAATCCAAAATATAATATCCCATTTAACTCTGACACATCGGAGAGTTAGATAAAAATGTTGCATACCCAAATACTCACCATTTGTCGAAAAGGTAACCAATCATAAAAAGCCCGTAAGACCGAATTACAAAGAATGTCCAATGATTGCAGATTTATACTAGTACTGACGACTTTAAAGCTTACTTAAAGTGTCATTGATTTCTGTGCCCTAATAGAAAATTCGAACTGAAGAAAATGACTTGAAAGAGGTTAGTAATTATCAGGATATCCCACTATGATTTTCAGATAAGAGAATTGGAAGCCCAACAGGAAAGAGACAGAGAACGGAGGGAACAACAGCACATGAGGAACCTGTTGGCCCGTCAAGCCCAAATGGAAAATATGCGGCTGATGCGGTTAGCAGAAAACGTTCAAGTTAACGTGCGATACAGCAGCACAGAAGGATTCAATTGGTCCTTTTCAATAAATTAATAAACAATATGAAATAACCATTTTAAACTGCGGATATAATGCCAAGAACCAAGAGAAATCGAATTTGGACGTCTCCTTAAGATCCACAAACCTAATTTGGCTCAATAAATAGAATTCGCTCAAAATCCCTCCAGTAATTTCTTATTATAAGTAAGTAACAAATATGGAATTAGACTGGAGAAAAATTGTCGTCTTTATGAAATTTGGATGAAAACCTTTTACACCTTCTGGTGGCCTCGATGGCCATTGGCCGGATCGTGAAATTTGGTAAAGTCCAACCATTCGCTCTAATACAAATATTGCAGCTACATCGCTTAAATACCGATACTTGTGAACAACAAGCCTTGGCCTTTTAAACTGGATGAACCGCATTGAACAACTTTGATTGTCAAGAAAGAGACGAGGATCTAAAGTTTGGCTATTTTGGACGTTTTCAGGCCAGCTCAAATTTTCCTTAACTTTATGTAGTAAAATATCAAAAGTGGCTCGTACTCACAAGTTAAACTGCATATCAGCGGCAAGCTCCATCCTTCCGCTCTGAGAATATGTAAAAATATTTGGCCGTTCTCTACTCCTGGTGAAGCCTTTATCGGCCATGACCGAATCCCCATCGTCAAATGGCAAGTCAAGAAATCACGATCTTTCAACAATCTCCCTGTCGGAAATGCTTCCTGTATACAATTGACTTATAAATGTATTTGCTCCCAATGGGGAAATGCCCACAAGTCCTTTCAAAGTTGTATGGTTTTTATAGCTACTGAACAATTGTTTTGTCGACAGTTTCCCTTGATGGCCAAATGTTGATAGATCCAAATCGTAAGTACATGAAATTTATCCAGCTTAAAAAAATTCTGCTTACTGTAGATTGCGAGACATTAAACAAATGTGCCAAATGTGTCTCCAAACATCCGTGCCTTAAAAGACACATAACGAGGAAAAACTCTTCCACTGGTTTCAGATTTCTCGGTCTTCAGCGTTTCGCAGTGAACTTTGGCGGAATGTTGTAATGGTCTGAAGAAACATCATGACCTCCTGACAACCAGTAGCGTATGTTCTCCCCACTTTTGCCTGGATTTAAATATTCAAACGTTGCCAAAAATGTTTTATAATTCGGAAAACCCGTGTAGAAAACCATTGAATCGTCTGAGGTAAACCTTTCAAGTTCAAACATTCTTGATTGGAGACCTTCGCATTTCTCTTCTAACGCTGAAACCTTTTTCTGAAGTACAACGCATTTTCCCCCGAGCTCCCTAACCTTCTGAAGAGCCTCGTCCAGTTTCATCTGAGCAGAACAAGAGCAGGTCTCATCAGAAGTAGAACTATCGGCGCACATCTCAGAGTCTGCGGCTTGAACAATGGATTCCTCGCTCACTTCTGTTTCTGAGTCGGACAGACAAACTGTGTTCACCACTGGCGTTGTATTCGACAAATTATCTGAAATGCACTCTTTCGCTCGAGATTGTACCTGATATGTTCGCTTAGTCGGAGGCGGTCGCTTTCTAGGTGAGCTTCCTTTCCATGCGAACCTAGAAGGGATAGCATTGGCCTTCAATTGCGGACGTCTTCCGCCAAGGCTCTTCTTGATATCCCTTTCATTGAAATATAAGGAACAGACTTTGGTACTCTTCGTGACCTGAAAGAAGCTTCCGACTTCTCTGCGTATGGCATGTATCCACTGCTTTCTTAGTTCTTCTTCGTTTGGAAAGTTAAAAAAACTGACATTTTGTCCCGCTGGTCCATTCTTGCCTCTCTGAGTACACAATGGTACGCAGCAGTGTCTGTTTGTACTTGAAGACATTGATGCGAATCTTCGTAATAAAAACGCTATGTAACCTCCAAACAAGACAATCTAAATCACTCTTAACGCTCTCAGCAAAAAAATCTTGAAAAACGTTGAAAACGATGGCTGAATTGAAGAGATAAACATGAAATAGCACGAATCCTTCATACAAATGTTTTAATTTCCCGCGAAGCGACGTCTCACTAGCCTCGTTTCCATGTACTCGGCCCAAGCTTTAACCGCGCGTCCGCCATTTATGAATAAGGTGTATTGGATTTGCGACATATACAAGTGCTTGTTTTTCAAAAGAAGACAAAATCCTCAATCTGCACTCTTTCAACTTGAATTTTTTGTCTGCGTCTAGACAAATAACTACTTCAGATATCTGTAGCGTCAATACGTGAGATAACAAAAAAAAAATAAAAATAAAAGAGAAGAAACCTTAAGGGAAATCACCAACGTGAAAAGCTACCTTTTGCTGTCGAAAACGTTTTTGCTGAAGAAATCGTTACATGTTTGATAAAAGCACCAAACTTTGCAGAATGATTCTTTAAAGACTATTCAATAATTTTATCCGTGGCTCCACTTGAATTTTCTCTTGCAATTTGCAAAATTTCCTAAACGTTTTTGACCACGAACAAACTCTCAAGCACCGCTACCACGCCATTTTGAATTGATGCAATGACAGTGGGACAGAAGCAAATATTCCTCTACTCCGTAAGTAATTTGCAGTTCTATGCTTAAATATTGTAAAAATATATATAAATTGAAGACACTGTTGAAGTTTTCGCTAAAATTTCAATTTTTAGATGCAGTAATCTAAAATGTTTATTATGGTAAAATTGTAGTTTGTGGCCGCCCAGGGAAGCGGAAAATGCTTAAAGAAGCCTTGAAGAAACTAGATTACACAGAGGTCGCACAAGGTTTTGGTCAAGCTAAGACAGCTTCAATAATAAGAAAATACATTTTCAGCAACGAGGCATATAAATTTATGGATCGTTTCCATAAAATAGTCAAGGAGCGTCGTTACCATCTAGCCTCAAAACCTTAATGTTCTTAATTTTCAATGGAGACGGTTTGAAAAAGAAAGATAAGCACGAGTCCAAAGCATGCCTTACCGTTGATCAGCCTATTGTCTATAACACAAAGAAAAAATTCAAAGGAATCCAAAACAGAAACAAGGCACTCATAGGAGCGTGAACCGCCTCTGCCCGTCTACATTGACCTGAAAATACATAGATTCACGAGATGCAAGCGGATCATCCAGCATTTACACCAGCTGGAAATTTCTATTTCCTATGTCAGGGTCACACAGCTTGAAGAGTGCGAGCGCTGTGAAAGGTCTGTTCACTGTTGGTGCCTTAGACAACCTTCAAAAAGCGGCTCTTTTCTTGTTACCGGCATCAGTCTCCTCCAGTTTCCAACTGAGAACCAACCAGGTATAAGTACACAACCAGTTACAATTTCTCCATCTGTACCTAGAAAGCTCTCTGCCTTGTTCCACGCTTTGTCTGGTTGTAACATCACATCCAGATTTAGGGGAAAGGGCAGACTTGACAGGCATTTAAAGAGGAAACAGAAACACTTCCCTCCCATGCGACTAGCCTCCCATGCGATTGAGTCCCTTGATGCCGACTGTGAGCACTTCCGAAAAACTGAACGGCTGGTTATTATCATTTATGACAAAGTGAGTTCGTCCTTTTTCCTTAACCAAACTAAGCTTGAACTTTTCTGTCTTAAGAACGTTCATTGAGAAGATGACACCGAAGGACAATGCTTTGCTTTAACTCACAAGACGGGCGTTCAACCTAGGACACTTGTACTGATACTGAGCAAAATATCCCTTCATCAGACTTTATAAACACCTTATCGAGTTTCACTCTCCTTATATTTTTCATGTTTTTATGTTAATGTTTGGATCAAGGGGGTGGCTAGCCACCCAATTAATCTAACGCCACTAGATCCACCCATGTCTAGGATATTACAATTCATTTTTTCAAGCCTCAAGCCGCCACATTTTTTTCTTTTGTCGGTAAAAAAGGACTGCGTGGGATGCTAGTTTTAGGGAACCTGGAAATCGCGTGACTTTTTCTTCAATTTGCCTTATGGGTAATAAATATTTGATAAAGGCCTTCACAAAATAGCGACGGACAGCCCCTGAAAAATCTAGTTGACCGCTTACGAAAGGGAACATTGCAGAACAACTTTTATGAATTTATGCAAATGAGCTCAAAATGTTCAGTTTTAAATTGCAAGAAAAATAAAACAAAATCGGATGGAGCCACGGATAAACTTGAAACAAGAATCGAAAAGAGGCTGCATGCAATACTCTCACAGTGCCTCTCTCCACCCAGGTGTATAAATGGGTACCGGCGAATTTACTGCTGGGGGGTAACCCTACGATGGACTAGCATCCCATCCAGGGGGGAGTAGCAATACTCCTAGTCGCTTAATGCTACGGAAACCGGGATAAGCTCCGGCTGTATGGGCCACTTGGCTCGGACACAGACTTAAAACGGCAGCTCGATTTTGCGATTCAAAACTCCGGATCCAAACTCGAATGGTAAGAGGATTATCGTCTGGCTTTACGTGGCAGACACGTACGAATTTTGCCGAAATTTGCTTGTTTTCGCTACACTAACACACGGTTTGTTTTAACGTTTCGCCATTCGCTTATTCAACACCCCTCGGACTCCTGTAATACCAAAAAAGAGGTATGAAATTTCAAGTACTGAAGAAGTTAAAAAATTCTACTGACAGAAGAGAAAAACATACGGGGAAAAACGTACGCGTCTGACCCGGTTTTCATTGTCACGCAAATTAGGGTTGTTTGTCAAATTTTCACGTGCCTGCCGCTTGAGGCTGGCCAGCATTTATGCAGTCGAATAACGATAACTAACTCGAACCTTCAAGGGAGATCGAAAAACGTTTGAGATATCGGGAGTTCGAGTTAACAAGGGTACTAAATTATTAGGGAAAACACCTGGAGGATCAGAGAAAGTTCGAGTTTAGCAGGAGGTTCGAGTTATCTGTAATGAAATCGACAACATTATATAAAGTTTTGAGTCGAGTCTCCACTGCAACTCCGATCCAAGAATCAAAGACCAAAGCGAATGAAACAAACACAAATTTTAAGTTCCTCACAATTGGAGGCTAACTTTATCGAGCTAGGTGAGAAGGTAAGTCAACTTTGATGCTCAGTTTATACAGCCTTGCTTCTAGTTATTTTTAACATCAGGTCACGTTTGGTAGCATTTTGCATGCTTAGTCTGCATTTTATACCGTAGTCCGTGTTTTATACCCAGTCCGTAGTCCGCAGTCCGCAGTCCGCAGTCCGTGTTTTATACTGACCGACTAAACTGGTCAGCGGATGTTAAAACCAAGGTGGCGACGACGATGGCGACCAGTAGAAGATAGATATGTATCTGTAAAAGTTGCTGTAAAATGGACTATCTCGACGTGATAATTTCCGTTCAGATAAAAGCGGATTGCAAGGTGATTTCTTCCATCGCTGCGAGATAAATGTACTAGTGATATAACAAAATTCTTTTCTTTTTGGTACTGAAGTTGGTGACAACATGGCGAAATCCGTCGAGTAGCACTTGTTTCGCCCCTTGTCAACAACCGAAGGAGTAGAGAACGGCCAAATATTTTTACATATTCTCAGAGCGGAAGGATGGAGCTTGCCGCTGATATGCAGTTTAAATTGTGAGTACGAGCCACTTTTGATATTTTACTACATAAAGTTAAGGGAAATTTGAGCTGGCCTTTAACATCCAAAATAGCCAAACTTTAGATCCTCGTCTCTTCCTTGATAATCAAAGTTGTTCAATGCGGTTCATCCAGTTTAAAAGGCCAAGGCTCGATGTTCACAAGTATCGGTATTTAAGCGATGTAGCTGCAATATTTGTATTAGAGCGAATGGTTGGACTTTACCAAATTTCACGATCCGGCCAATGGGCATCGAGGCCACCAGAAGGTGTAAAAGGTTTTCATCCAGATTTCAGAAAGAAAACAATTTTGCTCCAGTCTAATTTCATAATTGTTACTTACTTATAATAAGAAATTATTGGAGGGATTTTGAGCGAATTCTATTTATTGAGCCAAATTAAGACATTATCTTTTAAAATAGAAGAAAAGATTTAGAACCTTAGTTTAATTTAATCCTGTTCAGTTCCAAAAAAAGCTCAAACAAAAAATATTGAAAAACACTCACCTATTTAAAATATGGTCACCGTGCACTTTAAAAACATTTTTTTCACATGAGAATTCTTTTTTTTTTTTTCTGTTTACTGTTTTGGTGTCACATTCCATTTAAGCATCCTTCATTAAGAAGTTTTATCAATTTGTGTACTGATTTAATTGATTGCTGACCCGAAAACACACATTTTGAAATCCACTAAATCCACTGCAAAATAGCGGATCCAAGATGGCGAGCTTGAAAATTGCCATATTTGTTTCAGTGTACTAGCATACCGCTAAGCATTAGAATTAGGTGGTGCTTCTACCTATAAAAAAAATATACTCATAGCCAACTTACTTTTCAATAGTTTATATCGAGAAGCACCTTTCCAGAAACCGAATTTTGTCCACCTTGACAAGTAACAGGAATCGAAAGGCAGCCGTTTTTGCAGACTACAGGAATAAACTACTATCCAAAAATAGCTACCTCCGTAAAATAACCATAGAACTAAGTTACTAAGTTCAGTTGCTTAATCCCAAAGTATACCTAGGGGGATCCTTACTTATTAAGGCAAAACGAGGACGCTTCGCTATATGCAGTAAGGTATTTACCGTCTTCCCTATTAATATAGTTGTACTGTGAAAGTATACAGTATTGTGCAAAGGTAAAAGTAAATGCAAGCGAAAAGCGCGAATTTTCGCTGGCTTATTCGGGACGAAATTCGCAACGCTTTGAGCGATATTTCGCCAAAACAAAGGCCGATTAATTGTCGTTACCACAACGACAATACGCAAGCTATGAGCGATATTTCGCTTAAACAACGAATTGTGATGGCACACAAGTTTACCTATTTTCAAATAAGTTTTTACATTCCGTATTTTAGCCAATTTAAGCGTTAATCAATTACAAGCAGTATTATTTGTGTTATTTAAGGACGTTCGCGCTAATTGTTTATGCGCATCCCTACTGCGCACGTAATTCATGTCGCAACGCAGTGCCACGCGATACTTTGAGCGCGCGCGCTGAGTAAAATTTCTAAGAACATATTGGGTGGGTTGCCGTTACGCTAGCTTCGCTTGCTCTTTACTTTCTTAAATGGTCGGTGACCCCTACTTTTTTCTTTATGGATCACTCTTGTTAATTAATATCTACGTTTTGCGTAAAAAGGAAAAAAAATATATCGAGTGGAAGTTCGATTTTTTTGTCACATTGACAGCTTGAATTCCACTTTTTGAGCTTTCCTTTTTCCCTTATCTTAGTTTCAAATGCCTCTTTCCATGGTTAAGTTTCACAAAAAAGATGGCAAACTAGGAATTATTTACGTAACAGATGCACTTCTACAAAATGTGACTAAGATTCAGCCTCCGTTTACTCATCTTTGATATTTTTAACCATAAAACTTGTAAATCATGCTGAATTACGTGCGCCAATTTTTCAAAATCAGAGTAGTTATCCACAAGGTTTTTCTCTGAAACGAATTCGGTAACCCCAACTTTTTTTTTTTTTTTTTTTTTTTTTTTGCATTTCTGACACAAGTAACTTACTATCTGACCTCAGCAAAAAAATTAAAGAAATCTATCGAGTAGAAAATGTTTGCCCGAACGTCCTTAAAATTCAGTTGAACTACGAACGTGTTCCGTACTTTTCGTGCAATGACCAGATTGTTACTAAGCAACAAACACGTGCCAGATTCGTCGCGGACTTTTACTCACGTTCGAACAACTATGGTTCGAACAACGATTTGCATCTTGTTTTTGCAAGCTGGAAAATTCCTGTCCCTAATCCCTTTCCTTTTATTCAAAATCAATTTGAATACTTTTCGCAGGCAACTATTGTTTGACTTAATCCAGCTAAAGTAGACAGTTAATGTCTTCGTTTAAGTCAAATACGCAAGTAACAACCTGGTCACTATTTTCTATTTTACGAACAGTTATGCCTTTAAGTGTTATTAACTTAGTTTAGTTAATTCTGGATACTCTGGTCTTTTGACCAGCATGAACTGTTATTATTATAACTGTGGGACAATGGTTCCATTCAACTGTGCGAACATTAGAATTCTTAATTTGTTTGGTGGATAACTCATTATATAAGCTAAACATTGGTCCGCAATCTTGCTTAGAGGAACACGTTCTATTTATGTAGTGTGATGTTATATCAATTAGAGTGCCGTTTTACTTTAGGTCAAGATGGTACGAGTGGAGCGCGCGCTATTCTAGGAATACGCAGTAACAATAGGTTGCTGGGTAAAGACGAGTTGATTTCGTGGGAGGTTTGTTCGCCAATTCAACAAAACTCCTTTTTTGCTCCTTAGTGAGGGCGAAATATTTCGGATTTTAGTGTTAACAAAGCTTGAATCCACATAATCCAGGTAACTGTTGTGCTTCTACCTCTATAAAAATTATACTCATAGGCAACTTAGTTTTCAATATATCGAGGAGCACCTTTCCAGAAACCCTTTTGTGCTCCTTAGTGGGGGCGAAATATTTCGGATTTTGGTGTTAACAAAGCTTGATTCCACATATTCCAGGTAACTAGTTAACGAACGCGTAAACAACTACGAGTAACCTTCAATCCTTCCATTTCCTGGCGCGTGCTCCACCGACATCGATATACGATTTTTCTCTTTATAAAATGATCATTTCAGGATAGTTTATACTATAAAACAAACAGGAAAATCAGGCGTATCATTATACGCGGCTCGATTTAATTAGTTTAAGAACAATACTTAATGGAACTTTTGTTCTCTAATAAGTTGTTTACCAGAAAACGGACGCGCAACCATCAACAGCGTAATTGCCGAATCAGTAACTGTTGTGATTGGAATAAAAGGGTTTTTCCGTGCCAGGTTAAGATCTCGATTAGCTAGGTTACCATCATTTGGAGTTTCGAGAAAGTAAGTTGGTTCATTTTGTCGGTGTTTTGTGCGTAGACGGTAATCCATCAAAAAAAGCCGCCGTCTTTGAGTTTTGCCACGGCGCTGAATGTTTTAGCCAATCACAGCATGTTACGTTGACAAAGCAACCGCTTCTAATAGCGTAGTTGATGCGTTATAGAGATCATTCTGTGCCTTACGCTGTAGCGAGCAACATCAAAATAAACATCCTGAACTAGAAACATTGTCCATAAGTCTGTTTGGTAACAATTGTCGTTTCCACAATGACAATTCGCGACGCTTTGAGCGATATTTCGCTAGAACAAAGGCCAATGGTCGTTAGCAAACAGCATCTCTATAAAGGAAAACACTTCAATTTACATTTCGAAGTATCGCACGGCCCCGAATCACAGCAATCAAAAACTGTCAATTGAATGTCAGCAAGAGAGGATAATGGGACAGAGAGGGACTTAGAGGGCGTTGGCCGGGATATGTCAAAGACAGAAAAGTTATTTTTAGATATGCGGACGTCCACAAAAGCGTAGTTCCGGTTCTAGTAAAGTCAATAAATCGGGCCAGCGTGACATGTGTGGCTAATTAACATTCATCATGTCATTTTTAGTGGGCATTTTACAGGCGTTTAGAGTTCGGCAACGATATTAATGTCAATGATAGATTGTATCGGAAGCTTTCCAAAGTAAGCGTCTTCTGTAGATGCTAAATAAAAATCGTGACAGGCCTACACCAAGAGAAAATATTATTTTCTCTTTCCTACACGGACTCCTACTGTTTGTTATTACTATTTGCGACCTGATTTTTTAACCGCTGTGTCTTTTAAGTATCGCTCTGAGAAGCGTGTCTTTAAGCGATTTGCTTTTTTAATGCGACAACATAGGATAGGAGGCTTTCGAAAAAGGCCTTCTCCTTCTGCATACTATAATTATTAATTGGGAAGCGTTTTAGGTCGAATAGACGTTTATGGCACTCCAAAAGTGTAGACTGGAGGTCACACAATCTGCATGCTTTCCTGCAGTTTGTAGACATTAACACCTCTCTCATTTGCTAAATGATTTTGCCCGTGCGGTTTGATTTGGCTGATATCATTTTGCAAGATATGTTTTAATCTCTCAAAATGTTCGCCCTGGAAGGACTTTGTCGGAAACTTTCTTTGAAAGTGTAATTTTATTTTATTTTGTGACGCTGAACCCGGCTGTTTAATTAACTTTGCTTGAAGGTGTGATGTATCTTATCACAGATGACATACCGGTATCTGTGTTTTTCCGGTTTCGTCTGATTCGTCAGAGAATGTCGAAAAAGATATATATTTGTTTCGAAGAGACGCTGTGCCGTATTCGATCGGGCGTTTTGTCGCTTGAGCTCGAAATAACGGAGGTTTTTTATTCCCCTGTTCGCACGTATGGTCTGGCACCGCATGAATGAAATGTAAGAGTATCTCTAGGCGTACTGGGGTCTGTTATCTGTTATCTGTTATCTGTAATATATATGGTTTTGACTTTATTCTTCGCGAGCCATTGGATTTGAAAAAATTGTAGAATCTATCTCTTATTCCTAATATTTCCTGCGAAAATTTTATTTCACAACTCGCTCTCATCAATGAAACGTTTCCGCTATTGTTAATGACATTTCTCACGCCTTGATCATGAATGGCGTGTGCGGAAGCCAAGAAAAACAGACACTTCCGTTTTGCACGCGGCTAAATATAACTTTTCTGTCTTTGACATATCCCAAGGCCTAGACTAGGAGACTACCTCTCTGTCCCATTATCCTCTCTTGATGTCAGATAACACTTATTAAGACGAGATCGAATGGTTTATTTCTTATCTAAAACCTGAATCGGAAAATCATGAATATGACTTTCACTCGAAAATCTCAGTCTTTTTATAAGTTTTTAAGCTTTAAAATGGCATTTTTAGGGCTTCTTTAGGATTAAAAATTTATAAAAAATTAATGGAGCAAGAAAAGAAAAATCTGAGACACTTTTTTTAGTCCAATATATGTAGGTCAAATTCCACATAAAAGTTTTGGCTCTCACATAAATGTGTTCTCAAATAAACCTAACGTTGCGCAACATCATTATTGCAAACAAAATGCTGACGTTGCTTATCATGGTCTAAATTTTGTAAGTCCTCCATTCGCCACCAGTCCCATCAGGCATATACCAGTGAGTCTAGAATTTTATGTGAGGCAAAATCACCCTATGGGAGCTCAGGCCAGTGTACATGAGTAAGGCAGAGCACCCTCGACGGTCTCGTTTGCCTCCCTTCCCTACGGGAAAAAAGTATCGTCGCCTTGACAACTATCGCCCAATCATAGCGTGAGGCTGCACGTGAAAGGCAAGGCTAATTAAAAATGCGTCCACTAGCTTTCTCTGGTTCAAGGTGTTGGAGAAAGCTGAAAGTCAACAGACCATGGTTATTTTTCTCGT
This sequence comes from Oculina patagonica, assembly GCF_052425735.1. Taxonomy (NCBI): domain Eukaryota; kingdom Metazoa; phylum Cnidaria; class Anthozoa; order Scleractinia; family Oculinidae; genus Oculina; species Oculina patagonica. The sequence goes on from NC_135761.1 coordinate 50,575,796, forward strand.
ATTCTTAAATCGTATTCTTAAATCGCGAAGAGAGGCAGGCGAATCAAAAATTTGCTGCAGTAAAAGAATGGTCTTCAAACTATGCCCATGCGAGGTTTTGGAGTGAGTGGACCAAATTAAAAGCACGTTTTGGCTCATTTTTGTCGAACAGTGGTGTTTATCTAGCATCGGAAGTGTTCACCCTTGCATATATTTAGGTAAGAGTAAACTAAAATTTAAAATATCGGTTAAATAGGGTTTAAATGCTTTAGAACAATCAATCCCTGTGGAATGCCTTTCGAAGTACACCATTTCCGAGTTACCGTTTGCCTCTGTTTCAAAACGAGTCTACGTGCGAAACCATTCAAATGAAAATGAGTTTCATCTACAGGTCCATTTTCATGCAAATCAAATTCATTTTCATTTGAATGGTTTCGCACGTAGACTCGTTTTGAAACAGAGGCAAAGGTTAACTCGGAATTGCCCTATTCAATCCAATTACGTTTCCAGGTCCCTCACTATTCCCTGCTGCTGACTAGATGAACGGAGACAATCTGTTCAATGTGAAATTTGATAATCGAAAGCATTGAACAGTAGGTGTGAATAAACGAGAGTTCTTTACGTGAGATCACTTTTCATAAATTACAAAACTGGAAAATTATTGGTATCTTAGCTTGGTTATTTGTACAACTTTAATCTATTGAATTTGCAAATTTATAGCTTAAAAATAATTTTTCTTTGTTGTGAATGAATAACAAAAAAAATTAAGTCGTTCTTTGTGTACAGTATTCATCTAAACACAAGAAATTAGTCTATTCCATAAGTGGTCGTTATTGTCTTCTGGTGTCCGGTCAAGTTTCTTTAAACATTAATATTGACACATAAAAATGCATGAAGTACTAGGTTAATCTGAAAAATGTCGTGTATTTGGTTTTAAGGTTCCAAGCATAACTAATCGATGACATCAATGACATCAATAGGTGGTTTTCACTGTCACGTCACTGTCATGCTGCGAAAAAAACAATCCAAAACTATTGAGTCAAAAAAATCAAGAATATTACAGGTTGTAGAAAACTACTAAATAAACTTTTTGTCCAAGTCTCAGGTCGGTATGTTGTTCCGTACTCGAGTTATCCGTCAAAATGTTTGATGCAAATTTAGAGAGCACAGTATGGAAACGCCATGCTGGAGTGAACTGGTCGGACTCCAACATGGCGCCGGAAATCAATGAAAAAATCTGGCATTAAATTTTGTTACAAAAAGTGGTCAGATCACCTTCGTAAACAAATAAACATTCACATAAACACTTCTAGCAAAATCTAAACTGTTCAAATTGCTCACATTCTGGCGGCCATCTTGCATGGATATCGTGTGGTGTGAAACTACGAAATTCAAAATGCTCTATCTTATAATTAAGGACGGCGATTGCTATCGAGCTAAAAGACTTCAAAATGATATAAATTAAGGACGTCTAATAGCCAGTGAAGGATAAAAATTTAGGGGTCTTGCGATTCTGGATTTTAGAATTTTGATGACGTCATGTGAAAACCAAGAATTTAAAAAATCAAACAATTTTGGGGTAACAATGGGCTTTATTAACCATGCAAATGTCCTCGGGAGAGACATGGAGGAAGGGAGGGAGGGTAGCACAAATTACAGTTGTTTGTAACGTATGCAAACGCTCGATAAATGAAACTAACACTCGCGCATTCATACTATACATAGTAGATCCCTCGCTTAACATAGTTTCCTATCGCAAAGATAACGCCGGAATTCTAAACTACGATAGTATATCTACCACGGAATCAATGAGTAATCAATAGGTAATCAGTTAATTAGACATTGAGTTTTGCCGATGATGAATGAGTAATCGATGGCTTATGGATAGGCCACAAAATTTTTGGTTATCAATTAGTCATCAATTGCATCGATTAGTCATTGATGCCATTGATTAGTCATTGATTTCATTCATAGCTCATCGATATCATCACATTCTGGCGCGTAATATTTATGCTACTGCTTTTTACGGCTGTTTCCTTAAGCCGAAGCAGTTTTTCTTTTATGTCAAGAATATATGCGGTTATACATTTTTGATGTACTCAACTTAAGCAGTTGAGAAAAGCAAGCCTGGAAAAAATTCAGGCTTAAACGGGAATCGAACCCATAACCTCTGCGATACCAGTGCAGCGCTCTAACCAACTGAGCTATCAAGCCAACTGGGAGCTGGTCACTATACCCGTGGATGGAGAAGATATGACATGAATATATGAAATTCATATATTTGTACTGCGGATATACATTTTAAGCAAATGAAAGATCTTGTCATACCTTCTCCATCCACGGGTATATTACGAACTCACAAGTGACCAGCTCCCAGTTGGCTTGATAGCTCAGTTGGTTAGAGGGCTGCACTGGTATTGCAGAGGTCATGGGTTCGATTCCCGTTCAAGCTTGATTTTTTTAGGCTTGCTTTTCTCAACTGCTGAAGTGAGTACATCACTGCGAGGATCTTTCATTTGCTTTAAAAGTTTTTCTTTTCTTGACAAACATCCACCGAACAAAATCTATAACCACGTAGTCGATTTGTGTCAGCGTACTTGTTAGTTTCATTTTCAGACTGGTTGGTTCCTGTTCAGTTGTTTTGTTTTTAAAAAAAGAGTTGGGTAAAGTGAAATATTGCACAATTAAGAATCATCTGTAATTTTGATTAACATTTCACGTCACGACATGCCGGAAGGTTGACGTCCTTTTGTCAAGGTGTGATTTCGTCAACTGTTCACCCATTGATTACTCATTGATTACCAATTGATTTCATTGATCATCATCCTTTAGTTATGCCTGGAAGGTTATAAAGTTGCGATAGCCCAAGTAGTTTCGTATTGACTAGAAATATAGAATAAAAACTCCGCACCGTGATTCGTTTAAATTTAGTCCTTATAAGGTAAAGTTATTTTATTCAGTTGACAAATTTTCTAGGCAACGAAAAAATTATGGCAGCCATTTATTGAAAGGGCCTGTCCAACTGTTAAGACGTTTGCAAATGCTCTGCAAGGAAACGTTCCAAAACTTCTATTGCAGGTTCCATAGGTTTATCTGCGTAGTGGATGGAATCACGTGTACCGTCAGGCCAGGAAGCGGTCAGCGGGTACATATCAAGAACAGGAATTCCCGCCTTGCACATGGCGCTCGTGGCATAGGTGTGGAAGAGCTGGCTTCTCTTAAAAGAAAAAGAAAGTCACGTCAACCTCCAATTTATACGTATACAAGTTGTCTTAGTTTGAAGAAATAAATAATTAAGATGGCCTAGCCGTCCATTTCATTTGTAATAACAATACTCCTGGCGTGATTCTCAGATCGAGGTTGCTTAGGGCGAGCGACTTCGGACCGTCTGTAAAAAAACAATGCGCGAATAACAATGTGCAATCTGTGATAGGCACGCTTCCCGCAAAATGAATAGATTTATGGTCCCAGTCGCTCAATATCTGTGACTAATTAAAAACGCGATGTTAAGAGATCACCCGCCATGTGACTCCTACACAGCTAGCTTTCGGCTAGATATTTAACAATTATTCTACGAGCGCGCGTTGGATATGAGATGGTAGATAGCCAACTCGACGCTACGCGCCTCGTTGACTTTAACGATCTCATATCTAACAAGCGCGAGTGGAATAATTGTTTTATTAAAAACGTCCAAAGAATTGCAATATTTTAGCTCCCAAGCTGTTTTTGTTGACGCGCATTGGCTACCACATTTGTGTTCAATGGTATATGAGCTCATATACCATTGGCTGTAAACCAATCAAAGCGCAGGAATTACAATATACCATCGCTAGGTTTTTTGATCAGGCTCATCAAGTTGATAACAAAGGTAGCAAACTTGTATTACCGAATTGGTGTGAAATCTCCATTCTGTATAGTTCAAATCTGGAAAAAACTTTGAAAAATGCTCTGCTTCTAAAGCGGTGGTGCTTCGCCAGATGGAAAGGGCTTGGCCGGTCAACGTTTTTTCCTTATCCTCTGTACCAGTCTCCTCTCCAAGTATCTTGATGATGTTGTCAATCAACAATTGATAGGTTGTGAAGTTGAGCGATATTGGGTAATGGATCCCAACGTTAAATAAGAAGACGCTATGATCCCTTCTCATGTTACGATTCCTGAACACGTTTTT
>NC_135761.1:50584942-50709942 GCF_052425735.1 Oculina patagonica
ATCTGCTTTTATGCTTCCATGATTAACAAAAAATCTTTTTTTCATAATTTCTTTTCCGTTCTACTTTCTACATTTAATACAACCAATGTGCAATGTCAATTGCACTACTATTAAGACAAAAAGGCAGTCAAATTTAGGTTTATTACCGAAGGGGGGAAGTCTCATTTATCGACTCTAAATTTTTCCAACTTTAAAATGTCATATTCCATCCAGTATTTGTCGTATGCACATACTGTTTTCGGTTTTCAACTTTAACAGTAAAAACATTGAAAAAATTCTAAACTTTAATTTTAAGAAACAAATGACGTCATCAGTTATGACGTCATTTAGTGACAAGTTCTACAAACAAGTCTTTTAAAATGATTGGCATGTTGTCTTATATTAACGTACTAATTTTTGCAAGCATACGATCAACATCATCAAAGTTATTTAAAATCTCACCTAAAACCTAAAGTTTAGATGAAACATTTGGGGGTGGTTTGGCCCCTACGTGTAAAACCAGAGCACCGGATACGATAGTGGACGGTTTACGGTGGAAAACTTTGCGCATGCGCATGTAGCGTAAGGTGATTTGTTTAGTGTAGCTTAGTCTAGTATTGTCTTTCGTGTGCTGTCAAAAGGTAAAAAAAAATCATATTTTTTAGCGGTCAAAAAGAGGCATTTTGCTGGCCTAATTTATGGGAGGCTTGGTGGCTTAAACGTTAACGCACTGGACTCCGGATCGAGCGGTCCAGGTTCGAACGCTGGCCGGGGCACTGTGTGGGCAAGATAATGTGTGTGGGCAAGACACTTTACTCTCATAGTGCCTCTCTCCACCCGGGTGTATAAATCGGTACCGGCGAATTTACTTCTGGGGGTTACCCTGAGATAGACTAGCATCCTTCCCAGGGGAGAAGTGGAAATAATCCTAGTCGCTTCATGCTACGGACCGGAATTAGCTCCGGCCTGATGGGCCACTAGGCTCGTATCCACACTAATTCCGGCTAAGTTTCGTCTTAAAGTTTTGGGTCTTTGAAAAAAAAAATCAGCCTGCACTACAGGCGTTTTTTTTAATTGGCAAACGTTGTATAATTGGAGTGGCAAACGTAGAAGGTGGAGAAAAGAAAAGGTGTCAGCTTCACTGCTACTCCCTAGGACGCATTTTCCCTCTCTCCCTTAGCTTCTCCCGAGTTCTATTTGAAGGTGGCGCCCACCCTATCAAAATGTCCTAACTCGCTACAATACGCCTGCATTGCAGGCTGTGAAAAAATAGGAATGAAAAGAGTTCGAATACATCATTACCGTAGTTTTTGCTGGATTCTTTGATGTAAAATTTCACAGGTGCCCCACTTTGTAACGGCGCTTTGATAAAATCGTCGTCAATGTATCCCAGAATACCAGGCTGTTGTCTGTGGCCTTGAATATCCCCTTAATAAAGAAAGGGATATAACGGAAGTTATTTCATCGGGCTATAAATTTGATTCCATGCGGACTTATTTACCTTGTGTAGATCGCGTTTTAAAAAGATTATAATGTAAACATCTTAAAATTGACCGGAAGAACGAATACTCAACAACTTTTGAATACGATAGATTCATGACTGCAGTTTGCAAGATTGTCTCGTTCAGTTTCAACCTTTTTGCCCAATAGATGGAGCTCTGGTTTCTGCTAAAACAATGTGACGGCTCGTTCTCTCTATAACTTTCAGCCGATAGAAACCTCGAGTTTGAGAGAGGTATCGATCTGTTTACAACAAAGGTTTCAACATTAACTTATCTAGATTAGAAATAACGTTCACTAGATTCTCATACAATTAATTGAAAAATTCTAATGCTCATTAGACTCTTATTGGACTCTCAGTTGAGAATCTTGTTTCTTTTTAAAACTAAAAAACTAAAAGAGGTCGTCCCGGCTACCTTTCCAAACAAAGCATATCATGATTGGTTCTTAGAAAAATAACTAACAAGTCACAACAATGTCCCTAGCCCTAGAAAACAATAGAAGTAGTGTTTACAACGGTCCAATGAAAACAGAGGTTGTAGAGAGTCAGTGGCTCACTGACTAAAAGCGGTGCATGTGCAACAAAGGATCTAATCAAGAAACAAAAAACATAAGAACCTTTTATGTACCAGTCCTCTGGGGGATCTCTGAAACCGTCGCAGAGAGTGAAGTCCAGAAAAACCTGGGCCGAGTAGTTACCAGGCTCTACCGCAAGAAACATGACTTCATAAGTGCCATCATTATGGTCTGTTACCATCGGCGCAAGGGATGCTGGTCCTTGTCTGATGTGCACTCTCCATGAATCACCGCCAGTTCTCTTCAAATGTCCATTGCTGGAAACGGATTGGATATAAAATCGACTAAAATCGCCTGAAAGATACAAAAAGGGACTGTTTGATTTGCCGAAAACACAAGGTCGGTTTAAGCCTAACAATATCATTTCTTTACATAATAAGTTAAGATCGATTTGTGTCTCAGAAAGATACGTAATCACTAGCAACTTGAACGTACATACCTTGAGGTTTTATTTCCCACCTAGAGATAAAACTCTTATTTGCGTCCGTTCGATTTATAGAATCCACCTGTCTTTGTTTCCACGCCATTTTGTTGTGACAGTTTTTAAGCAGTCCTCTCCAGTCGACGCGCGATCGTTGAAGGCGGCACCAATTATCTAGGAAACCGTCATGATCACGTGGTGGTTGATCACGTGCCGGTTGATAACGTATTTGTTTATCACGTGGTAGGTGATCACGTGCGATCTCGACCAGTCTTAACGGAAGTAGGAATTCAAATCTGTAGACTTCACGGACAACAATTGCTGCCGATACAAATAGGCACAGGAAGAAAATCTTCTTTATTCTGGATACTATCATCTGCAGTTAGCTGCTGTGAGTAAGAAAAATAATAACAATAAAAAACTGCGTATTTCCATTTTGATGCCCGCGCTAAAGACATTTCATTGTAAACTAACTCCTATAAATTTATTCTCTACGTTCGTTTAAACACAATATGGCTTACTATAGGAGATTTCTAGAACTTGATCCGTGTATTTCGATTCTGAAATCGAGTTTTTAAAAGCAATTGAAATGATAAAAATCCACTTTTGCGGAAATATCTCCATCTTCGAAGCTTTGAAGCTTGTAATGGCCTCCGGGAGACGGGTACTGCGTATAGTGTCCTTTATATTTGTCTAAGAGTACGAAATTGGCTTTGGAATTTCGAGACACCCTTTCCTGTCGCTGACTAACACAAAAATAAACGTCAGGGATAGGATTGGCGTGATTAGTGATTATAGGAGGCACATTATTTTGGTTTGAAAACTCGTACTCGTACTAGCTCAATCTCCGCTTTAGTCCAATCTAAAGGTCGTTATAAGGGTGTTGATTTTATCGCCTAAACAGAAAGCAAAACATGAAAAACAACAACAACACCAATTTTCTAGCGTAGACTAAACTACCATACCGAACTCGACTTTTTTTTAGAAATCCGTACATAATTATTCAGTTTGTTCTTGGATTTTCTTATTTATTTAAGTTGGATATTTATTTTTCGATTATTTTCCTTTGATTTGTTTTGCATTACTCAGTGTGGAACAACGAACAACATAAGAAGATGGAAATTCGCAATTATTTATAAAAAAAAACATACTGGTTCGTAAACCACAACAGATATTGTGCTTATGATTAACTTCACTAAGTGTAAAATCAGAGACGTAAATGAACGTATTATGACTTTTTAAAAGTGCTCGTTGCTAAGAGAATAAAATTTTCTTGAATGTATGTCTACCCGATACAATTGTGGCTTGTATGCCGGGATAACGAGTACATTTATGAAAGTTTATATCCCCGACGTCGACATAGAAGAATACGTTTCAATTACATTAACAGTAAAATGGGATAAGATTATAGTTTTATAGATAAATATTGTATTTATCTGATGTATTTTCAACCGTGGATGAAGAAATATAAATAAATAAAATAACGGTAGAGACATCTCTGCTGAAAGATTGAACAGGTAGCTTTACGAATTGCACTTTATCCATTCCATTTTTTTATTTGTTTTGTAAAATTCATTTTGGTAAACTAAGTAAACCAAAACGTCGGCTATTTCGGCAACGTATTTTTCTATCAAAAGCATTCTAATTTGATAACATTACGCTGAGATCAATTTTTCGTGTTGCCTAGTCCAATGGAAAAAAAAAATACGAAAATGAAATGAGTCGCATTTTAGCCGCAACACTACTTTTATGTTACTTTCAAAATATTATGTAGATTGAAGAGAAAAAATAGCAGTAACACTCTTTATACTATCTCTTACCTCAAGGTCTATGCGCATTAACGTATGATATTTTGTACGCTCTTGATCAGTCTTCAGTTTACCCAAAAGTAAAGTGATAACAAAAGATCATTGGTAGGCACGTTCATCGCCAGTTGCTATGCGCGAGCGTCGCTGCATTAATTTCGTTGTTTGACTACGCCAGACTACGCATACAATGAATCATTCATGATAAATTGCCAAGCAATTGTCATTAGTTATATAAAGAGTATGAATTAAGCAGATAGTTTTGTCCATGTTATTTGCATACAGTCGAAGCTCTATTAACATAAGCGGACAGCTGTACTTATTACGGCCGCCTTGTTTGAAACCCCCTTTTAGACTCCTTTTAACTTCCATACAAACTCTGTATTTTTACATTCTCAGCGGACGTTCCCGTAAGCGACCGCGGACACTTCCCCCCTCGGGGGGGGGAGCACCCTGTATATTTTTGGGTGGGGTGTGCCCCTGGGAATTTTATAGCCCTTACTCTATACTGCAACTCTATACTAGACTAGACACCGAAAATCCCTACCCTATCCCAGACTTGCATTTTTTTTAACTGTATTACTATCAGTGTTTTAATGGAAAACCATCTGTTAACAACGATGCCGTAATGATTTTATTTACGTTTAGGAAAACCTCTTTCTCTTCTGAGTTTTTATTCCTATTCTGGACTTAATTCGTCATACCACCGATCAGTTTTCCCCTTTTCTAGACCAAAACTCTCTGATTTTAATACCCTTTCCCAGGCTAAACTGCTTGAAAACCATACCCTTCACAGCGGCACAGTAGCTCATAATGGGAGTACCCCCCCCCCCCCCTTCTTTGTTTTAAAGCTCCCGTAAGCGGACACAACAAAGAAAATCCTATCATGAAAAAAACCTCTGTATCTTGTTTTTATCAACCGTTCGTCACAATGATTTTACAGTAATTACAGAACCATATTTCATGCAGTGTTTTTTTGTCGTCATCCACGTCCGTCAGTTTTTTGTTAGCTGGGCAAGCTCCCGTAAGCGGCCATCTATCCCCTACACCTTTAATGGCTGCATACGAGAACCATTCTAGTAAGCGGCCAGTTCCCACTACGGATACTTTTTTCGCATCCTGAAGGTGTCCGCTTACGAGAGCTTCGACTGTAGTTTTCATGCTACCTTTATAAAGGTTGTTCAGGTTGTTGTTTCCACGCACGGTTTGGGTGAGAAGTTCTTTGTTCATTTGCACTAGAAGGTGGGTTGTTATTTTGTTCATCTTATTCGAATATTGTCGATGCCTCGTATGTTCATGTCTATAATCAAACCCTCAATGTAATGACCTCTGTAATATGAACAGACCGTCCACAAAACAAAAAACAACAACAAAAGCAAAGTAACTCGAAGGAAAATTTAAAATGTGAATTTAAATCTTGTCGAAGTGAATGTCAGTTGTCAGGATGGCCGAGCGGTCTAAAGCGCCAGACTCAAGGTTAATAACCTTCCCAGCACTCAATGGGAGCGGGCGTTCTGGTCTCCGAATGGAGGCGTGGGTTCGAATCCCACTCCTGACAAAGTCTTTTTTTTCCTCTTCAAAATAATAATATTTTTTTACTTTTTGAAACGTTCAAGTTAGTGAATGTTGGCGGTGGGAAGCTGGAAGTCAATATCATCGAAGCAATAAATTTTTAAAACCGAAATGAATGGCAATAGCTCGCAGAATAGGAATTAAACATGACTTACACAGACCTGACGTTTTCTTGAAAGACTCGTTTTTCTCAAACTTTGCCAAGACATTTAGGACACAAATACAAAACACTTAAAACCCCGGTGAAGGCTGGATTACTTCGATTGTTAGAAATGAAATTTCCATTAAAAGTTGCTCTCTGTTGTAACAAGATTTTTCTGAGGTTAAAATTAATCTCAAAATCGATGTTTTGGCGAGTCTAAGAGAACAACACTGCGAAAAGTATTCCTTTGAGAAACAATAATATTCCCTTGAAAAATTAAAACATTCCCTTGAGAGTTTACAACAAATTTTGGTTTCGGGAGTGAATTTAGGCCCCCTACTACTCTTACAATTTTACCTTAACAAGCAAAATAGTAAAAAAAAAATGATTAGGGAGGAATAATGTCACATTGACTTCATTTTAATCTCAAAAGAGTCCCGAAAAACATAGACCAACTTTTAATTTTAAAGATGAAAGGTGACAATCTCAGGGTTCTATAAATTTTTATTTTCCTTTTTACATTTTCTATTACTAGAATTGGGTTTTAACTCAAGAGATTGTCTGGGGTGATCAAATTTTTATTCGCAGTTATTTCATCCGCTTAAACGGTAACTTAGAGGCGTACCAGCCCTGTGTTAAACATTGTCTCTCTGATAGCCCATAAGAGGGCCTCGCTTATTGAATTTTACATACGTGAGAAAATGAACAACAATGGACAACGTCAAGGCACTAAACGGATCTCTACAGACCTATGTCAGAAGTTTCTCTACTAGTGACTGGAGCGCGCGGAGAAATTCCCATTTATCAGGAATTTTCTATAAAACTCAAACAAGCTAACTAGAGCATTTCTAGTCCTAAACACCCTATACAAAATAAGTACCTTTGGCTAAAACCGATCACAACTAAAATAAAAACAACTACCGTCGAGAGCCTCCGCTAACGAGGACTACCCACAAGCGGACACTTAGTTATGATCCCAACTACATACAAACACTATGAACCTTTTTAGACTCCCAAGAGCAAACACCTTAAAGTTTCCTAAGCGGACAGTTTTCTGGAACCAAGGGTGTCCGCGAACGGAAAGTTCGACTGTAGCAAGATACAGGTTTTATATTCACATCGGAGATATTCGTACAATCTTCGGATATTTGTCGGAACAAATGTTCATCCGTATTTAACGAGGCTTGTTGAACGTTTCACGCGAACTCAACAGACGGCACATTTTTTTTCCATGTTTTGATTTTCATCTCCATCCTAGTTCAAGTTGAAGTCGAAAGGTTGGAATTTCTTTCTAAAAGCGGCCGCCATCTCCTTTTCCTCCGCCTCAGAAACTTTACAATCTTTCCAGTTCACTCTGTCGGGTAAGTTAAGAAGAGAGGGACTGGCGACAACTTCCCTGCAAGACGGAGAGAAAAATATAAAACTATTATAAAATTATCTTTAATAATTGGTCCATTCTTAACACTTGTATATTGAGTTGCAATGTCAGTACAGATGCATCCGTAGGTTAAGGCTGCTTCAGCAGATCTAATTAACTTCAATAGTTCTCGATTAAATTTTAAAATCTGTCTATATTTCAACAAAAATACTGCCAAAAAACACATGTATAGCACAGGTAATACGAAACAAAAGAGTAAAAGTTGGCTAACAGACAAGCCTGGTTTACAATGTGTTCAAGGGGTTGTTGCAATGAACTGGAACAGGCATCACTTACCTTCCAAACTGTAGAGGCATTTTCAGTGATACTCTGTGCAGTAATCTCTCTTCGTTATCAAATTCCACAACAAAATAAGGTGCTCCTATTGGTACAACCTACCAACAACAACAAAAAACACACATATAAAGATAAATACAAGCAAAATCGTTTGTTGTTGACGTTGTTATAATTGTTCCTGTTGTTGTCGTTGCTGCTAATGTCGTTGTTATTGCTGCTTTAGTTATTCTAGTCATCGTAGGTATTGTTGTTGCTGTCGTCGATGTGAGTTTCATTTAATTTCCTCCGATATACTTGAATACAAACGAACAAACAAGCGGTCGCTGAAACAGACCTAAAATATCTGGCGAAAGAAACACAGCGACTGACAAACAGACAATCAGATACACAAACAAACAGCATCAAATATCAAAGGCCAGTACTTATGCATGGTACTACCTGTTTTAGTTCTGTATTCGCTGCCACGTCTCTCATCGCCAAAGAACTGGCATCTCCATGCTCCCTGAAAATATCCTTTAGTTCTTCTACATCGGTACGAGGCACTGGTATCACCTACCAACAAAACATTGCTTTCGTTATGTGTTGTCAGTTGTCAGGGTGACCGAGCAGTCTAAGGCGCCAAACTCAAGGTAAATCATCTTCCCAAAACACAATGGGAGCGAGCCTTCTGGTTTCCGAATGGAGGCGTGGGTTCAAATCCTACTCCTGACAATGTCACTTTTTTATGACAATTATTTTGTAATTTTTGTATAACCGCATTGTCTTTAATTTCCACCAAATTCTCAGAATGTGAAAAGAATTATACGGCAACCAGTAAAAAAAAAGAGTTATTATTTGAGAATTGGAATCAAACAGCCAAGCATCAGTTCTAACTGTTCTACGAACCTGGGACATAAAACTCATTAACAATTTGATTATGAGGTCGAAAATTCCATAAAGTTATAGTTGATTCTGCCTGCTTTCTTATCAACTATCACCTCGTAGGAAGTGAAAGCGAATAATTTAATTGTTTTAGTAGAATTCTCACTAAACTACTTTCAATTATTTCCGCATTATGAAGATTGATTAATCTTCACACATTGGCCGAGCTCGCTCGAACTCGTAAGCTAACAGCAGATAGTATACGAGAAGCTCAAACAACAGATTACCCCATTTCCATTAGTATACTAGAAAAAGAGATGATAAATTGAACCAAAAATTCACAATTTTCACATATTACATTCCAATTCTTGCCTTGGGCTTGAATTTGCGAAAGATTTAGATTCGGTTTTCTGGCAGTTTTATGAAATTCACTGTGACCATACACGGCAGAGTTACTTTACCTGTAATTGAAGGTGCTGTGTGTAAAAATTCCTCTCAAAAATAACACAAGATTTGCCATCACTGTGGAACATTTTGCGCAGTGCTTTCTTATATCTGCTTTGACGTTAAACACCATAACATGACACATACAATAAGGTGATTTGTAACCTATCATCGTGCCCCCCTTTCCTCTGTTGCGGATTACAGAAAAGAAACGAAGAAAAACAGGGCTAGCTTGCGAAAAGCTACAATAGAGCGGATGGGAAAATGGCTGACAGTCTAAACAATAGCCTTATACTGGCAGTTTCTGCCAGGTCGCATGCAAAACCTCTAAAAAGAGCGTGTTGTGTCTATTCCTGAAGGATGGCTGCTTTAACGATTATTTCATAGCATAGTCATAACCTCGTCTCCAGTCTTATTACCCTTTGTCTCCACCGTGGCGGCAGAGACTAAAGCCGGGAGATCCTGGGGACAAGTTAGACAGTCATTCACACAGTTGTTAACAATATCCCACAATTTGAATGACCAGCAGGGCATATGTAAATACAAAGGATATTTTTCAATTTCCAAGAGAACTTCCTGCGAAAACAAAACAAAACAAAACAGAAAAATGTTATTCGACAAAAAAATGCATTAGAAATTGCTTTTTGTCCAATTTTGTAACTGTTAGAACTGTCAATTCCTATGAAATATTCATGATTTGGGAGGATTTGCATACAAATAGGAGACAGAGTATGTAATTGCAACCTGGGTGAAAAAGGAAAAAAACCCGATACAATGAAACTCTTCTATAGTTAGAGGCAGAAATTCAGAAAACAAAAAAAAAACACACACTAACAAAAACAAACAATGAGAAGCGAAACAAATATTTATACTACTGCGTAAACATTGATTCATATTCTTTCAGGTTGGTGCAATATTGGCACGTCAATTACCTCAGGGATGTTTTGAGGGTTTGAAAAAACCAACGCCTTGAATGTACGGCTTTTGATAATCACATTTTAACATTGGACCAGCCTCTTACCTCTGTCAATTTGACTGTAGACTCAAAATGCGCGATGGGACAGATCAGCACGTGATCAGGTACCAGACCTCCTTTAGCCAGGGCCACATAAGACTAGTTACACAAGAACAACAAGTTAAAAAAGATAATGCCCACGGCTAATTAAATGCATGGGCCGGTAAAATCGCGGGCATATACAGCACATGCAATGCACTTCAAAAGTTCACGTGAACGGAAAAATATCACTTTCTAAACTGCCAGATTTGCTCATCCATTACAATATTGTCGTTCAATAGCTGTTTGGCTCTTTTTCTAATCGAGTTACCTTGTTTGAAATTCGCGTTTTCGAGAAGAGTTTTGGCAGAGTTTTCTATTTCGCTTTTCTGTAATAATTGTAATAACCATAAGGGCTACACTACAGTAGTCCAGCGCAGTTTCCTGTAAATCCAGACACACTACTTCCCAGCATGTAAAAAGGAACACCATTGGAAGAGAATGGATGATTGACACATTGACAGCAAAGTACTTACATCATCTCCTACACTGACCACTAAATGTTTCTCGACCTCAGGACTTCCCAGACAGAACCAACAGGAACCCTTCAAGGGGGCTGGGGAAAACAATGCGAAATATGACTCTTGATAGTCAATATTGTACGAAACTGTTTACATCAACGAAAAGAACGTGCACGGAAGAATGTTGGAAGATTGGTAACCAGGCATTTAAGATCAAATTTTGCATCAGTTAATTAACTTTACGGTCGCTATTGCAAAAAAGTGAAGAAATAGCGGGTCTTTTTATACCACGCGAACAAAGATAATTTAACGAACAGCAAAGCGAGTGGTAGTTTAAAACTGTTTTCAATATTTTGATCGGTCAGATACGACACGTAAACAAGCCAAAATCTGTTTGGCCGGCCAACATGACCGGCAACTGTCCGAAAATTATTTGGAGCCCTAAATAGGGCAGTGGTAAACACCTATCTACGGAACGTCACATGATCATAGCGTGACTCCAGCGTGGGCTGTATCCAAGGGTAGTCGCATCACGCAATGTCACACAACTCTTTTTCTTTTGGGGAGAAGCGTGATGCTCAACAGTACTTTCCAAGAACATAGTTATTTTATTTAATTATTTCTAAAAAGAACTGGATTGTTTCTTACGTGGTCCTTTACGTTGTCTGGGCTGTTTATTTGGACCACCGTCTTCACCACCTACACGGCAGAGATAAAGATTGGTCAGTGTATCTGTGACCAAGTAAAACAACTGATCCACGCCGGCACTCACTTTAGTTTGTCTAGCATAAAGCGGATAGGATTACCAATCGTTATCAAACAATTATATTTATTTATTTGGGAATAAATAAACTAATGAATCCTATTGTCGTTGACAAAGGCAGTTATCTGAAATCGTGGCAAAATGCAATGAATACTGCACTCTTTTAGACAAAACACTTTTCATATTCGTTTTCATACCTTATACCAGCTACAAATAAATTTCTTTACATTCTTAGTCACTCTTCTTTTTGTCATTCGTTTTTACCCTTCTAAGACTGCAAACAGTTAATGAACGTTTGCGTTCACAAAACATTTTAGCCGACATTTTTTTCGACTTTTTATTATTACTTAAGCAATAAATGGTTTGTTTACCATGGTCCCTGTGTCGCTTGTTTCCAGGTCCCTGCGACCTCCCTGTGTTCTGCATGTCAAAAAAGAAATTTTGACCAGATGCTGTGGCCTGCAAGACACAAAAAAGCCATGATAATCTTTAATTACAAAGAAAGAGTCCCAAAACTAATATCCTATTCACACCAGCAAAACATGTTAGTTAAAGCAGGTTTGACAAAACGAAAATCAGCAACAGAAAACTGAGACTAAAATTTTTCATAGGTTCAAGAAAGCTTAGTCTGAAATGTCAGCCGTCCTCTCGTCCCGACGGCTGACATTTCAGACTAAAGAAAGCTTGCTACGGCTGTACACAGGCTAAAGAAAGCTAGCCTGCGAATACAGCCGCCTAATCGCAGGCTAAAAGAAAGCTCTCATTTGTGTTTTTATTGTGCTAAATTTAAATCTGACAAAAATCAGCCAGCAACTTCAACAAGTGGTACAGACACCTTTTCAACGTGTTTTAGCTTTGGGGTGAATGGGTTAAAATTAAGTTTTAATTTTAAACCTTCCCAGAACTTCCACTGATCATATGGTCGTTAACGGTCTTTCTCTACACTATAACAGTACAAAAACCACTATGAACAAGGAGAAAAGATTTATCTTAAATTTCACCATGGAGGTTTTAATTAAAAAAATACCGACAAAAACGTCCTTGCTCGTTGCTCCCAAATAAAACTGATATACGCACTAAAACATACATAATATGACAACTGATGATATTCGTAGTGTCACTATATCTTGACTACTCATACATGTATACACCTAATTGAAGAAATGTTGACCCTGTGAAAAGCATCCGTTAACGATAAGACCGAATGGCATTCTGGGTAGACAGAATTGGCAAGCTGAGTAATAATCCATTTATTCATAATCACGATGCTTTCTTCTATTGGAGCCTTAAGAGCGTGATTTATGCAACCTATCTTGTAATAATGTTTATTTAGCAACCAACAGGGATTAGTTTCTTCCGATTTCCCAGCAAACATTTGGGTCGCATCGTTCATGGTTTATACTTTTCAAGGATCAACGATTCTTCAATCAGGTGTATACAGTGTAGTCAAACATCAATCTCGGGAAAAGATTTAGAAATAACGTTCACGTGACCTAGTTAACTGCTTTACGTTCACGCCTCAGGTATTGCAATGCACCTGTAGATTTGTATTACTTGCCGGCAAATGCATTTTAGTCAAGGACAACGCTACCTGTGACAGTGTACCTGAGAGTAAAATTCTTAAAAAATTACTAAAATTCATTATAAAATTCAAAAGTTGTTAAAAAATATTATTATTATTTAACAAATGCGCACGCTGCCCATATATGGTCAAAATGTTAGCGTTATCTGTCATCTGTACATAACAGATATCCTGCGATATACGTAGGTTGTGAAGATTCGTCCGAAATCTTGTAAAGCGCTGAAAAATTACAGTTTTTCTATCTGCAAAATGTGTTGACATTTTGTTGAGTAATAAAACAATTATCCTGCTCAATCTTGCGGAATATCGTCTGATTTTAGCCAACTCGGCCTACGGCCTCGTCGGCTAAGTATCAGTCGATATTCCGCGCGATTTCGCAGGATAATTGTTAACTAAAGGTCATTATTGAATAAATGTCAACCGATGGGGCACTCCTCACATCAAGTGGGAGACTGTACCACAGTGCTGGTGCGCTTGATGAAAATGCACGCCCCCCCGTAAGTCTTGGTCTTAAACACTGGTTTGTGCAGTCCCAGTTGATCATGGTTGAAACGAAGACACCTTATCGGTAGATGAATATTTATAAGTTCCGCTAAGTAACTGGGTGCTAAATCATTTAAAATTTTATAAGTAAAAAGTAAAATCTTAAAAATATCATGAATCGTTTAACATGATTCAAGAGTCGTTACCTGTTGCTGCGCATTCCCTTTCTGGTCAGCTGTGTTCACATCACTGCCACCAAGCACTTTCCTGAATGGAAACTCAGTGACATCTGGCGGTTGTTTGACAAGTTCGTTCTTGTCCATGGAAACCATAGGTACAATATTGAATGCATACATGTACTGCAAGATGTAAAAAGCGCACACACACTGAGTAAATTAAAACTGGCTAAAACTACATTGGGCCATTTTAAATCAGTAACACATAAAGAAGTTAATAAGAGGCATCAGTGGTGGCCAGTGGTTTTACCTTTTTCTTGTCTGGATTTCCTACTTGAGCAAGAGCAATAAATCTTGTCACATGCTGTGCAGCCTGTATTAAGACTTGATGGTTCCTTTTACATTCAAGGTTAACAACATTTGAAATCAGAAGGTAGTTAGATTTCCATAGTTCCCCTTAGTTGATAATTGTAATGTTGTCATTTCAAGTCCAAAATGAAATTTAGGCTATGATGGGCCTTAGTTAATCTAAAAGTGCACAACATTTATTTACAACTAAATCAAACATTGTGCTGCATTTGACTGAACTGCGTTAGATACTGCATGGGTCGAACACAATTTAATATGGTTAGGTGTTAACAAGTTTAGAACTATTCTTCAGACTATTAATTTTCATATTACTTTTAACACTATTTCAAAATAATTGGGACTTTTTCATTATAATTGGGACTAAAAGTTGTTATTGATTATTGGCTGTTATTGGCTTTAGAGCCAATCAGAAATGACCAAATCCAAGGATGCAAGACTCCACTAATGTTATTCAGTATGAGGTCTGTTATAACCAATGAGATGCTTGTTATTCAATAACAGAATAACGAAAGATAACAGGGATCGTATCACTGACTAATGTTAGTCAAATAGACCATTTCAGAGTCTAAAAAGCTAGGCCAGATTTTTGATGTCAAATGTAACAAACACCCTAAGAGGCAAAACGTGATCTTTCTTGTAACAATTAGCATTTGTTCAATCTCTTAGCGTTTTTTCGATCGATCGCTGTATGCTCCAAATTCGCAATCAAAACGATAAAAGGTCTTGCTGATCCTGTAAAGAATACGTTTGATATTATTAACAGTTCATTCTTCACTACAGTTTTGACTCAAATCACTGGAACAGAACATTCATCGTTTCAGTTTCAAAGTATTAGATAAAACCGATTGGATTTCTTGCTCGAAAATGCTCTCAGTCGAGCTTTATGTTCTAAGTGGTTGATTCATAAAAATAAAAACGTCTAAAACGAAACATATAAGTTGTTTCATGTAGTAGATACGTTAACATTTAGCTGGCCGAGTTCTGTTTTGGAATAAAAGGTCATTGTTAGTTGCGTGCAATGCAAGAGAAGCTTGACCTCCAGGTCAAATTTTACGCAAGTTCATCCAATCTGCTTCATGTTACTGACTCGATAAAACATCAATGTCAACATATTCTCTTGCAACCTAAAATAATTTCTAAACATAAGAATTTATCGCATAGCTTTTGTCTTTAGTAGGCCGCCGCCTGACAAAGTGATTGTTTCGCAGACGGCAGATAAAAAGGGCAGTAGCTGCATTTATCTAACGAAATTTTTCGAAAAAAGTTTCATGCAAGAGATTAAAGTACTGCCAAATTTACAAACATTATCCAAAGGCTAATTTCAAGAGCGGCAAGATTTTGGCAAGACCGACGGTTGATTCGGTTTTACCTTTTCTTTGTAATCGACAAATTGCCAAACATCCCTAAACTCGCTTAAACTGTAACCGGCGATGTGTCAAAATATTACGACAAAACTGCATAACGACCGACAGATCACGAATATATTTCATTCCTCCTATAATCTTTCGAATTTCACCACCGTATAAATAGTTCATTTTAATGTCAGATATTCCGTGCCTGTCTTGGCTGGTTTGCACCCTTTGCGTTAATGTTTAACGATATCCGATATGCACATCAGAATGTTCCCGCGCAAACGATGAATGCTCTAATATCCCGCCAAGCTATCTTTCCAACTCAAGTTTCTTGTCTTTCCAGTTCTGTCTTTTATTTCAGTTGGAACAATACAATTTTCGCATTCGGCGTTCGTTTTCAAGCACTACATAAATTGCAGTTTAATCCAGTTTAATGACGGCACCGATTTTCTCTCTGTACACTGTTTATCAATAAGCATGTTATGTGTACTAACCTCTGCTATTATCGCCGGCTACTTCGAATCCCTGAAATCCTGCCAGCATCGTACTGTTTTTTGGTAAGTTCCGCTCGTGTAAATTGTCACATTTTACAAACCACTCAAACCCTGCCTTCACCATCGAGAAAAGAATTGACTACAGTCTCTCTTATAACAGTCCATTCACTGCCATGGCCGTCCACATTTTTCTAGTCCCAGACGGTCAAAGAAATTATTAAAAATTAATACTCAATAATTTCTATATTCCTAGGCGGCAATATGTAGTAGTTCTTCCCATGATAATCAGAAATTGTCGACTGGGTTGCTTCTCTTGACCGACGCGCCAATAGAAGTTTCACGACACGCAGGGGATACTCCAGTGCACGTTTTGACTTATTCAAATTTCCAGCGGGATCTAATTAAACATCTTATTTCAAAACCTAGTTGCATCAAAATTGTTACCTTAAGCTTTTCAAACAAATACTTTACATATTACAATAATAATACAATATCCCGCCAAAAGTGTTCCCACTGCACTACTATCTATTTCTCTATGAAGCGATTTAGACAATCCACAAGTCCGAAATTCAACACCATTAATCATTTTTCCTCCAGGACTTTATTTTCTTAATTTACTTCGATATATTCATTCCGTCTTTCTTAAGCCAATAAATCATTTTATTAAAAAATTAACACGGACATATTTGCCCTTTGCCCTCCACTTTCTATGTAAACACATTCCAATTTTTTATTGTGCAAAAGAGAAAGAAATAAATATAATTGATTTAAAGCTAAACTAGTGAGCAGCACGAATTTTTAAAATTTTACTCCGCGTTTTGTCCGATTACGGACTTCTTCAGGGATTTTAGAATTGATAGTTACAAGCTTGTATTTATACATAGCGTCAACCGTACTGTTACAGGTTTTTTACGTATTCCAAGTTGGCAGGCGCGACCAGGAAGAAAATGGGACACAGATTATACTAAACCAGCATACCACTGGTTTCGGCGCCAAAAGTTAATCGGTAGATAAGGCTGTTGTACACAGGCCCAAAGAAAAGGCAGAGCCGACTCGAACGTATAGCCGGACATTTAGGAAAAGTGAGGAATCCCAACTGGCTTTATGGCACAGGTGAACACTAGGATAGTTATTGGGGTTGCTGTGGCCAGCACGGGAGTTGACCGACCGAGAAGCGAGGAGAGGTGGTTATATCTATTAGTCAGTGCTGCGAGTGACGCGTTGGCAAAGAACTGGACGAGTTTGTCTGTTTTTCTTTTCGAAAGGTCCAAGCTTAATCACGTTGTAAATGAAGCAACCAAGGAGTAAAAGCTATTGAATGGATTTTAGCTGTCGTTGATCGCTTCAGATTGTTCATATGATCGAAGCGTTTAATGCATTGCACGTGTTATCGTAACAAAATGATTTAATTTGACAACAGTCAGGATATGCTTCTCAGATTTTTCCTACATTTTGTCAAATGTCGAAGTTTGCGTGTCCACTTGAAAGTAGAGTAATAAGCTGTCAAAACTCTTCCGGAAAAACCTGTCAACAATACATTTCAGTATGTTGTTGCAGAATCGTAGTCATTTGCCTCTAATCTCTTACTTTCTTTCCATACTTATTGCACACGTTGCATTTAATAATAACATCGAACTCTATATCCTTTATGGTTGTTCTCGAAGATGTGGCTTCGAAAAGCACCTTTTATATCTGAGCACCCTGTTTTTACGGAATTTGCGCGTTTGTTCACGCAAAATAAGGGTGGGCCTATCGACGGTAATTTTGACAATGTTGGAGCGAAGTGTGTTCCACGCGTGGTGCCCAGCGCGGTGCCATACAAAACCAGGAGCATCTCGAAGTCACTTTATGAATTTTTATACCACCAAACAAATTTCAGAGTTTTATAATAAGAATTATGATGAGGTTGACAGATCGTGATTATCAAACCGAGGTCTTGTTATCTGCCGAAGCCGAAATTTTCAGTTTTTTTTTCGTCATCCACGTCCGGTTACATCGAAACACCACTAACATGCATATTACCATTATGTTAGCTGGGTAAGCTCCCGTAAGCGGCCATCTATCCCCTTCACCTCTAGTGGCCGCTTACAAGAACCATCTCGTAAGCGGCCAGCTCAGTTTTTTAGAATCTTACTCGATGAAAACTTTTCAATTCCTCTCGGAACGGAGTGACAGCACAGGAAGGGGAGGCATAAGAGACTCGAAAAAAAGGGCGCAAAAGGTCGAACCCAGATAGGCCGAAGCAGATAAAAAATTTTATAATGTAATCAGTTAGATTTAAAATTCGCTAATCATGAAGGCGAGATGTGGGAAAGAGCCAGAAAAAAGGAGGAGATTTGAGCCGCAGTGAAAAAACACGTACGCGGGTAGTTCGAGAATGCGACCCTTCTCTCTCTTTAAATAATTCTTCGACCTAAAAAAACGATTAAATTTGACATTGAGAATCCTCGACACTTGCAACATTATTTTCAAGTGCGACTGGGAAATAAGATACAAAAGAAACGACATTTTCAAGGAATTTATAAATATCTCGAGGCCGACCTGCTGCATTTACGAAAAAATGTATGTACGACCTTCGATTTTCGCAGAAAGATTACCCGATATGAGCAAAAACCATGAAAGGAAGAGAGAAAGAAATAAACGAACATTTTGTTGTACGTGCTAACCTCGAAAAAGTCACCCCGGGATCCCGGGATAAGATGATGTAAACGCGAGCTATTTTCGACCACGGCTGGGCGGGTACCTCACCTACCCGGGGTCCCCCACCTCATGTTGCCAACCTGAGAGTAAAATCACACTAAAAAAAAGAAGGAGCAATGTAAAAAAAGTGAAAGGGAAAAAGACGAAAAAGAAGAGGGTGAGCCGTCAAAGAACAAAAAACAAATAAAGAAAAATATCTCCGACATAGTACCCATAACGGAGATAGATGAGGACCGAATGATACTTAGGAAGGGGTCAATCCTATTTAGTTACAAAGTACGTACCTCTTGCCTGCCGCTTTTTTCCGGTAGCGGCGGGGCCTAAAGAAGATTATAACCCTACACGCTATTCAATTTTTTTACCAAAAACGAATTATATTATGAACTTTAAAAATCAATAACGTATTTTTACAGATCAGCAAGATTTTTTTATGCGAATGAACGACACAAAGAAGCTAAGAGATTGAAAAATACAAGAAATTTTCCTTTAGTTTTTACTACTATCAAATGAGCCTAGTTTTAACTCTTATTTATTGTGCGATCTTTTCTTTCGTTTTTATTGAATAACACACTATGTTATAAAAACCTAATAGTGATTGCTTTGGATTGCATTATTGGTAAGCCAGCTAAATACAGTTTTGTCCCAATTATAATGAAAAAGTCCCAATTATTTTGAAATAGTGTTATTTTATTACTTATTTACAGTGTCCTCAATTAGCACACTTACTGTAATATATATACAATTTGTTTTTCACTTTACTGATTATTTGCATTTGGTTGGTTGTTGGTTGGTTGGTTGGTTGGTTGGTTGGTTGGTTGGTGTATTGGCTGGATGGTCGGTTAGTTGGTTGGTGGGTCGGTTAGTTGGTTGGTTGGTCGGTTAGTTGGTTGGTGGGTCGGTTAGTTGGTTGGTGGGTCGGTGGGTCAGTGGATTAGTTGATTGATTATGTGGTAGTTATACTCCACAGAACAATTTTATCATGCAGAAAAACTTTAAAAATGAGCATTTGATGAGAAACCATCCGGACTAGCATTGTAAGCCTGCAGTGCATGCAGATACAGCAAATTATTAGCATTGGGTTCTTTTCTTACCTATAGGGGGCCCTTTCATAATGGACTCCCTCATGACCAGCAAAATGGTACCTTGGTTTCAGGTATTCCGCTAGCCTGGATACAAGCTTCGATCCACAGCTCTCTGGATCGACACCTTCCTATAACAAAGGAAAAAAAAATGTGTAATATTCTGATTGGCTATGAGCATGTCATTATATTCCAAGCAGTGAGTTTTGAGTGCAGAGACTGCGAATAGACCTCTTAAGCTTTGTTTGTTTGTTTCCCTATTGGCCATTCCGAGGTTGCGCAGGGAACTGGGGCGAGTTTTTAATTTTAAGCAATTGATAATCTGATACCACCACATGAAAGAACCCAGTGGAATTGGTCATTTGACCAAGTTTGATGCTTTTAGGATGAACAGAGACGAAGTTATGGGCCTTGAAACATGGTTAAAAATCCATACAGACGTGTCTTATTTTGAGACAGCGTCCCCCAAAACCATATACATGTATTAAACTCTTAAATTTCTTTTATGATTTTTGTGATACTCTTAAAATGTGTGAACAAAGTGATTTTCACTTTAGTTATAATGGATCTTTGGCAGGATTTTACAGCTGTCACAAAACAGATAAAAATTTTAAGAGTTAAATATGGTTTTGGGGGATGCTGTCTCACAATAAATGACGTTTGTATGGAATTTTAACCATGTTTCAAGGTCCATAACTTCGTTTCTGTTCATCCTAAAAGCATCAAACTTGGTCAAATGACCAATCTTACCGTTATCTTTCATGTGGTGGTGTCAGATTGTCGATTACTTAAAATTGGAAACTCGCCCCAGTTTCCTGCGCAACCTTGGAATGGCCTATTTCAGACCTGATGTTACCCTTGAGAATTATTTCCTTCAATTCCAGACAAATTCAAAATAATGGAAATGAATGAATGATTGCCAGATAGACAAAAGGACAACTGGAGAGCATCACATGATCTGAAATAAGCAATAGGCCTTATGCATGATGACATCAATTGCTCAAAATTCACCACCAAGCCTCGTTTACGCGAAATATTCTCAACCTTCTGCCACCCTCATACAGTTTTCACTTGGGTATTCTTTACATCTTTGCTGCTTTGGGAATTCGTTCATGATAAAATTTGCAAGTTTGCACTTCGAAAGCAAGGCTTGGTGGTGAGCCAAGCCACTCTGATGTAAACATGCATAAGGGCTATTAACACACCTACATGACAGTATTACGTGGAAACAGTAAACTGAAAACAGTACTCCAAGCAATAATCAGGCTAATAAAATTTTTTTTTGAATGATCACTAGGCTCAATCTCTGCTGGCCACTCTCTAAGTCCGGCCTCTGTTCCTCCTTTGGGGGAAGGGGTATGGGCTAATTTGAAAATATTCCTCACATAAGCCTCAATTTCAACTTACATTTTGCTCAATCTGAGAATATAAAATGGCTTTTTTTTCATGTACATGATGAACACTTATAAATTCACAAGATTACTTGTTCTAGGGGTGACTATTGGCGTCACTTTGCCTATTGCGATACTATTGTGATAGTCCAATTACTATTGCAATACTATTGGGATAGTAGTGACACTATTGCGATACTATTGCGATAGTATCGTAATTAATGACTTTATAGCGTTGTAATCATTTCTTTCTGCTAGAGGGGGTGGAGTTAACATTCGAACCACCATTTTGAACACAGAAAGGGCCTGGAGACGAGCGACGTTTGTGAAGTTTGCTTTTATGGCTTGTTATACACAGTACAGATTCTGAAACAACAAACAGAAAGCCGAGAAACGACGGCAGATACCAAGAGAGGCATTTTTCAATCAAAGAAAAAGTACTACAGGACACCATTTGAAAAACTATGATCGTAACTATTGATAGTTAATGAAACTATCGCGATTGTTATCGATAGTTGAATTTGCGATCGATGCATCGTTATCGGTACACTCCCAATCCCGATGCATCGATAGTTTGATGTATCGTTACACCCCTAACTTGTTCTAAATTAAAAGTTGCATGCACCGATTTAAAAACTTACAGGCTGATTAGCAAACTGGGAGACACCTTTCGGCCAACACGATGAGATGAGAATGTCCAACCCTTTAAAGCTGTCATCCTGGCATTGAGACTCTAATGAAGTTATATCATCCTGAGTGAAATGACAGCCCTCCTACGAGTACATTTCAAAAATGAAAAATGTGAATAATAACTACTGACAACTATAAACAATTTCTGTTTACAACCAAGGTGCGAAGAAGTTGACATTTTCATCTTACCCTTCGGGCAAGCTGTAGCCAGGATGTAAAGGTAAGGTAAAGTCTGTGTCCGAGCCATGAGGCTCATACAGCCGGAGCTTATCCCGGTTTCCGTACCATTAAGCGACTAGGAGTATTGCTACTCCCCCCTGGATGGGATGCTAGTCCATCGCAGGGTTACCCCCCAGCAGTAAATTCGCCGGTACCCATTTATACACCTGGGTGGAGAGAGGCACTGTGAGAGTAAAGTGTCTTGCCCAAGAACACAACGCAGCGCCCCGGCCAGGCCTCGAACCCGGGCCGTTCGACTCGGGGTCGAGCGCACTAACCATTAGGCCACCGTGCCTCCCTCCTAACCCTAACCCTAAACCCTAACCCTAGCCAGGATGAACTAGCCTGAAAGTCATTTTCACTAGCCTAAAAGCTCCTTATAAGCATGACTTGCCCATTGGGCAAGTGAAGGACACAGTCCACTAGTCCAACTTCAAAATCCACTAGACTTGGGCTATCAGACATGCACTTCTTTGCATGCTGACAACCTTGATGGAAAACTGTGTCAGTGGCGTTTCCAGGCCAACAAAGGAGAATTTAATGTTTAAAATATATTAAATATTTCTGTCAAATGAGTCATTTATCAAAGTGATGTAACAGGAGCAGTACCTCAGGAGCATCAGATTTTTCCACTCCACTCAAATATGCTATCTGTAATCCTGACTGTGTCTTGAGGATTCCTTTTCTACCTGAAAAAAAAAAAAAAACCTTATTACATGAAATTTTCGCGACACTTTAATTTCGCGAATTTCGCAATTCTAAAAAAATCGCGAAATTAAAGTGACGCGAACAATAAGTGTCGCGAACATAACATGACGCAAATATTAAGTGACTCGCATATGTCAGTAATCAATGTAAATGGATTTTGACGTCAATTGACTCACTTGTAGACATTCTGAGAACTGCTCTATTGAGATTAAGTCCCCTCTTGTGTTTTTGTTAATTTTGATGTTATTGTTCCTTCGATGAAGTCGTTTTATATAATTCAAAGGCATGTCAATATATATTGCTAAGAAAATGTAAATTGTGTCTCACTCAAAAACGCGAAATTAAAGTGATTCAAAATACAAAGTTTTCGCAAAATCGCGAAATTTAAGTGTCGCGAAATATGTGCACCTCAAAATCGCGAAATTAACGTGTCGCGAAAATTTCATGTAATAAGGTAATAATAATAAGAGCAGGAACATTTCAACCAGGTACAATGCTGACTGCTCTTACTTTACTGTTTGTTTGCATTAATTTTTTAATTTGATTTTTCTGTTCCATTAAAAGACTGTTATAGGGCAATTCCATGTCATGGACGTTACAATTCAGACTAATTTTTAGAACTTTAAACTTGCATTGTCTAAGGATGTCAATGTAGTTTAGTGATTTTGTTAACTGAAAATTTTGTTTTCACCTCCATTATCTTTCACAGTTTTTCTTGGAGACTAAAAATGTAACGTAATGGATGTTACAAAAATTGTCATGGACGTTACACTATGTGAATTCTTCTTCAAGTTTACCAAATAAATTAACTTTTTTCAATTGTTGGGCTCTATCATTGGTAGTAAAACAATATTTCTTGGCAGTTGGAAATGAAATTATCTTGCTAGTTAATGTAGAACCCGTGGAATGCTCATTTAAATCTTTGAGGACATTTCAAGGTCCTTACATGACATATAAAACTGCATTTTCAGCAAATCTCTTTCCACAAGCTTGCTGTTTATCAAAACAAACCTGTCTTTTGGAAAAAACTGCCCACTGCTATACCGCCTAACTATTTTTTACCTTTTCCACAGACCTTGTTAAAGTTTTGCCTTTTTTTTCAACATTTTTGCAAAAAGTATAACATCCATGATATGGCGTCCATGACCAACTTTAACTGCACTCAGTTAAAAAATATAACAGTTTACCAAAGTTTTGTTATCATCAAAATGTTCCTTTTTGATAAGTAACAAAGCAGCAGAAATGTTTTAAGAATCCTTCAAATAATAACTTAAGGAGAGAATAAAAATGCATAAAATTTCATGGACGTTACGTAACGTCCATGACAGAACTTCACATCGCTGTTGCTATTTATTAAAAATATTTCGGATGAAGTCTTTATCAGTTATTTGTCAACACAAATGAGGGAATATTCCTACAATAATTGTTTGAATTCATAAGCATTTTGAAAGTATGATTTTTGTAACTGAGTTAAAAATGTGCATCACAGACATTGAAAATTATTAAGAAGGTAAACCCGTACTTTGGGGACCTCCCCTAAAAACACTGTTGTCACAGACAAAGTAAAAGTTCTTTTTCTGTATACTACATTTGTATAACATGTCTACAATGCAGCACAGGTAATTATTCCATCTGAAATATCTTTTGAAAAATCTTGATTTTTTCACCTTTCATGTGGAATTGCCCTATAACAGAAGTAGCTTGGTACTTGACCGTAGTTTTGTTTGAAGGAGACTGAAGACTCTTCAGAGCTAGCAACTCTACATGGAGTTTCTATAAATATTATCCCCAGTATTATGTCCAGCTTTTTGAGCAACAGGACCTTATTGTAGCTTGGGGTCACATAAAAACTTCTCATTAAAAAGTTTTATATATACATGTAACTACTGTACTATTATGGCTTATTTCAAATCGTCCTTTTTTGGATATCCTTGGAAGTCTTTAGATTTTCTTTGGAAGTCTTTGGAGAGGCTTCAGTTGAAGTTCAGGCATCTTTGAAATACCTTGGATGGCCTTGCAGTCTTCAGGTTTTGTCATACCAGCTTTAGAGCTTGTATTATAACTTTGCACTGTCTCATGTGACATCTTTTCTGCACTAGAATGTGTTCCAATGCATGTAGTTTTAGCCGGCAATCAGCTCTTAGTATGTTTTCAATGCAAATTATTCAATTTGAACACAAAGCCACAACACTGGCTGCAATTAACCTTCCAACCTCTCAACAGCTGTACCCTGTACATTTCATGACAACACTGTATTTGATAAACTGGAACTACTCAGTACTGGTCAGGGCTGCAAATAACAGTCGGTCATTGGACATTGGCTGACCAAAATTTGTTCATGTCTGACAAAATCCCAAGTGTGGTCGGACATGACGTCCGGACAATATTTTTATCGTAAATCATTTTACGGTAACAATACATAAAATTCAACCTTTTGTTTTTGGTGATGTCCAACCACAATTTTGTTTTGTCCGACCAAGATGGTGTCTTGGTAGGATGTATGTTCTTTCAAGTGAAAAAATTATTTGCAGCCCTGCTGGTAATCAATCACGTGTACATGTACAGTACTGTATTCTTACCCAAGTATGTTACATTTTCACACAGTTCTCCACCATTCTCCAAGGAAACTGATGAATAGTAGCTCATTTCTTGCTTTTCAGTTGGTCCAAGGAGGTAGGTAGGAATAGGAACTGGAAGACAGATGAAGGATCTGATCATGCACACTGTTATGAAAACTTGGTAAGCCATGTTTTCAAAGACAGCCCTTATTTGCAGTGCATGCCTCAAAATGCTCAAACAATATATAAAATAAGCATATATCTTCAGTGAGCAATATTATGCATACATGTACAGTGGGGGATCTAGGGGAGGGGCCCGGTGGGGCCCGTCCATCCCCCCTTATTTTTAGAACAAACCCTCCCCCTCCCCTTATTAGGGTCTGGATGATCATCCCCCCCCCCCCCTTGCCTGAAGGTCTGGATCCAAAATAATATTCAAAGCCAACAGCAAGTTCAACCTGAACTGCTCCCAGATACATATGCTTCCCACTCCTGTTGAGATCCCGCGCTTGTTCCAAAGAAACTTCCCACACACAGCAACATCTAGAAGAAAGCAATACAAACAGCTCTAGATTACTATTAATATGATCAAAAAAGATAAATATTTTTTCATTTTTTTTTAGACCACAACAAACTTCCCACAAAATGATTTTTACCTCAAAATCCTTGTTTTTCTTCAAAATGTTCCTCACTCTTCCATAGAGAATGTTCAACTTCCCACAAACATCTCCACAAACAAGGCTGCATAGTAAAACAGTTCTCTATTACATTATTTTTAATTTGATAAATTGATATATAAATTACTATATTTGTTGCAAACTAGGTTTTTTTTTTTCGTTAAGTGAACAAACATCAGATCTGGTTGATTCTAATTATTCAATAACTGAGGCCTTTATGTAGTTTCATGTACACGTTATGAAAAACAAATTACAAGTTTTAGATGTTCACATGGAAATCTTTCCGTTTGGCAAGAATTGTATATAACCTCTTAATTAAGCTTAATTAGTTAATTAAGCAGACAAATTTGTAATCTCTTGTACGTTCTTAAATATATGGAATAATTTGTATGCATAATTAAGTACGGGGTTTACGGCAATATTTTCAGTGTATATTTATGTCGAAATCAATCGTATTTACTGCTAGAAATTTTAAATGCAAGCCATAAGCTTACATGTACGTTGGTTAGTGCTTGCGCACGTTTTGTTCGCCACAAACAAAATGAGCTAGGGGATCTTTTAGCTCTACATGTACACTACCCAAGGCCAAAATTAGCAAAGTTATGTATACTTCTAAAAACTCACATTTTAATGGGTGCTGCCATAATGATAGCTTAGAAAGTGACAGACTATCTTCAAGTTATGAAGTTTTTCCACTCAGTTCAGTTTTGCCGCCATCTTGGAATTTTGAGCCTCGTTTCCATCAGTCAAACAGCGCAGCATGCCGGGAAAATCCACGAGACCACGTGGTTCTTCCTCTTTTCAGTGGCAGCCATGGCCGAACAGGTTAGAATGTGGCGATAGACAAATTGTTTTCGCTTAATTCACGCTCTAGAAGTAAAAGTAAAACATATTTAGTTATCCATAGGCTGTATATTTCTATAAAGTTTGGTTTAAAGGAGAAACCACTAAATAAATTCTTTTCATTTAGCTACATTTTGCGTGAAACTCAGAGGCGATTTCGGCATGTGTGTTGTTCGATTACAATTTTGGCGATAGTTTTGTGATCGAGTAGTTTCACGTTGAACGGCGCATTGCCTCTCTTATTCGTCCTTATAGCTGCGGTAACGATTAACCAATTTGTTCAAGAAGTTAGTTCAGTGTTCCTTCACAAATAAAGTTGTAAAATTAAGGAACCCCAATCAAATAAGCAATTTTATTTTCTTCTCTTCAAGCCCATTTCAGTAAAGATCGATAATCTAGGAGAGTAGTGAACATTTACGGAACTCTATTTATGTACACAGCTAGGTATAGATCCGAAAAGACAGCTGACATGCAATCAAAATATTTTAAAGCGGCTTCTGAGTGCACCAAGGCACTGCAGTACTGAAGACTTTACAATGCATTTCATGCTTTGATCTTTCTGTTAGATCTGTTAATTTAGATTATAAAAAAAAAAAACCTTTATTTGAGTGTAAAAAACTAAAATAGCAGTAATAAAACCACTAAATGGGGACACTTAAAAGTAAAAGAAAAATAACAAAAT
Organism: Oculina patagonica; assembly: GCF_052425735.1. NCBI lineage: Eukaryota > Metazoa > Cnidaria > Anthozoa > Scleractinia > Oculinidae > Oculina > Oculina patagonica. The sequence continues at coordinate 50,612,238 of NC_135761.1, forward strand.
CGAAATATCCTAATAAATGCTAAAATCGGTTAAAATTGGTTGAACTATTTACAATATATACAAGTTAAAATACAAGATAAAATATCTTCAATATATACAGATAAAATACAAGCTAAGAAATTACATTAAGAACTACATAGAATACAATTAGCGCAGCAATTATCATTCATTAAAATATCTAAGTCTAGCTTACGAATGTTTTTCTTAAAAGATGACAGTGTTGGTAAACTCCTAATGTCCTTCGGTATTATGTTCCATATCTTAGGCCCAACGTATCTGATCGTATGTTTGCCATATGTGACTGTATTAAATCTAGGGAATGAAATCTGTATTAAATCTAGGGATTGAAATGAACGTGATTTACATACTACATCATAGAAAAAAATCCATGACACCATACTTTTAGCAAGTTTCTTCAATCACATTACAGACATTTACAATTGGGAATGTTTCTTTTGTGACTTGTAATTGATAAGCTGTCTCACAAAATGGCCACATTGGTGTAAGCCATGAGCAGAAGCACGCAGTTTCCCAACCAAAACATGATCAACCTATCTCAAAATTTCAAGTATTTTATATACAAATGTAGGCTATTTGTACACTTACAGTGTTAAGTAATGCACTGTTGATTTGTTTTTAGACCGAGAGAGCCTACCAGAAGCAGGCACCAATTTTTCAAAACAAGAAGCGTGTCCTTGGTCAGCAAGGCAAGAAGGACAAAAAAGAAAAGGAACTCCGTTATGTGAGGAATGTTGGTCTGGGATTTAAGACTCCAAAAGAGGTAAATTATGCAGTTCTTCAAATTATTGTGTTGAGCATATGCAGGGGTTTCAAAATGTTTTGAAGTACAGTGTAGGTGTCAACAGCTAGAAGAGTCTGTGCAAACACCAAGCTTGTTTGTCACATGCCGATTGCTGTGGCCAGAGTAACTGGCGTTATATAATCAAGTAGTTGGCAGAAATCAGTTGGTTGCCAGCTGGTTTTGAAAACCCTGCATCTAGTCGTTGGTGTATGTGTACGGGTAACTGATTCTAAGTTTGGGAATGATGTGTGGGTGTGGTTTTTGATTAACTGCTAAATGATTGAAAAAAAAATAAATAATAATAATTATGTTGTTGTTTAGAGGATGGTGTAGTTTGGTTTCATTCTGTTATCGTCATGCAATAACTGTTGTCGACACTTGTAGAGACCTAAAGCTACACTCAACTTACTCAAGGTAAAAAAATCTCTCAACAGGCCATCGAGGGGACCTACATAGACAAGAAATGCCCCTTCACAGGCAATGTAAGCATCCGTGGCCGTATTCTGACAGGCATTGTTGCGAGCATGAAAATGAAGCGCACAATTGTCATCAGACGGGACTATCTACATCACATCAAGAAGTACAACAGATTTGAGAAGCGGCATAGAAACCTTTCTGCCCATCTTTCACCTTGTTTCAGGTTTGTCACTACTTTTTCAAGAAGTCATGTTTACTTTTAGTAGCCATCAGTAGGACAAAGTCCATAGTTTTATAGCATTGTGTAAAGGTTGTTGCTGGTTGCTGTGGCTAAACAATCCAATTTGAGATTTGCAGATACAGTTTAATCCGCATAACTCGAACCTGCCGCTCACTCGAACCTTTTCCAATTCCCTTCAGGTCATTTTCTTACAAATCTTACCCTCAATAACTTTGACTCCTGATATGGGCAATTCCACATGAGAGGTGTAAAAATCAAGATTTTTCAAAAGATATTTCACATGGAATAATTACCTGTGCTGCGTTGTAGACATGTTATACATGTAGTACACAGAAAAACAACTTTTACTTTGTCTGTGACAACAGTGTTTTTACGGGGGAGGGGGGGGGTCCCCAAAGTACAGGTTTACCTTCTTAATAATTTACAATGTCTGTGAGGCACATTTTTAACTTACAAAAATTATACTTTAAAAATGCTTATGAATACAAACAATTATATTAAGAAAATTCCCTCATTTGTGTTGAGAAATAACTGATAAAGACTTCATCCAATTTTTAAAAAAAAAAAATAGCAACAGGGATGTGAAGTTCTGTCTAACGTCCATGACATTTTGTGCATTTTTTTTTTCTCGCCTTGAGTTATTATTTGAAGGATTCTTAAAATACAGTATTTTTGCTGCTTTGTTACTTATCAAAAAGGAACATTTTGATGAAAACAAAACTCTGGTAAACTGTAACATTTTTAACTAACTTCAGTAAAAGTTGGTCATGGACGCTATATCATAGACGTTACACTTTTTTGCAAAAATGTTGAAAAAAAAGTCAAAACTTTAACAAAGTCTGTGAAAAAGGTCAAAAATAGTCAGGCAGTATAGCAGTGGGGAGTTTTTTTTTTCTCAAAAGACAGGCTTGGGTTGATAAAGAACAAGCTCATGATAAAAGATTTGCTGAAAATGCAGGTTAATATGTCATGTAAGGACCGTAAAATGTCCTCAAAATTTTAACTGAGCATTCCATGGGTTTTACATTAACTAGCAAGATAATTTCATTTCCAACTGCCAAAATATTGTTTACTACAAATGATAGAGCCCAACAATTGAAAAAAGTTGATTTATATGGTTAACTTGAAGAAGAATTCATATAGTGTAACATCCATGACAATTTTTGTAATGTCCATGACGTTTCATTTTTAGTCTCCAAGAAAACCTGTCAAAGACAATGGAGGTGAAAACAAAATTTTCAGTGAACACAATCACTAAACTACAATGACATGGAGAAGATATTTTGAAATTGCTTGGAAGTTCACATGAATTTTAAACTAATGCTAATGCACTAGATTGCGTGGTTGATTTTTATGTAACGTCCACAGAAACCCATAAGGGTTGAAATGTGTAACTCCCTCTGATTCGCATTGAACAAAGCGTTTGCACATTCGTTTACACTAAGTACCATATTTGGAAAGTCACGAAAATCACTAAGTACCATATTTGGATTAATTAAATTCACAGCGCGCGCTAGCTCGCGCTCGATGGCGTAATCTTGTTTTTGAACAAGCTTGGTTCAATAAAGTTAAATTTGGTTAAATTCTCCTTTTTCATCTTCATGAGGTAGTCTGGAGAACTTCGCTTTGATACACTTAATGAATTTCTTTAGTTTCTGTAAGAAATTTACAGCGTTTAGGTCGAAATTCAAGCAACTTACCGCAAAACCAAAAATTATGTTGCGTCTTTCGTTACATGTATAAAGCATTCGCATACAAATTGTTCGTGTTTCCAAATATGGTACTTAGCAAAATGAATATTCAAACGCTGTGCGCGCGCGTTACACGTTTCAACCCTTATGGGTTTCTGACGTCCATGAGAGTCGTTTTTCTCAATATTTCTCTGGCACAAATAAGTCAACTGGAAAAAGGAAATAATCAAATTAACACACTAAGGTGCACAGACTTGTACATCAATGAAACGTTTTAAAACTTGTTTTCATCCCTAGACAATGCAAGTCTAGAGTTCTAAAAATTTTTCTGAATTGTAATTAATGTCCATGACATGGAATTGCCCATACAGTATCTCAAATATTTTTCGATTGCCCTTGAAGGTTCAAGTTCAAATTTGGTAACAGCATTTCAAGTTCTATGAAAATGACAAAGGTGACCATAGTACAAACACTTGAAGCACTATTCCCCAAAACAACTAAAAACAGGCTGCAAAAGAAATTAAACCAAGAATAATGATAAACGCATAGGAGCCATAGGAGGCAGTGCGGCCTATTGGTTGGGGCGCTGGACTTGTATTCTGCAGGTCCCAGGTTCAAATCCTCCTTCCTGCCACTAGATGGATTTGTGTTTGGTGGTCCTAAATGCAGCTTTGTCTTAATTTAGCCAGCTGGTCGGCCTCCTGGCAGTTGGGATTTTGACAATAATTTCTGTTCGCTCTACAATATTTGTTTATTTATTTACAGTGTCCCAAATTAGCATAGCCTCCCACGCAGTCGTTTTAAGGGGCGTAGGAGGCTACAGCAGGGGGTGCTAAATACATTAACACTAAAGTAAAGTTATTTATCTATTTATTTATTTACAGTGTACATCCTAGACATTGTGTTCATGTACCTATTTTTAAGCAATGACGTATCGCATATAGTCGTAGCCTAATGGGTAATATTACGTTTATCCAACCAGAGAGCACTGGGATCTGGCCACATGGGTTGATCATGTGACAAAGCTCATGGGGTATTCTTTACCATCTGCCATCTTGGTTGAATTTGTGGGAGTTTGCAGCTCTCGTTAATTCGTGTGGGGGAAGGGGGGCTTGGATATACATGTATTTTGATGTTTGCACTACCTGCATGTTACTACTGCAACTAAGAGTAGTAAGCAAACAACTCAGCTTAGAAGCTTTGCATGAAGATGCAATTTCAGTGCTAGGCAAAAAATTTTCTTCCCATGTTTTACATGATTAAAAGATTATGCCAGGTTATGCATCCGATCTTCAGGACTCTTTTTTAAGGTTGTTCGTGTGGTTTCATTGCAGGGATGTCGGCCTTGGTGATGTGGTGACAGTGGGTCAATGCCGTCCACTCAGTAAAACAGTGCGTTTCAATGTACTGAAGGTCAGCAAGGGAAAAGGAAGCAAAGACAAGAAATCATTTGAGAAATTCTAAATGTGCTTGCCTTGTACTGCTAACAATAAAATATTCTGTTAGAAAAGAACAGTTTTGCGTCAGAGTTTTAATATAGTTTCTGTAGTAATTGATTTAATTGGATGGTCTCACAGATAAGTGCATGTGTTAACTTTGGACTCTCTATTCTGCACTCAGTTCATGTAGTACGACAATTGTGAGACAGCTTTGGTTGCTTGTGGTTAGCCTTTACGATAGGTTTGGGATTTCTAGCCAAAAATTTCAGGGTTCCAGCAGCTGGTGTTTGGTGGCCTAGTGGATAGGATTCCTGTTTGGTAATCCGACTACCTGGGTTCGATCTTCTAGGTGTCAACTTTTTTTACCTTAAAAAAAAGTTTAGTGTGATTCATACCTCGTGTAAGAAAAAATAAGAAGTCTCACTACATGAACTGAGTGCAGAATTGTCACTCCCGTGTAAGCTTTATTATGTAACTTTAGCCCATTCGATTCAGTTGTAAACAAGCAGATGACTCTTGCAGGAAATTTGCCTTTGTGGCAATTGCTGCAGTTGCAATTTGTTCCGACTCAAATTACTTTTTTGCTGCCTTATTGACCACATATTTTAGTAATCACATCTGTTCGAGCCTATTGGCTCATCAGGTTGGAGCTTTTCCCAGTTTCAGTAGCATGAAGCGACTAGGAGTATTTCTACTCACCCCTAGATGGAATGCTAGCCCAAGGCAGGGTTGACGCCCCATCATTATTTCACTGATAACCATTCATACACCTGGGTGGAGACAGGCAGTGTGAGAGTAAAGTATCTTGCCCAAGAACACAACACAATGGCCCTGACCAGGGCTAAAACCCAGACTGCTTGATTCAAAGTCCAGTGCACTAACTAGTAGGCCACGGTGCCTCCCTCATTTCCTGGCCATAATTGTGCAAGCAGAATGATAACCTATCTGTAGCTCTACTGCTTCACATGACTGATGACCAGATGTCATGGAAAATGTTGAATTTAGTATTAATTTTTTTAGTCTTCAGCCCAAAGGGTAGTCTTCCTCGCAGCCGTTTTTAGTGTCGTCGCGCAACATTCGGGGAGGAATGTTGCGTGACGACACTAAAAACGGCTGTTAGGGAGACTACCCAAAGGGTTTATCCTGAAAATAATTTATCATCCGCGAGTTATTGTGTTGCTGATTTGTTCATAAGTAATGGAATTGAGTGGGCCCACTTCATAGCGGCACAAGGGCCAAACTGAAATTTTTTTCTTTCATTCCTAACCTCAGATTTGAAGCTGCGAGCTGCTCCTTGGTGCTAATGCAAATTAACTGAAACCTTAATAGAATGCCGGGGGAAGAAAACTTGAAGTCCAAGTCAGTCCCAAAATTGTGTTTCCCTCGAATCTTGGTGTTTCCCTAGGATCTGCCTGGAAAACGTTTAGATTCTCGGGAAACAAAACAAACTATTTCCCTCGATCGGAACCAGTCATTAAGTTAAGTGTCGTGATTTACACACTACCCAGAAAGACATACACAACAGTGTAGATGCAGGGGCCTGTAGGTCAGCAATGACCTCAAAACCAGTTTATTGCAAACCTGCCATCAACTTATCAGAATACGCTTAATAACAACACTCTACATCACTCTCTTACTTCCATTCTTTGCTCCTCGATGTACAAGCTTCAGGAAACGAGCGAATTGCGAAGTTTTGTTACAGGTCAGATTATAGGAATTTTTTTTGTTTTTCACAACACCAAAAATGACGGAACTAAATATAACTGTATCAAGGGAGTTTCCTTGAACCATGTATTGAAAGCTTGGTATGCGCAATTCGAACGGAGGTCACATGTTCTCGGACTTGATAATACATGAGTCAAATAAGTCAAGGGGAACGAAAACAGATTAAGCGCGAGCTAATCGAAAGTTTCTTATGTTTTGCAACTATTTCTCACTACTGATTTTGACATTTCCTGTGAAGTTATGGTAAAATTGAACAAGAAACGGGGTCTAGACAAGGATTATTTTACACTGAGTGTAGACTTTTTAGCACTGAGCGGCGGCGAGCGGCGGCGAGCGGCGTAGCCCTGGTTACCGCAATCCCTTGTAAAGATCGCTTGTAACGATAAAGATAAAGCCCAAATGCATCCAGTGAACGTATATATGTAGGGCAGAGTGATGTTCGAGTAAGAAAATTTAACACATCTTGGGGAATATATAAACCCAAATAAAAATGAAAGCGCCTTGAATTTCTAATATTCAATCGAGAACTATTTAGTGGAAAATCAGTGGCTCGGGGCGTACGCCATAAATGGGCCGAAACATTTTCCGTCCCGCCTGAAAATTCAGTTAAGAAAATCTGTTGATCAGCCTACGAGCATCAGTTCCCTTCACAAAGCCCCCCTCCCCCCCCCCCCCCCTTAGCAGAGCTTGTTCGTAAGCCATTTTCTAGGTACATGTCGAATTGTGCGCGCGCTCTAATTAGAATGGCTTTTTTTCTTGGCAGGTTGTCCGTGTCTTCCTCTGCCTCATATTAATTCAGCCTGGGTAGGACCCAAGTAGCGACGAACAAAATGGTTTTAATTTTGACTCTATATATTAAATTGTTACCTTTTTTCGTTACTGATGTACGGTAAACCAAAGGCTTTGCGAGTGCGTAATGGCGATCAAAGCTGATCAGGGTGATATTTGCAAACGACCATCCTGTAAAGACTGCGTGACTCACAATAAACACATAAAACAGCTCAAACTGATAATCGCAGGATACATAGATGCGGTGAATCATCAAACGCCAGATAACAAATAACGACTGAGGGACCAAACCGGTCAGACAATCAGTAGTGGCCAGACTGCACAGCAGAATATTGCACGGTCTTTGCAGGGAGGGTGTCTTGATAACAGCTACAATGACAGCCAGGTTTCCAATAAACGCAAAGACGCAGAAAGGTACGTTGATGGCAGAAAGAACGACATTGTTTATGAAGGAAGCAGTGTCATTGCTTGGGATTTGTAACCACTGAGGAATACCACAGACTGTACCGTTCTCATTTTGAGCCATAACTACAAGGTAAGGAAGAAATAGAACTATATATTTACATCGGTTATTACTCTCTGTATATCTTTTCAACTAATGGAGACCCCTTTATATTAAATATCATTTATTTAACTCTTGTTTCTGCCTATAAAATCTAGCTCTTTTAGTGATGTTCACCGGAATGAAAACCAACTAAATTCAATTTTCTTACCTTGATAAATTCTCTTTTAGCCAAAGTTCGAGTAAACAAAATTTGTTCAACAACTTATGTTTCATTTTTGTAACATGGTTATGAATTTTGCAAATTTATAGAAGCTGTTTAAAAAGAAAACACTCATGAATGATAAATTGAAGAGGCCAATGGAACATCACTTGAAGTTATAATCCGTTTTCAAATTGAATGTGTTATTCATTTATTGGCTAATGAAACATCTTTCGAAAACAGCGATAGCGACGAAAAAAAATCAGGTCTCATCAATTTTTGTAACACAAAAATTTGACAGAAAAATATCAATATTAGTCACCCAAGATGGAAATTAAGAAAAATCAGCAGTTCGTAGCATTTATTTCATGACATTCATAAACTTTGGTTTACTCCTTTTTTAAGAAAAGAAAATGCAAATACCACTTAAAACTTTTCGTCCAAGCTGTTAATGTCCAGTCATTTCACACACTTTGTCATGGAAGGGATTCTAGAGGCTTTTAATAAACGCTCATTTCTTAAATTTTTGGGTTAGAAAAGGAAGAAAATTTGAAAATATTACAAAGAATAGGAAACGTTGCTCTCAGACACGATTTTAGAGAGTCAAAAACGCGTACGGGGACTTATATCGAGATGTTTACTCATGCAATATTTAACGAAATATTAGCAATAAAATACAATGTTGTTAAAAAGCCATTAAAGGTCAACGAACAATCGTCTGAAATTAAGTTGTCAGCTGTTAGCTGTAATGTTTTATTTTACTCATAAACCTTGCCATAGAATAGGAAAATAGCTTTTGATTTCTCCTGGGAACTTGAGCAAGAAAACACACCAAGTTAAAAATTACATATTTTTATCGTCATACATTTTGTGCTGTGTTGATTTAAAAACCGTTAATTCCATATTTACCCTTTTTCTGACATTCTTCAAAGAAAACACAAACATTTATTAAAACTTTTCACACCCTCACACCCTAATAATTAAATATTGTAATTAACGTGATTAAATAACTAATTTTGTCATGTTTGTTGTAACCTAGTATTTAAACAATAAGATAAAAATAAATGTTTGGATTCAATTTTACATCGGTTTAAATGTTAACCATGTAAGTGGGTCTCAATGGGGTAAACTGTTAGCGGTAAAACGGCCAAAAATTTAGCCGTTAGGCGTAAAAATTGGAAAATTGTAACCGTTAGCCGTAAATATGTTAACCGTAAAAAATCACTTAGTAATTATAAATAAACCAAACTAGTTCACTTCATCGTCCCAGAATGGCCCTGAAGCCTAAAATATGTTTTTCAATAATGGATATTAATTTTTAACTTTTTAAAACAATGAATATTAACTTTTAACTTCTGTTAACCGTTATGGAAATAAATTAACCGTTAGCCGTAAAAAAAGCCAAAATTTTTACCGTTAACCGTAAAAGCCACCACCCCATTAAGACCCTCATGTAACGGAAGGAAAATGCTTAACTTTTGACTCCTCTGAAAAAAAAAAGAACGAAAATATGATATATGGATAAAAAATATATTACTTCTGTTTATGTAGATTTTGTGATGCTGTGAGTGCCGCGAGAGATGCTTCTATTTGGGAATAAATATCTGTCCTAATAGTTTTGACGGAAATAGAAACATAACTACAAAGCTTTTACCCATTCATGAAAATATAAAATACAGTAGAACCCCGGTAACTCGAACTCTGAAGGGAAACGAAAAACCGTTCGAGTTAGCGGGGTTTCGAGTTATCGGGGTAGATTGAATATTTAATTTGCCAAGTTAATAATTGATAGCTTACTGATTTTTCAGCATCTCAGTATACACCACAGTGCAGATTAAACTTATCTCGTCAGAAACTCTAATACGATCATAAATTCTTAGGATAAGAGTGGAAAAAGGCTGTCAAATAGTTGATCTGTTTTGTTGCTCTAATCAATGGACAACCGTGGCGAGTTGCAAGAACCGGAATTCGAGTTATCGGGGTAAATTTGACCCAAATTTAGATCAAGGGAAACGAAATTTAGTTCGAGTTAGCGGGGTTTTCAAGTTATCCGAGTTCGAGTTAACCGAGTAAAAATGACTTAAAAGTGAGTTCAAATCCAAGGGAAATGGAAGTATGTTCGAGTTAGCGGGGTTGTTCGAGTTATCCGAGTTCGAGTTACCGGGGTTCTACTGTATAACAATTTTGTGAAACGGAATTCAGGTATTCATTTATCGGGGAAACAGGAGCAAAACTATCTAGGAACGATGCAAAAAATGAGTCATAAATGAAACTGCTCATAGATTTCTAACCAAACTTTGCCAGTTGGTTGTTTACCTTAAGGGAAGTAAAATTTTGAAATAAAAACGGGGGTCACCGTATTCGTTTAGGAGCAGGAAGACCTTGTATTTACCATATAATCCCTTATATTTCCTTTGCGAGTACTGGCAAAGTACACGTTTTCGGTGATAATGTATTATTATGCCATAGAAATTGATCTGTATTCATTTTATCGAAAGAATTCTGATCGCTACTTTCGAACTAAGAGAAAAAAGTGATAGGTCACCGAACTCGTTTACGAGAAAACGAATGATTTCTCTCCCTCGCGAGCCAAGCCGCATAGATAAAAGCCGCCATTTTGTTTATGTGCGCGCGCTAATTACGCGTAAAATTCTGCGCAGTAAGGATGCGCAATGCAATACTAGTGAATTACCTAAAATTGTTACGTTATGTAACAACTCAGCGCGGACGAAGTCTCTTAAACTTGCTTTGAACGTGCAATCAGACTCAATCTTTTTTCAACACAACTTAACACTTAAAATGACTTTATGTATCCTGTTCCTCCTAGATTAGATGTCATGCATATAAACAAGTATGTATGTGTTGCTTTGGCAAAGCTCTGTTTGCTGGGATAATAAAAGACAAGACTACCATTTGGCAGATTTTGGCCACGGGTGTGGCCGTTTATTTTTTAATTATATCAAGGATTGAAAGCTTAAAATATGGAAACCTTAAAGTATTATCCCAGCAAAGGTGAGGGAGAACCCGCCAACCCAAACCAACAACAACAGAACGCAGGGAGCGGAGGGAGGGATACTTTTCTTCACTCGTGGACGCCATAAGCGTAAAGGCGATGTAACCGCGCCTTCATAACCTAAAAGCCCGCGAAAATGTAACCGGAAGTGATAGAAGGAGGGAATTTAACCGGAAGCTGGTAAATACTTACGAAACAAGCGACATAAAACCATTTATTTTTGCAAAATAAATATCCTTTATACTCAAATAATTATTTTTTTCATTATTAATTATCCCCTTATATATTCATAATAGCATCAAAATGAGGTACATGTAATGCTCTTAGTACATAATGTTTGAAGTTAGGAACTTTTACCTTATTAAAAAAGTTTTTGTTTAATCTTTTCCGAGTAGAAATCAATTCAAGTGTGTACCGCTCCTGCAGACACGTACATCCCTCGAATGGTGACGGAGAATATTTGATCGATCCAACATTGTCAGGAAATCCGTTCACTGTTTACTGTGATATGACCACTGATGGAGGCGAATAACTGACTTTCACTTGCACTTGACACGCTTTGCTTGAAACCCACTAGCAAGCCAAAGCATGGACTTATGCATTCATATCATATCATATCATATCATTTCATATCATATCATATCATATCATAATATCATGTCATGTTGTTGTGTCATGTCATGTCATGTCATGTCATGTCATGTCATGTCATGTCATGTCATGTCATGTCATGTCATGTCATGTCATGTCATGTCCTTTAATTATACACGATAGTTTATGTAGGGGTATACACAAAAAAATTCCCTAGGAGGCGCCGGTTCTTATGTAATCACCAACTCACTAAAATTAAGGTCATAACTGTGTTAATAGATAAAATTTATATCAGTTACCCAACGTACGCGGCCTGGTATTATTTAAACAATGGCCATAGTTGGTTCGGGGCTTCTCCCCTCCACAACTGTACGCCGATAAAACTTCGAACGTGGTGTTAAATAGCTGGCAGGCATTAACCAATCAGAACGCGCGCAGTACAGCTTTTATTGTATAAATACACCAACAGACGTTTTAGCGTGTAGTATTGCTGTTTATTTTTACGAGTCTTGCAGTATTTTGGCGACCCATAGGGCGAGCCAGATAGTCAGATACATATGACAGGTAGAATATAACCATTTATGTCAATTTTCTACCCTAGGTGGTTGGACTGCTATCCAACTGATCTCGTTTACCGAATCAAACCTACAATTCGAAGAATCTTTCTGACTACCGTGACCACCGCCAAGCTGTAACAATCAACTCCGATTCTACTGCAACAAGAAGAAAGTCGGCGCCGTGTTCCACATTATGACCAATATCAATCCCCTGGGGGAGTCAGTGGTGGAGTACTTTATCGACGATAACCTGGCATCAACTCGTCCCCAGGCATGTGGCTTGTACACGGTTCTCCCCGATGATAACTCTACACTGTCTAAAGAGTGTAGCAAGCTAGGCTCGAATGGTACTCATGCTGATGGAAAGTGGTCAGTTTACTGGGCCATTTGGAAATCTCGTATAAAAACGACGGTGGCTAGACCGGAGGATTATTACAGATACTATTCCGACCCCTTTCAACGTGACTGTGATGAGTGGGTGAGCGGAGAGGATTCTTTTTCTCCCGGAGATACCTGGGCTGTGTTTGTGCGCTGAGTTCATAATTCTCTGAGTTTCTATTCGACAGTATTTACTTTGTTTTGAGCGTTGTGATTATATCAGTATTGCTCTAGCGCTCCATTAAGTAGGGCTTGCTCGGCAACTTTTTGACCCCTTTTTGGCGACTTTTCATAAATCGAGCAACTTTTTCCCCTTCGAGCAACTTTTTTACTCTCAAGCAACTTGTTGCATTTTGAGCAATTTCCAGACCGAAGATCTCCAAAGATTATTCGAGTGTTGTTCAAAGGCAATACGAACGTTTCCGAAGATTTACGAAGTTTGCCGAAGACTTTTGAGGAACATCTGAATACACTTCAACTTTCGGCTCATTTTGCATTAAAACATTACAAAACTCGTCAGCAAACATGACGTCACTGATATCTCCACGATTTTTCTCACTTAAAGAAATCCTTGTCATTTAACAAGTTTTGCCCTTAATATGTTATTTAGATACCGCTTTTGCTGTAAAATTGCGTAAAACTGTTTAGAAATCTTACCCTCAAAGGGAAATTAGCATATATTTAGAGAAATTCTCTTGATTAGAAACAGCGTTTTGGATTTTTTGGAGCAACTTTCGAGCAATTTTTATTATCAGAAGCAACTTTTTGGATTTTTGGAGCAACTTTTGAGCAACTTTTTGAGAAATTACGGGCAACTTTTTGGGAAATCTCAAGCAACTTGTGGAAAGCCCTACCGTTAAGTCATTGTAGTAATTTTTTCGTAAACTAATATTTAAAGTGTATATGACAGATTTTTTTTATTTGCCAGATCAAATCTACGTGGTATGCTGATGCGAACATCGACAAAAGAAATTCGAAATCTCGTTTTTTTCACCGTGTTTTCGACCTAAAAACGCAATATTTTCACTTCCGGTTGGGTCCAAAACCGCGCACAGTGGGGAGCTGGGTCTATTCTGCTTTTGACGTCATGGCCGGTCTAGACCTAGCTCCCCGCTGGGCGCCGTGACGTCAAACAAGTGATACACTCAAAAAGCAAACAAACTGAACAGGGAATTTCAAAGGAAGATTGCGGCTGGGTTGCCGGAAAACCGAAAAAAAAAGCTAAAGGCTTGGAAGTTTATAAATGATCTGAAGTCTAGAGGGATACTAGTGTAATAATAGTTTTTTTTTTTCGAAAAGCCGATGGAAACAGCGTGTGAAAATACAGCTACCACATATCACATCAGCAAATAAACAGGTAAGTAAAATGAAAAGGCGGTTTTGACATATTAATCTTGACGTATTAGGCTCAAAACGAATTTAGAAGTAGCGCACGTGTTGTTGTGATTTTAGCGATTTTAAATGTATGCCGTCGCAGCTTTAAAATTCCATGTTCGGTTTGTTTGGTTATTGAGTGTATCACTGAGCGCATTCTTTGTTTGACGTCACGGCGCACACTGGGGAGCTGGGTCTACGGTGGATCTCCCTTAGCATGCATCTAATTGACACCACCAAACACAGGTTCAGGTACATTTATTTTGGTTTCAATTTCTAAAACATCCTGTAAATTTTTGCCTCGGCTTTTGAAATACGCATATGTAAATAAAAACCTTGAAAATCATTTTAATTGTCAAATAGTTATTATTGTCTAGACAGATATATACACCGTTGGCTTATATCGCGGAACTGAAAACGTAACCTTAATCTGCAATTTAATTTGAATTCATTTCCTCCAAGCCTAAATACGACATGAATTTTCCAACCTTTAGACCGTCTCTACCCTTAAGCGTTTCACTAACAGACCCCCTCTTCTCATCACGGCCTTATTGTCAAATTTGCTAACAAATAGGAGAGCGAGTGACGCAGGTCCCACTGCAATATCTGGTGTGTAACCATGACTACGCCATGTTGCACTTGTTGAAAACAACTATCACCTCGAACCTCGCATTTTTTACTGGAAAGTATTATTCTTTTTAAATAAAAGCTAGATGTTGGCTGTTGTTAAATGTTTTTTAAAGAAAAACATTTTTGGGCCCATTTGTTTTTGCTTTTTCTTCTTGTAATTAACTTAAACAGCTAAGACACACAAACAATAATTTCAATTGGGATGAAGGCTCTCATGGAGCTAAAAATAGCCAAGTACATTCAAAAGTTGGAATAGCATTTAGTTATCTTTTCCTGATTGGTAGCTTAAAAAGATATCTATTGTATATATATTAGAAGACACAGATTTTGTCTACTAATCTGGGCGACTTTCGTGCACTCATAACTTTAAAATCATAAAACAGCCCAAGATTGTAAATAATTTATTTTATTTATGATTGGAAATATTTGTAAAACGCAGAAGGGTGGCGAGTAAAAGCTGATGGCAATTGGGATCAACGGCTATTTGCATACTAGCGTGCGGAGTGTGAGTTCGCTTGAATATGAAGTTAAAGAATCTTAGTCTGGTAAGGTATTCCTCAGTTTAATAATTTTTTTTTGCCATTTTATATTTTCCGACGCTTTGGTAAACAAACTCGTGATGAGAATGGAATTGCTCGAAATCGCTACAATACAGATTTCTTTTTAGTATTCCATCCATCTTCCATTACTTCTCATCTACATAGAAAGAAAACACCTAAAGAAAAGTATAAAGGAAAAAAAAATAATAATAAAATGTCATCCTATGTCAACACCTAAACTTAGACGATGTTTTTTGTAGCTACTAGATATGGCTTAAGCTATAGATTTCTCCCGACAAATTTCAATGCTTCTCTTATCTGAAAAGAAACAAAAACTCTTTTAATACGTATGGTTGAAACTTAAGCTTAAAAGAGCCTCCTAGGGAAACGAAAATTGGTTCAAGAAATCGGGAGTACGAGGAATTGGGGTTAAAATTGTAGTGTTCGACTTTGTGAAGCTTGTCCACCCGAAACGACTTTTGGTTCAATTAATTGATAAGATTTAGAAATGGAGAGTTCTAGAAAACGAAATTTGACCGTATGCATGTTGTGATAAAGGTGGGGACACATGTCGCGAGGACAAGTCACGGCAACATGTTTCCTCTTGTGGCATGGTGCATTTTTGCGAATTTTGTCGCTGCGATCAGTGGCACGAATTCACAGTTGCATAAACAAATGTGGTTTTGTTTTGTTTCTTTAAGAAGAAGAAATAGAAGACATTTGTTTAATTTTTAATTCAATTTTCTCCTATAGAATGAAAGAAAGATATGGAGAATAAAACTGCTTTCCATTGTTGGTATCTAATTCACTCTGACGATTATCAGTGCAAATATGGATTATAACAACGAAGAAAAATCTCAGAGAGGAATGGCACTGTTGAACCACACATACAAGTCTGTGTACACTGAAGACTATCCCAGCTGCCTCATGACGTGCATGCATGACTCACAGTGCAAAAGCTTCAACTACTGGTGGCATAGTTCAAAGTGTGACTTGAACAACAAAACCAAATATTCAGCTGAGGCAGTACTTTTTAGCCGCGAAATTTCGTCAACTTACATGGGTTTAACGAGAGAACCAGGTAATGTAAATATTAATTTAATGATATTAATGGAACTATTGGATTGCCATGTGTTCGCTTGGATTTGATCGTGGTAAACCTGACGTTAAATTTGTAAGTTTAAGGTGGCTTGTAAGGGTTTAGGAATTATGTTTTTGGTATTTTTTTTATTTAAGGCATCTTTACTTTATAGTGACCTCAATTTTCTCATTGGTAAAACCAATGAATTATTATTATTATTATTAAACCTACACTAAACGTGTTGTACCTCTAGTGGTAAAGCTGCGATACAACATTAAAGATCCGCATGTTTTAACCCTTTGACACCCAAATATTCCCCCCAAAAAACGCTTTTTTAGCCGCTAAACTGAAATTTTGGTACTATGGTCTTGAATTTACCTCAACTTTGCTAAAGAAGCCCTTTTTTACACTTTAGTAACATTTTGATAAAGATTCAGTGTAAAAACATAAAATATTTTATTTTGGTGCATGCGCTTACTTTCTACTCACCCTTCCCTTTCTTTTGGCCAAAAAAGGTTTGACGTTGTCATTGGAAAACACTGAAAAGGGGACCTTGACCAATTACAGGTGTACTGGCCTGTTTAAGCAACGATTTTGCACCAAAAATGGATTGTGCTTTTCTTTGAGTAGCTCTGTCAGAATGCAACCGATATTCAAAATGAACAGTCCTGTAGAAGGTCGATCCAAGCTTTGTCAGATTCTTATCACGAAATTCCACTGACGTGCTTATTGATGACGTCACAAGTGATTCAATGACTGCACCTCCAAATAGCGCCTGAATGCGCGTTTAGGAGTTAAAGGGTTAAAGGGACACTGTCACGGGAATTTTAATGCTTTTCGGTAAGAAGTACATTAAAATTGGCGAACAGGTCTTCTCATACATAAAATGCACTTAGTACATCAAGATGGAGATATAAAGTAAATTATCGTTGAAGGAAGAAGGGAGCCATGATAATTTTTAGGTGTTTTGCCTGGCCACAAGGACAAAACTTGAAAAAATCAGCCTGATTTTTTCAAGTTGAGATAATAATAATAATAATAATAATAATATTAATAATAATAATAATAATAATAATAATAATATTAATAATAATTTGCTAATTTATATAGCGCATATTTCCATATTCTGATCAATAGCGCTTTACATATTTAAGAGAAAATTAAAAATTACATCACCATAAAAATAAAATAAAGTTATAAATCTAAAGTTCCTGATGGCATCACAATAACATCACATGTTTATCGCTTCAATACACTTGAATGGTGATTTTTAACAAAATTGGACCACTATTCGTAGTTTCCATATGCCTTTAGGTTCTTGAGTTTTTAGGGTGAAAATGGTGACAGTGTCCCTTTAAACATTACGAGCCACTTTAATTGCACTATTTATAACAACAGTTCTTTATTTTAACCACGCGACTCATAGGAGCGCAAGCGCTCGTTAAAATGTGTGCGTGAACTACTGTCGTCTGCATTGTTGCGACCGATGAAAAAAGAATGATTGGTGTAAAATATTAAATTTGGTTTGTTTATAGTGAGTTTCAATTACCTGGAGGATATTTAATATCCGAAGTGTGTCAATAAAAGCCGGTTGGGCAAGAACTATGCCTAGTACTGCTCTAGCTTGGTTGCAAAAACAAATTCTTTAATTGGATATCAAAAATCACTTTTTGGCATTCTGTTAGTGCACTTATTACATTGCATTTGTATCTGAATATTATTTTGTCTAGCTTATTTGCAGTGTTTTGCAGAAGTATTGGAATCAAAATTAAAATAGCTACGACATTGTCGTCAGCGTCATCATTTAATATCTAACTTAGAGGGTGATACATTTCAATAATAAATTAGCGCGGATGAATTCTCTCAAACAACCTTTGAACGAAAACATACGCGCAGTCAGATTCCATCGCAGCCAATTTTTTTCCCAATAAAATTTTTCGTTTCTCATCGCCTCGTCTCTTGTGATTGTGGGTCCGTCGGTCGGGCAAAAAAAAAAGAATGAACACTTGAAGGGTTCTGGGTTCCAGAAAAGGCCGGGCTGCTAAGTAAGAAAGCCTGATTACAGAGTCAACTTGAAAACGTGGTCTTTTCGTTCGTTATGTTTATTACCAGGCATAACTAATCGATGATCAATGACATCAATTGGTAATCAATGAGTAATCGATGGGTAATCAGTTGATTAGTCATTGATTATTGGCGATGATCATTGAGTAATCGATGACTAATCGAAGCCGAAAAATTTTGTGGCCTATCGATTACTCATCGATGACATCGATTACTCATTGATGTAATTGATTACCTATTGATGTTATTGATAACTCATCGATGGCCCATCGATTACTCATTGACTATTATGCTGCGCACAAAAGACACATTTCTTGCTTTCTTGTACCATTTTTTTCGTTTGTGATTTTTTTATCTGTGTAAGACGTATTTTTCTTCGTAACTGGCGTTTCTGCTGACGAAATTACGCCTTCATAAAAGGTCAAATATAAACCTTCTGGCATATCGAGACGTGAAGTGCTATCACAAAAACAGATGATTCTTAATTGTGCAATGACCCAACTCTTTATTCACTAACAAAACGACTTAACACGAACTAACTCGTCTGAAAATGAAACTAACAAGTTCGCTGGTAAGAATCGACTACGTGGTTCCGGGAGGGGGGGGGGGTACTCCCATAAGGGACGGACCATTAGAAAAGTGATGGGGGGGGTGGGGAATTTTCAGCTTGCACGAATTTTTTTTTCTGTCCATTTCTTGTGCAGGAATTTTTTTTTCGGGTGAAACCCTCCGCTCGAATTTTTTTTTAGACAGACGTTTTTTTCTTCAAACAAATTCCATGTTTTGTTACTTTATGCCATAAAAATGCTGTTGTTCATTGACTTCATCCTTTAGGGACTGTCAATAAGTACCGAGGGGGGGGGGGGGGTGGTCAAAGAGCGGTGCAATTGGAAAAAGTGGAGACCCACCCCTTCCTTCTAGCTCAAAACACTCACCCCTGGGCGGGGGTTGGAAATTACATGATCCAACGCGGGGATCCACCCCTCTCTACAAAAAAAAAGTTACCGGTAATAAGGAAAAAGTCTGTTTGATTGTCTGTAATGGATTAGAGGTTTTTGAATTGATGTCAGCTTTTAAAGTGCGATCCCAATCATACGCCACCATAATTGTCCCTAATGGACACTGTAATTCTGTGACGAGCTTAGGCCTTCGAAAAAAAAAAGGCAAATAAGCTTAGCGGAGATTGAATCTCCGCTAAGGTAATTTAGATTAGTAACATAAGAACGTAGTTAGCACGTTGAACTACCGCAACGTACAGTGAAGTGTCAGTCATAAACGTCGCGGGTTCTCTGTAATGAAAGAAAAAAAAGATATTTACTGGAGTACGGGGTTGCCTAACAAGAAAACAGCAAACATCGAGGCAAGTAAGACAGAATAATCATTTAGCGCGAGGTTAATATTCTGCCCACAGATAACAAGAGCTCAGTAAAGAACTCACCACCCAAGTAAGACAGAATCATTTAGCGCGAGGTTATATTCTGCCCACAGATAACAAGAGCTCAGTAAAGAACTCACCACCCAAGTAAGACAGAATCATTTAGCACGAGGTTAATATTCTGCCCACAGATAACAAGAGCTCAGTAAAGAACTCACCACCCAAGTAAGACAGAATAATTTAGCGCGAGGTTAATATTCTGCCCACAGATAACAAGAGCTCAGTGAAGAACTCACCACCCAAGTAAGACAGAATCATTTAGCGCGAGGTTATATTCTGCCCACAGATAACAAGAGCTCAGTAAAGAACTCACCACCTAAGTAAGGCAGAAAAAAATTAGCGCGAGGTCAGTAAAGCCAAATAAGTCAGCGCGCGATTAGCAAGGTTTGAGCACCGCAAGCTGATTATTATATCAGTGCTTGACATAAGCGATCATTGTGAAACTGAAAACCCAAGTTAAATTTTATATTCCACAAATAAAAAAAATAAAACTCACCATTGTGCGGTGTTTGTCTTGATTCTATCTTGGATGAACGGCGGGCCGCGCTGTTTGCGAATTGCGTTACCTTTCTATTTCCCGCCAGAATAAATTAACCCGGTAACAGTAATCATTTAGACGAAAATGCCGAATCTCTATTCGTTTATTAGGCGAAACCCTTGCAAAATCTTACAGGGCTTTCCTGTTTCGCATTCATCCACACGAGTTTTGCAGTGTAGCGAGTACCATGTAGCAAAAAATGAAATAAAAACATGTCTTAATGGTAGCAATGCTACTCAATTCATGTCGTGAAGACTAGCTACAACAATAGACTCCTTGAAAGCCGGTAAGCCCCGATCTTCACACATTCAACTTGTTTCCGCGTGCAGAATTACTGTTGATCTCGCTCTTATCGATATCATTTTCGTCTACTCGCTTTAACATCTATAACTTACCAAAGTCGACTCATACTTGCGGCTGTCCGTCGGATATCCAATGTCGTATAGCTGATACAAAAACACCAAAACGCCGCCTCAAACTTGACCGTGTTGCCAAGAAAACTTATGAAACAGGACTGAATCATTTAAGGTCGCAAACAATACTGATATCGACAGTTTAGCAAAGAATATTATTAAAGAAGATACACCAGCACGTTTCGAAACCGCAAAGCATAAACTGCGTGACACAAGAAACATCACGTACACATAGCTAGGACCGGTTTCATTTCACATTTCCTGGCATGCGGTGACAAGTTATGTACAAGATTAAAAGACCTCCTGGACAGAATTTTTTTTGAGGGCTAAGCTTGTCATTAGTTTCTTACACATCTTCTTTCGTTTCTTAACACACCAAAGGAGGATGAATTTCTCAATCACTTCGTATAATAGATTTGTGTTTTTAATATATTTCTGAAAAGTCCGTGGGAAAACTTAGGCATAAACATATGCAAAAACTAAAACTATACGTAATAAAAATTCATAAATGATTACTGCAGAAATCCTATTTGACCGGAATTGACAACATAAACTAAGACCACTGTATATCGTACCATTCATGTTTGCAATCTGTTTGAGAAATGAGTTAACTAGTAAGCAATCTACGCAGGCTAGAGAGAGACGAGCTAAAGAAATGTTATGATCACAATCCATTTACGGGGGGTGTGGGGGCATGCTCCCTCAGAAAATTTTGAAATTTCTAGGCTGGGAAATGCTATTTTCAGCGTTCTCCACCATATATTTCGTCGAAAAATAGATCTCATCAAGTGTTAAATGATGGCAGGTATTTTCAGGTATTAATAGGACCTTTCCTTCTGCACGAATTTTTTTTCTTTGCCTTTCCCTTTGCACAATTTTTTTTTCTTGCCATTTTGGCTTGCATGAATTTTTTTTTGGTTTTTCCCCCACCCCCCCCATCACTTTTCTAATGGTCCGTCCCTAAATTTCGGATAGGGGTGTGCCGCCAAGGTTCTTAAACCCTATAGCGGCTAACCGCGCACGGCCAAACACAAATCTTTATAAAATCGCTTTAATAATACTTGAACGGGTATTTCAGTTTTAAGATACCTTTTTTTCGTTTATCTGGGCGTTTATTAAAGCTGATAGAATATAGGTACCCTATCTAAGGATCAAATATAATAAGATACTGCAATATCACAGCGACAAACCGATGAGTGGTGCCGGATCTATTGAAGACCTAAGGATCACACCAGGAACAAAATGCCAAAAGGACCAAAAATGATACCCTATTTAAGGACCGAGAACCTCAAAAAACCATACCCTACCGGGCGGCACATACCTATATAGCCCATTTCTGGGAGTACCCCCCCCCCCCCTCCCCCGGGACGTGGTTATAGATTTTGCTCGGTTGATGTTTGTCAGCAAAGTAAAACTGCTTCGGGGAAACAGCCGGCATAAGCAGTTGCATTACGCATCGGAATGAGACGATATCGATGAGTAATGAATGAAATCAATGACTAATCAATGCAATGAATGACTAATCGATGCAATCGATGACTAATCAATAACCAAAAATTTTGTGGTCTATCGATTAGTCATCGATTACTCATTGATCATCGGCAATAATCAATGACTAATCAACTGATTACCTATCGATTACCTATTGATTACTCATTTATTTCATTGATGTCATTGATGTCATCGATTAGATATGCCTGGTTATTAAAGACAAAGACATTACATCATACCAATTGTTGTTAATAAAACAAGATCGTGTGCTTGTAAATTGGAGTAGTTGCTTCTTTGACTAGTGAATCTGGTTTTTTTTTTTTTTTTTTTTTTTTTTTTTACTTTTCGAAAAAAAAAATGGGTCGGGTCGGTCGGGCGATGGGAAACGAAACATTCTAATGGGATGGCCATAACGTTTAAGTTAAAAGCAATGCAATTCTGTTGTTTAATTTTAAGTGTTAAAACACTTTAAATTATTTGTTTACTCATATTATTCATTATTCATACTTGCATCAAATGTTTGCAGTAAAGGAATTTTTAGCTTATTAAAAAGGTCAGTTTTGTTTAATCTTTTTCGTATAGAAATCAGTTCAAGTGTGTTCCGCTCCTGTAGACATGTGCATCCTTCAAATGGTGATGGAGAATATTTGATCGATCCAACATTGTCAGGAAACCCGTTCACTGTTTACTGTGATATGAGCACTGATGGAGGTGAATACCTACAGCAGACTGAAGGCATTATGACGTTAGAAAATCCACTACCATACATTAAAACCACATACAGATAAGAATTAGTTTGAATTGTAGTTTTCACTTGCACTTGTGTGATAAGCGGTGGTCTTAGTATTACGATTAAAATCGCATAGCTCAAAGAATACTCGCACTCTGATTGGCTACCGATGCGAATGCTTCAGTGTGGAAGTGAGGATTTGCCCGATATTGCGCCGGCTTTACAAGATTGTTTGTTTACTCTTTTCATCGCAAATTAAATAAAACAGTGCAAAAGGAAAACTTCACGGATTTCCCGTGGTGTCGTCAAACTACTCGAGAATCACTTAAACAAATTGGATAGCTTTTCCGAGTCATTTACTGTCTACTTCAAGCTAGTTTTAGCCACTGAGTGAAATTTCTTTTAAGGCGAACGATATTTGGCGGCTTGTTTTTATATTACCCACAGTGTTCTTTTTTTTTGGCCCCGAGTTTTGAAACGTTTGCTTGTAAGACTGACTTTTGGACTATAAATTCTGATCACGCGCGAGAATCACACTACGCAGTGACGTCGTCTATATATCTGTACTTTAACAGATGACAGACATAAATCAATCATAACACGCGCAGCACATCGGTTATTGTATAAATACTCATAGCAGTCATTTAAGAGTGTAGTGTTGCTGTTTATTGCTACAGATCGTGTAGTATTTTGGCAACCCACAGCGAGTCAGATGGTCAGATACATTGACAAGCCTGCAAAATATCACTATTTCTGTCAATTTTCAACCCTAGGTGGCTGGACCGCCGTTCAGATGATCTCATTCACAGAATCATATCTCCGTTTGGAAGATACATGGAACGACTTTAAGAATTTTTCAAACTACGGTGACCATCGCCAATTATTAAAATCGACGGCTATGCTGCAGTTACGAAATGACATGGGCTTCAATCAACTGCGATTTTACTGCCACAAGAAGAAAGTCGGCACCGTGTTCCACATTATGACCAATATCAATCCCCTGGGGGAGGCAGTGGTGGAGCACTTAATCGACGACAACCTGGCATCAACTCGTCCCCAGGCATGTGGCTCGTACACGGTTCTCCCGGATGATAACTCTACAATGTCTGAAGACTGCAGCAAGTTGGGTTGGAATGGTACGCATGCAGATGGAAAGTGGTCAGCTTACTGGGCCACTGGGAAAAAACGTATACTACAGGCGGTTACAAGACGTGAGGATTATCATAGATTCTTTTCAGCTCCAAAGCGACGTGATTGTGATGACTGGGAAAGCGGAGAGGATTCTCTTTCTCCCAGAGATACCTGGGCTGTGTTTGTGCGCTGAGATCATGATTAGCTGGAGTTCACTTTCCACAAAATTGACTTTAATAATAAAGTACTTTTCGTTTGTCTCACGACGTAGTGTCACTTGTGATGTAGATCGCGACGTTTCGAGTGCACACTGCTAGTCTTCATCAGGCGATAAGGTCGACTGGTTAGGTGTAACCTTATAAAGCACGCTGCTTCGCTGTGATTGGTTGGTTTTCAACAGCTGTGATTGGTGCATTTCGATCCTCGCTGTTCTGGTGTGCTGTTGTTCCCTCAGGGGTCCGCTGTCGTTCAGTTCTCCTGGTGTTGTGTTTTTTGATCATGGACATCCATGCTTCGGCAATTTCAATTCCACTATCCCTGTTGAAATTGTTAGGGTGAAGTTGACGGTTAGATACCCACTGATCTGATAAACATTTCAGACTACAACATTCTTTTGAAGGCAATTAAGAATCTTTCAACAAGCAAGAGCCGATAAATCTAACCAAATATGCCAGAGAGCTAGCTAGCAGACCCAATGGCATAAATATCAATGATGTAACGGCTCCAGAGAGCGAGTGAAATCCTCCGTTAACAGACTGAAGGCTAACTTTTAGCGACCGGCGGGAGTCGTGTTTGGCCTGTCACTTTTAATATTTTCGAAAGTGATAAAATATTGTAATGATGTATTAAGTTGAACTTTATTAGATATAATAAACAGAACACCTCCATTTATTACAAAAAGGTGTGTAAACTCAAAAATGTGTTTGACCTTGCTCACGTGCATGCATCGTATTCCTAATATTTTGCTTGTCACAAACAAACGTGAAACGTGATCGCTTTTGCGTGCATAGCGTGCCGTTACAGTCAACGCGCTTCACGCATGAACGCTCGGCGACGAAAGGTTCCAATATTCACGTGAACATTTCATGATTCAATTTGATTGACATGCCTTCACCGCAAGATTGAAAGATAAAGATCACGTTTCGAATAATCAAATCATTCATTTGTAATTTTGCGCGAAAGCGACCGAGAAATTGAAAATGTCGGAAATTCTAGCAAAGATAAAGAGCAATGACCTCGCTCTTGCGTTTGTCGAACGAACAGCAGCTTTTCTAAGCAAAACGCTCAAAGAAATTAGACACGACATCGTCTCCGAAGTAGGAGAATTGTTGCCTCAAAATTTTGTTTGTTCGAATGGGAATTCCATAGCCTGCGAGCAGGCTCACCTTGGGGCACGCACGATAGCACGCACGATAGCTACACGGGAGCGGCGAAGCCGCGACAAGTGAGCGGCGTCAGCCGCGAGTGAGCCTGCATCGATCTCTGCTAATTTTTCACTTCCACCCCGGAAACCGCAGGAATACTGATAAGACCAATTAAGTTTCACCGGAAATAGAAGTTTGACAGGAACGTTGACAGCGGACAAGCCTGTAAGTTTCAGATTTATCGGGAAATTTTTCAATGCAAACTTTCCATAATGTCGGTTGTGAATGTTACACTGAAGAAAAAAGCCGAGCGTTGAAAAAAACCTCTTCTTCCTTCGGTTAGAGATTCTGCCGAGTGTGTGCGTGTTCATTAAAAGTCCAATATGGAAAGTCTGCTCGTGTGATCGCAACAGAAATTTTTTTTTAAAGCGTCAAAGCAGAAAGGTTTCGCCGGTGTTATCCTCGCTTATTTGTGCTAACATGATGGTTTACAAGTGACAGCCTCCGCGAATAAATCATGTAGAGTTTGCCAGGTTTGTGCACGGAAAATAAGAAATATACACCAGCTGTATTCGTTTGTAGCTAAAGCGCTGCGGAAAGGGGAATCGAATGCGAAGAAAGCGAAGACCGATTCAAGCTTTGCCTTAGCTTCCCCGTTTGTTTTTCACCCTAGCGAAGCCCTGATCAAGGAAAAGTGTCGCAAAATACTGCGGAAGAAACCTCTACTCAAAAAAGGCACGGGGACCCGGACAATCCTGTAGGGATCGAAAGCCGTAAACGACAGAAGCCTTCAAGAAAATCATTTTTTGAATCAAAGCGCTGATCGGCTTGCCAAATCAAGTCGGCAAAACGGCGAGTACATCTCGGTTCATCAACTAACTTTTAACAGCGTTTCCTGCTCCGTTTTTAGGTTAAAATATAAGGCAGAAACAGACTAGAACTTCGCTGAAACATTAGAAATACACGCACTCGACTCTTTCTCCATTATTGTTGTTTGTTGACGACTGATTTACGACAACCCACGGCAAACTGAACGACTCCGTGGGGATCTGATCGCACCTCATCAAACGAAACAGATTGACAGTTTTCTCACCTTTCTCGCCTTTCGGCCAATGGTATTTCACTTTGCTCAGGCAAAGCAGAAATGAAAAATTTACAGAGATCAAAGCAGGCTCACTTTATTGGCTTTATTGGCGCCACTTCCCGCCTTATCGCTACGCTCACCACTCGCGCGTGCCCCAAGGTATATTCGCGCGTGACCCAAGGTGAGCCTGCTCGCAGGCTAGGAATTCCAGTAAGCGCCATCCAAGAGGAGAAACTGCATCTTCAAAAGTGTGTTGTAGAAGAAGAGAGCGGCACAGCATTTAGTTTGTCGATTCAAGTGCACAATAGCTTGGAAAAGAACAATTCAATCGAACGAGCGCATAACTGCGTGAATGCCGCGGTGACACAGTCGCTCATTTACATGTAATTTGTTCCCGCGCGAAAAAAAAAAAAAACAGCACACAGCCGAAATTATTTTAAAAAAAATTATCAGTTGCCATAACGTCAGATGTCTTATTTTCAATTTTACCATGGGCTTTTAAATACTTTCAATTTGATTTACAATTGTTCGATTGAAGTTTCGAAGAATGATTTCATTAACTGAAAATGAAATCGGTGAATGAAATATTTTATGAATGTTTGAAGTTGTGCGTTCATGCGTGAAGCGCGTTGACTGTAATTTATTATTATCTTACGAAAGAGTTTAAAATCAAAAGTTACGCCGGCAGAAGTTTTGAAATACAGCTCTACTTGCAGAAGATCAGCAGATAAACATAAAACACACGCAACATCCGCCGGGTAACAAATAGTTCCCGAAATGGCGAAACAATACCTAGTTTGGCACGCTAAAAGGAGATTCCACATACAGCAATGTGTGAAACAAAGTAAATATAGATTACTTCATAGAAAGTGCGCCGTACGGATTTATATTCACGAGTTGTAAAATTTTGGGAAACGAACGAGTGAGCGTAGCGAACGAGTGAGTTTTCCAAAGTTTTGCAACGAGTGAATAAAAATCCGTACAAAGCACTTTCTATGCTGTAATTTGTTTATTATATATATAACGAGAATTCAACCATTGAGCACTTTACGCCGATTTTTCCAGTTTATAACCTTTAGCATACAACAGTTAAACGGCGCGAGAAAACAAAGCTGCAAATGCACATAGCTTTACAAGCGAATTCGCTATTTCAATAATATGAAAGAAAAATTACTGGCGACAAACTCTCCTAGCAAGAACTTTATTTAAATAAACACACTGCGTTACATTTATAAACTTCGTATCGCATCGAGGAAACTTCGCCACAAGCGAATAAACTACTGGCGAATCAACTGGCGAATTTTGAACAAATTGTGACAACACAAGGAGTCGGTTAATTAAACTATAATTACGACGTAAATCCAATTAAAAAATACAATTTACTTTACAAAGACGATCCCAAGAGTTCCTGAATACTCTTAGAAAGTCCTTGGATGTGTTGTTAGTTCCGATGAAAGTCTTGTCTTCAACTCGCTTTCACTTATCGACACTTCGCCTTCGCCTGTCTTCACTTCGCCTTTGAAGAGTGATTTTTATCACTGCTGTATTCTTTAGGTTTTGCTTAGCGTGTTTCTGTTGGCTTGCATTTCCATTAAGTTCTTAAAAGGCAAAGTTTTGTAAAGAAACAAAAACATGTAGCTATGTTTTCAAAGCATAAACTGCCGTCGAGAGCAAACTTGCCGCTCGCTTTCTCAACCTCGTTGGAAACCATTTAAATTCTCGCGCTGTGATTGGTTTAGTCGTACTAGTCTAGATGCTGATTGGTTATATTTTTCACATGTGAAGAAAGCTATACGCGAAGCTGATTGGACGTATCGCTTTTTTCACATGTGAAAATATAGCAAATATAGAATTCTATTTGCAAGGTTTATTGCTTAAAATTCTCGCTATATATATAATAATAAAGAATAATACTCAAGGCAAGCCAGGATATGTAGTTAAAATCCCTAGTTTATCAAAGTAATCTACACTACCACAAATTCAGAAGTGTGGAACTAAGTTAAGAATGACAGGGGTAGAATGACTGGTGAAAAGGTCTTTATAATCCCTAGTTTGTCCGAGTATTCCGGCTACACTTTTACACTTGAGAAGTGTGGAACTAAGTAAAGAATGACAAGAGTAGAATGACTGGCGAAAGGGTCGTTTTAATCCCTAGTTTGTCCGAGTATTCTACACTTCCCCACTTGAGAAGTGTAGAACTAAGTAAAGAATGACAAGAGTAGAATGACTAGGGAAAGGGTCTTTATAATCCCTAGTTTGTCCGAGTATTCTACACTTCCACACTTGAGAAGTGTAGAACTAAGTAAAGAATGACAAAAGTAGAATGACTAGGGAAAGGGTCGTTATAATCCCTAGTTTGTCGGAGTATTCTACACTTCCACACTTGAGAAGTGTGGAACTAAGTAAAGAATGACAAGAGTAGAATGACTGGCGAAAGGGTCGTTATAATCCCTAGTTTGTCAGAGTATTCTACACTTCCCCACTTGAGAAGTGTAGAACTAAGTAAAGAATGACAAGAGTAGAATGAATAGGGAAAGGGTCTTTATAATCCCTAGTTTGTCCGAGTATTCTACACTTCCCCACTTGAGAAGTGTAGAACTAAGTAAAGAATGACAAGAGTAGAATGACTGGGGAAAGGGTCGTTATAATCCCTAGTTTGTCAGAGTATTCTACACTTCCACACTTGAGAAGTGTAGAACTAAGTAAAGAAAGACAAGAGTAGAATGACTGGAGGAAAGGTTGTTATAATCCCTAGTTTGTCAGAGTATTTCTTA
The DNA here is from genome assembly GCF_052425735.1 of Oculina patagonica. Classification (NCBI taxonomy): domain Eukaryota; kingdom Metazoa; phylum Cnidaria; class Anthozoa; order Scleractinia; family Oculinidae; genus Oculina; species Oculina patagonica. The sequence goes on from NC_135761.1 coordinate 50,641,233, forward strand.
CTTCTATACATTAAGAAGTGTGGAACTAGAATGAAGTTTGGAAACCCGGGATTTCATGGCCAGTGCTGGACATATTTATTAAATACGTACCTCCGCTTGAAATCTGCGACTTATAACAAAACCAAGCTAATTATGGAAACGTTTCTCGTTTGTCAAGGTTTTCACGAAATAATGAAAAAGATTTATCTTTTTGGACGTTGTATAGATAATTAAAAAAAAAAAAAAACTTTTGGGCTCCTGTTTTTTCTTCTGGTAATTAAATCCAAACAGCTAAGACAGCTAAAAGAACACACATTGACACAAACAATAATTGTTATCAGTATGAAGGCTCTCATGGAGTTAAAATAAATACATCCAAAAGTTGGAATAGCGTTTAGTTTTCCTTCCATAGCTGGAAGCTTTAAAAAAAATTGTGGTAAATGTACCTTTTTCAAAAAAATAAATTTTGTCTAGTAATCTGCGCGATTTGTGTGAACCCAGAGCCATAAAAGCATAAACAGACCGAGTTGTAAATAATTCATGTTCTTTATTACTACGTATACGGATATTTAACAAACATGCAAGCCTGGTGTAATAAAGGTTAGGACAATTTAGATCAACAGTTCTTTGTGGGCTGGCGCGCTGAGAGTGAATTTTGCTTGAATATGAAGATAAAGAAGCTTAGTTTGGTAAGGAATTCCTTAGATTAATGAGTTTTCTTTTACCTTTTGATATTTTCCCGCGCTTCAGTAAATACCGTTTCTGATGTAACATGAAATTGCTCGGAATCCCTGCAAAATAAATATATTTCTGAATCCATCGATGTTTTTTTAATACTTATGCACGCAAAAAGGACAAACACCTTAAGAAATGTCTGGAGAAAAAATCTAATAATAAAAAGTTATCCTGTGAAACGTGTAACCACATTTTGCTTCTCTGCCGTGGAAATCCAAGCCACTTGTTTAATTTTAAAATTCCTTTTTTTTGTTTAGAACGGAATAGCAATACGGAGGAATAAAATATTTTTCATGTTTGGTGTGTACTTCTGGCTGAAGTTCGCAAGTGCAACTGTGGATCATGACAAGGAAGAAAGATCTCAGAGAGGAATGGCACTGTTGAACCACACATACAAGTCTGTGTACATTGAAGACTATCCCAGCTGCCTCATGACGTGCATGCATGACTGACAGTGCAAGAGCTTCAACTACTGGTTGCATAGTTCAAAGTGTAACTTGAACAACAAGACAAAATATTCAGCTGAGGCAGCACTTTTTAGCCGCGAAATGTCGTCAATTTACATGGGGTTAACGAGAGAACCAGGTATTTAAATCATTAACTTAACGATATTAATCGAACTATTGGATTGTCATGTGTTCAAATGGATTTGATCGTGGAAAACCTAACGTTTAATCTCGGAGGATGATTTTTTATTTCTTTCATGTTAAAGACGGACGTTAGTAACCTAATGCACAGAAATTGTGTTTCTCTGGTATTTTTTTAAAACAGTGACTTTCTTAGGTACAGAAGTTTCTCGAGCGGTTTAATCTCGACTAATTTAAAATAACGTGACTCTGTACTAAGCGCACAAAACAGGAATTTCTCATGCATTTCGAAAAGTCGATAAAACTAATTTATTTTTTGACAGTATTTGAAAACGATGTGACTTACTTTAGTACACAAAAGCAGGAGTTTTTCGGCCATTTAATAAAAAAAGGTTAAAACCGTTTTAATTTTTGACAGTAAAAATTTCGCGACTGCCAAAATTTGTTCCTTACTGAACAAACATTTTCGGTCAATTTTTCAAAGGTTGTTTTGTATCCCGCTCGGCGGGAATGACGTCCAGGCATATATGTGTTGTGAAGTGTTTTAGTTACCAAGGTTGTTCAAGGTTATTCTTAGGTTTAAAGTCCAAGGTTGTTCAAGGTTTAGCCCACACTTGCAGTTCCTTGGTTTTTGAGCAATTTTGTCTAGTGTCTAGTTCGAAAGAGTCGTTTGTTCTACATACGTTTTAAATTGTCTGGCGAATTTCTGTTCCACTGCAATTGTCAGCACGTATGACATTCAAATAAGCGTTGAGCCAAATTTAACTAAAGCACCTAGCAAAAGTTTTCAAAATAAAGTGATAAATCCCGATTTCTTACCTTTTTAAGTCACTGTTTAAGCAATGAATTTTTTCGGGCTTCTTTTTTTGCATTTTTTAAATGTCAATTTCACTGCGAGGATTATTTCTTAACTTTTTATCTGTCTGCAGTTAAAGTATGCGGATGCTTTTACATATTTTACGTCATTCCATCCCCAACACTCCCCCCTACACTTTTACAAAGTTATTCATTCGTTCATTCTTTCACAGGAAAATAAGATCTTACATTTGCTTATAACTTGCTATGCTTTATAAGGATTAAAAATGCATTTAAACCTTCTCTGCCAACAAAAATATTGATTAGGGAGCGACTTAGAATTAAGGTCTACGCTTACGTGGAGACATGTCGAAAGGGACATGTAGCAGCGACAAAATCATGTGTTGTTCACACTGAGGGGACATGTAGCTGCGACAAAATCACAATGTTATGATTTAAATTTAAATTTTAAAGTTATCTTTACTAATTAGCAATTTAAAGGTGCAGTCAGACTGCATTTCAGTATATTCATAACAGTATTAAAATGAGGTAATGCTTTTAGTAAATAATGTTTGCAGTTAAGTTAAAACATTTTTAGCTTATCAAAAAGGTTTTATTTAATCTTTTCCGTGTAGAAATCAGTTCAAGTGTGTACCGCTCCTGCAGACATGTGCATCCCTCAAATGGTGACGGAGAATATTTAATCGATCCTACATCGTCAGGAAACCCGTTCACTGTTTACTGTGACATGACCACTGATGGAGGTAAATAATTACAGCAGACTAATCGCATTATGAAGTTAAAAAATCCACTACCATATAGTAACCCTATTCAGACCGGGGTGGTGTAAACTACTTTAAAAAAGATACCGCTAAAATGCTAAAAAAGTTAAAAAGTTTAAAAGAAGTACTAGTGTCCTCATAAAAATAAGTTAAATTACGAGTTTTGGCATCATGATGTAACTGTCACGTGATGTGACGTCATCATGCCATGTGACGTATACCAAAAGAAAGATGTTTGGACATATTATACATCCTATAAGTTTCATTGTGATTGCTTAAATATTCTTGAAGTTACACATGGGGGCCTTCCGAAGCCCCCCGGTCAGAGAAGGTCCAAAAAAGCCCGGTCTGAATAGGGTTAAAACCACACCTTGACTAGATTTTGTTTGAACTGTACTTTTCACTCGCACTTGTGTTTTATGCGGCGGACTAAATATTACGATAAGAATTTCATAGTTCAGAGAATTTTCGCACTCCGAGGATTGGCCATCGATGTGAACGATTAACAATGGCAATAGGACTGAGTGGAGTCCTTTTTACTCTGTAATCACACGAGTGATTTACAAAATCGGACGACCGCGTAGCGGGAGTATTGGTATAAATATATTGGTATAAACACTAGTATTGTATTGGTATAAACACTCGCCTAAAGACACTCGCCGTATAGATGCCGAGAAAATACAGGTGACTCGTGGGATATTCCATGGTATACCACTCGAAAGCATTGCATAACTAGTATTTATGTCAATTTTCAACCCTAGGTGGCTGGACTGCCATTCGATTGATCTTGTTTACAGAATTAAACCTACGTTTCGAAGATACGTCATACGGCTTCAAGGGTCTTTCTAACTACCGTGACCACCGCCAAGAATTATCGTCGACGGATTTGCTGCAAATACGCAATAAAATAAGCTTCAATCAACTCAGATTTTACTGCCAAAAAAAGAAAGTCGGAACCGTGTTCCACATTATGACCAATATCAATCCCCTGGGGGAGGCAGTGGTCAGGCGCTTCATCGACGACAACCTGGCGTTAACTCGTCCCCAGGCATGTGACTTGTACACGGTTCTCCCCGATGATAACTCTACAATGTCTAAAGACTGCAGCAAATGGGGTTGGAATGGTAATCATGCAGATGAAAAATGGGCAATTTACTCGGCCACCGGAAGTCATCGTATACAACAAGCGGTAAATAGACGTGAGGATTATCATAGATTCTTTTCAGTTCCCAGGCAACGTGACTGTGATGACTGGGGGAGCGGAGAGGATTCTCTTTCCGCCGGAGATACCTGGGGTATCTTTGTGCGCTGAGTTCATAATTAGCTGGAGTTTCTGTTCCGCAATATTGAATTTGTTTTGAGTATTGTCATCATATATTTATATAAATCTGTCATAAAGTAACATTAGGAAGTAAGTTATGCACAACAATGGCAACAGTAACAGCAACGAGAACGTCTGCGAGCGAAATGTTTAATGAGCAGCAAAATATAATGGCTCCGCACTTGCGTTATAAATCTTTAAAAAACACCAAAAAACGACAACAACAACGAAAAACCAGGGGATTAAATCGTTTCTTAGGGAATGTTAACGTTGACAGCAAATCTTCCCTATGTCTGTTTAGAATTAAAAGCCGTATACATTCATCTGAGGATAATTTTGACAAACATAACTAAATAATTGCCTCAGTGAATTAACTTCTTGTTCACCTTGTCCTCTACGTACGCCACAGTTGTTATGGCTTGAACGTCCTAGTAGCACATGATAAGAAGTAACTCATCCGATGAGCTACTACGTCGAGTCACGAAGTAATAAACTAAGATCAGTAAACTGACCAGTCGTCCATTTTGTTATTCAAAAATGTGAATCACGAGGCTATACCGAGTAAAAGGTCACTTTTTTATTTACAGTTTTCGCTTCTTTTCTTTTGGACGGAATGTCTTTTAAAATCCTAATTTACTATGAAGAACTGTTTCTATTGATTTTTTACGAGTTATCGTGCATTATGTTTACATGTCAGTTAGTACAGTTGATAAGTAAATTATGAAAGAATCATTTCCAGTGTTAACGAAAGTTAAATGCACAGTACGCACACACCTAAGACAAACGCTGGTTTAATTCACGAAATATCAATCCTTAGGCCCGGTTCAGACGCCGTACTTTTCATGAGCCGAACTCAATTCGAATTTGGACCTACCCAAATTGACAAAAGTACGCCTTTTGATTCAGACGCCGTACTTTTTGGCCGTTCCGAGGCCGTTCCTAATACAGTTCCAATAAAACCAGTCAAAATACATTATAATAATTTATGAATTAGGATCGGCACATGAAAAGTACGGCGTCTGAATCAAAGCCGTTCCACAGGCGAAATTCTCGGCCAAGCCAGGCGAAAAGAACGGGTGAGCCGTTCCAAATTGAAATAGCCGATCTAATTTGATTCAGACGCCGATCTTTTCATGTACTTAATTCAAGGAATTAAGTTCGGCTTATGAAAAGATCGGCGTCTGAACCGGGCCTTACTGTTGTAAAATGCTTTGTTTCTAAATGGTTTGCGGTGAGAGAAATCTGCCATAGTGAAATGATAAATTAGTGTAAAGCTCTTACCGAAATAGACATAAGAAAACAAGAGTTTCACGAAAAAAGGTGTCTCATTTCTCACATAAGCAATTATAGCAGATATGATAAGAAAAACAATCGTTTTTCGTCGAACATTATTAAAGCATTTTTTTAAGTCTCCGAGAGGCATATCTGGCACAGGCACATAAAATTTTGGTTTCGGTTTCTGAAACGTCTTATGTAAATGTTTGCTTCGGCTTTTGAAATACGTATATGAAATAAAAAAATAAAAAAAACTTAAAATAATTTAACTTGTCAAATATTTGTTGCACCGCTTTAAGAGGGATGTATATACCACCATGTATACCACAGAACTGAATAAAACTACCTTGACCTCTGTCGATGTCGAGGCAGCTTGCAGCCGTTCGGGTTTTTAGCGAAATCCGGTGAACCTCTTGTTTCGAATCGCGGGGGGCACCGAAACACGTTAGCTGAAAACGGAACCTTCATTTTGCTATTTTTGTTGTAAGATAGCTCTAAGGCTCAAAACTCAGCAGAGAACTCAACGATATACACTATAAAAACAATGCCCGACATAAGCTTAAGTCCACATGTCCGTAAGAGGTGAGGCGGCCTACAAGAAATTAAAGTCAGGGACTCACCAGAGGGGACCACACAGGTTAACATCAAACACGTGAGGGGTCCTCAAGTTCATACTATAACAATTTTCTAGAGGGTTAACACAAAAAGGCTAGGGCGGTAGCTTCTATCTGTTTATTTGATGTTTTACCTGTTTTACAACACAACATTCAAGGCAGCTATATTTAAGTATATACCAAAGCATTGGATAGCGTTGTTGGCGCGTTTGATTGGCTTCAAAAACTCCGGCTATCCTTTGCTATTCACCTTCCGGAGCAACTCGCGAGCGAAAATTTTAATCGTTGAGAGGAATAAATTTCACTCAGTTAAATGTATCCTTTTGGGGTTATTTTATCTACTGATTTAGTGTGAATAGTTGAGAAATGTGATGGCTGGTGATGTAAGGCGTTCTTTTCTCACACGAGTTGGAAACTTTAAATTACAAAAATAATGTTTGTGAACATAGATTTTCCCTTTATAAGTTGTAGCTAAAACTGTTTTTCACTTTTTAACTTTTTTTCAAGCTAGGTTTATCGGTTTTCACCTGAAGATAATATTCTTACAATGACATAAAACAATCTTAATTCATTAGAAAGAAATCCCAATAAATAAATTTAAATTGTTTAGAAAGTATGTCTAAGAAATTGAAAGAGTATTATCTCCAGGTTACTGAAAACAGATTAACCTGGGTTAGAAACAGACAACCTGAAAAACAAAATGCCCATGATTTGGTAACGCCTTGCTCCAATTAAACATCCAGTTTCACACAAATTATAAAAAAAAAAATACAATAATATTGCTTTGGCTCATTTGGGTAAGTTGAGTTCGACACTTGCATGAAATTCGACGCTTAGTATAACTAATTTTTTTCCAATATTTACAAAGACCATATTTAGACTTTTAACAAGTACGTTAATTCCTTTAAAGCCAGTTTAAGGTAGCTCTTGGTATTTATCGATCTACTATCACAGGTCACTTTTTAAAACACGTTTTTGAACAGGAAAACATAAAGGATTTTTAAAGGATTTTTGACCAATCAATACCGATTCTTTTCAGGCGATCACGATAGCTTGGATCGCCCGTGTTTTATCCTTCTAGCTATCTTTTCTCTTTTTCACCGTAAAACTGCAATAACAAGGAAGATAGGAGGCCACGAGTTTTGCTCTTTGATTTAAGGCTGCCATTGTGCTGGATCTAGGGCTACATTTTGATTGTTTTTCGTAGGTCTTCGCTCATACGAGGCGATCGGGACGATCATATGAGAACCCACCGATCGCTTCCGATCGCTTCGATTGCCTATACGATCGTCTCAGTTTTTGCAAACGATCGATGCGATAGAAACGATTGGTCCGGTCATATTTGAACCAACCTTAAAGAAGTCGAGAAGCCTGAAAATGCCATTTTTAGGCGATATCAGAAAAAGAAACACTTCTTCCATATTTATTTCTTTCAGGAACAAAAAATATTTCCAAGATTTTGACCGAGGCAAGTGCTTCGCATGTTACAGCCACGGCCCTGATGAGTGCGAAAATCCAACAAATGATATAATTTCTACTTGCTAAAAATTGCTCGCTTTGTTTCGCATTTTTTTTTTTCAAGTAAGAGCTATGACAGGATATGTCAAAGGCTCATGCCATTTTTCAGGGTGTTTCATTCGTAAAGTGTGAAGAATTTCGGACGGAAAGCGAGGTACTTTTGCTTTCAAAATTCTTGGCGCTTAACATTAAGCCACTCATGGAATATTAATCATTCTGTGTTGTTTGGCTACAGATTGGCTAATTTCAGTTCCCCACGATTTTCTGCCGTTTGGGTATGGCTTTGCTTTTGAACGTGTAATGTGATTTAGTACAACAAAGAAACACAAAACAGTAAATACACACGACAGTTTTAATTTGAATGCATGCTTCAACGTTATTTGGAGTAGCCTAGAGACGGCGTTTCTCGCAGGGTTTAATTGGAATACGTAATTTGGCACACTGTGTGTGTCAACGCTAGCTTACAGTGGTCCTTATAAGGTTTTTCGTCAGAAAAACTGGTAGGTGGAATTAATTCTTTGTTTCAAGGAAAATATTTCGACTCCGATGCGGCGAACACGCTTGGTTTTTTATATCGTGAGGTTCTGAGTACAAAATTACCGTCATACATACATGTAGGATCGAAGAAACAGCCATTTTCACAAGTTTTGTTCGGTATTTCCGAGTAGGTTGTAATTTTACGGCCTTAAGATTATTTAGAAAATCCTGTTCACGGTATAGAAACGAGCATTGAGAAAAAAAATTGCCTCAAATCGGACTCCCATACGGTAAATATGTGAACCATCGCTAAATAGAGTTTTCAGAAAGCGTTCAGAGCCAATTTGACATTAAGACACGTTTTCTTTCATTTCGGTTGGTTTATCCGTGTGAATTCGTTTGCTTCTGTGTACATGTTTATATTCGGAATTTGCGTGCGGGCTTAATTCACTGAATCTTTGCTGCGTGTTCTGGGTGAAAAATATTTAGTGAATATTACTGAGTAATTTTGCAGTTTATTGGTTGGTTACATCATTAATTGTTTAAAGGTTTCCTTTTTGGCGCGACACGGTCGCCTTCGGTCCACATGTTCAGTTGAGGTTAACGTTTCGTTTGGCAAATAACATAATATAATTTACCTTCTCAAAGAGTTCTACATTTTAGTATTGTCTTTTTTTTAAGCCTTGAAATATATTTGCATATGATTGATCGCAACAGGTTCAATATTTTAGAAAACAGTTGCTAAGTTTCCTACGGGAAAAACGTCCACTTTCGGAAATGATAACGCTCAAAGAGATATGTTTTAGTGCGATAAATGAGCCAGATTATTTACACGACCGGCGGTGAACTGAACATAAGTGAAAGAAGTTATATGGATAGTGCGAGATAATAGTTCAGGATTTAAATAATTTTTATGATTTATTTTGCACTAAAAATTTGGAGTTATGATGTAGCACTTACTGTAACCTTTTCTTTATGAGCATCGCGATATAAAAAAAATCCAGTATTGGGTATTCTTAATTCGTGGAGGGGGACAGGGGGGCGGGAGACCGGGAGAAAAGGGGCGGGAAGCGGGAGAAGAGAGGAAGGGAAGCGGGATTCCTAGGGTGGCGGGAACCGGGAGAAAACGAGTAAAATTTCGCAATGTTTTGTTATATTTCGCAATTGATATGGGACAAAGAGGAGGGCACCACTACGGAAAGGGGCGGGAAGCAGGAATAAAAGGTACGGGAAGCGGGAGTAAGAGGTACGGGAGGCGGGAGGTTCAAACCCCCCTGTCCTCTCCCCCCCCCCCCCTAATTCGTATTGTATATCTCCAAATGGTCGAGACAGCAGCAAAAATGTAGAAATTTTCAAAAGAAATACGACTTTTTTAATTTTCACAAACATGTTTCGACGGTACATCCGTCATCGTCAGTGTGACGGTTATGAAAGTTTACAGCGATTTAAACGTGCCTGTTACAAATCATACGTTACATTGCGTTGGAAAACAATACGCTAGATAAATTTCGAAGTTAACGGAATTAAAAAGAAGCGCGCGCGTGCAGCTAAAGGGAAAGCGTCAAATTGATGTGTTTGACCTGTTGATTAAGGTCCGGCTTTTCCCACTTGATGTACATAGACTCCTTAAGCTTAACCTGGTACTTAGTAGGTGCAGAGTCTAAGAGCATTTTTCGGGTGTTGCACAACAAAGGGTGCGCAAGCTAATCGATCGATTCTGTAAACCCATCGACATCAAATTTGTTTATTCTACTTTTAAAATTAAGAACTTGTTCAACGTGAAAGATCCTCTCCCTGACAGGCTCCGTACACGCATCGTGTACAAATTTTCTTGTGCAAGCTGTAATGCTTGTTACGTTGGCGAAACAAGCCGACATTTCTCTACGCGCGTGCACGAGCACTTGTCATCGGACAGAAACTCTCACGTTTATAAGCATTTGCAGGCTTCAGAGTCATGCCGTACCTCTTGTAACTTAGACTGCTTCAAGATCTTAGACTCTGCACCTAAGAAAAAAATGCATTTAAGTAGTAGATAAAATATGAGCGGGAGATCTGTATGGGCGGTTACAATGGCGAGCCGATAGGCGAGCCATTGCAAATGCCCATACAGATCGGACGCGAATATTTTATTCTACTTGTGAAATGAAAACATTAAATTGAATGCAAAGTATTGTTATGCGAATCAGTAGAGATCTGTATCAAAAGTTAATGAATACTAATTAGCTGAGCAGGAGTTTGTATCAAAAGTTAATTCTATTGTTTGATTTGTATTGGGTTTTACAGTTGTGTACATGTGATCTAAATACTGTGCTGGGATTGGTTTGCACCCTCATGAATAATTAATGAATTTTACAACTTGCTCTTACTATCTTCTTGACGTCTAGTGAATGCCGTATCCCTGTTTGTAATTACTCGACTAACAGAAAAAACGCTAAAAACAAAGAATTGTCAAACGCATGCAAACATTCTCCTCATGTGGAGATGGTACGATAATACAGTACGATGATTAAACCTAGTAATTGGCCTTTCTTAGCACGAGTCTCTCCGTAGCTCAGTGGATAGAACACCTACCTGTTGTTTGGAAGTTCATGACTTCGACTCCCGTCAGACTTAATCTTTGTTCCACTCTCGTGACATGATGAACATTTGGTTAAACCTTAACTGTACCGATTTTGACGAAAATCTACAATATAGACTGTACATCCAAGCGCCTAGACATTTTTCTCCACTTTTCTTCAATTGTGACCAGATATTACTTACTGTTATCTATCTTCTGTTGTCAGTTTTAAATTTGAATTTTCCTTTTTTTCCTTTTGTCTTTTTCTTTGTTTAATTTTATTTGACAGATTATCCCTATAGCGTCAATATGATGAGAATTCGCTTGTGTAGTTTCAAATGTCTTGTTTTCTTCTTTGGAATCGCCGGTTTGGTACTAATAGCAAGAAGAAATTTGCTGTGGAAGAATTCGTTTTCGACAAAAGATTGGAGTACATTCTACCAGGAGCATGTAACACAACAACTATCTCATCCTCAAAGTGAGTTTATGTTTAATTATTTGAATGTATGTTTTCTTCTCAAAACTATAAGCAAAGAGCTTCCTAGTCTATTTTAACTTGTTTCATAATACACAAAGAAAGCAATTATGTCGTTTTAATTGCTAGTCCAGCTACGTACCTTGCTATCACTTTAAAAGTTAGAATTAGAATGGCAAATGCAAGACCTACCTTACTTAGACAATTTTATCTGCGTGAAATAGTGACAATTGAAAGAGCCTGTCAAAGTTGATTTAACTTGAATTGTTTATTTATCATTCGTTTTTCTCACAGACCACGCAAGGCCGTGCAATCCCGAACGAGTACCAGAGAGCCTTACCAGACTGAACAAAATGTACGATGACGTCAAAACGTTCGTCATGTTCATTGGATACTCACAGAGTATAGAAGGTCTTACAGGCGCCATATTAGATGCCCATCCCGAAATTCTCATTCCTCAAGATTACGATGTTATAGGAAACTGGAAAATGTACCAGGACAAAAAGCTTCAAGACTTTGGTCAGCAAAAGTATATGCTCTTTTTCGATATGCATTATCTTTCCACTTTTCAAGCAGTCTTCCAAAACAAGGCCAATAAACCAAGTCAGTTTTGGTTATGGACTTCTAAAGGCGATGGTATTCACTACAACTACGTTCCTGATGCGTGCCAGGGAACAGTCAATGGGAAACTTAAGGTGAAGTTAAAAAAATAGATTGATTTAAATATATTTGGATAAAGAAAATTGGTTGACTCTGAAAAATATCCTCAAACAAACAATAAGACTATTCTCCCCATTTTCTCAGCATGGGTTGTTGAAGGTGAAGAGGCCCAAAAAGGAATGACACCAACATCAAATGGGCTTGTTGTGACATACGTAGTAACACCTAAAGATGAAAATCAACTCACAATTTACTTTTATAAAAGTCATGTTTACTTTCGATGCTTGACTCATTTTTAAAGACAGACTACCAGTCATGAATCCTGTTTAGCCAATGTCTTTTCAGTTTTTACTTCCAAGTTCCATCTTGGCTGTTCAGTTCTCGATCTTCTTTGAAAAGCTCACCAGAACTTACTAAGATCTCCTGTCATTATACATAGACATAAACATAGACATACTTTATTTAACGTGGACAAATACACGCTTAGCTTAGTTCTCCTGTCATTGAAACTATACTGAATGCAATCATGATTGTACTTTCAATTATGGGTGAATAATTAATTAATGTGCAGGTTCAAAATGATCTTCACTGGAACCGATTGATAATTTTCATGTGGATGTACAGGTTATTGGAGATACAAGTGGAGGCGTAACGTCCAAGAAGCTATCAGAAAATCGAGGAAACTTTGAGGTGCTCAAAGAAATCCAGAATGTCGTTGGAATTTCAGTCAAGTTTTTTCATATTATTGCCAATCCTTTTGATGTCATTGCTTCCAGTGTAATAGGACGCTCTGATTCTCACAAAAAGGTAAGATAAACGGCCATGATCCATCCAAACTGAATTTGAGTTTGTCAGAAATGAACCTAGAAAAAGCTGATGGTCTAACTTGCCACGAGTATCCCTGTAGCTCAGGGTTAGGCCATCCCATCGGTGTGCGAAAGGCGAAAGGCTTGATTCCCCGTCGGGGATTCAGAAAATTCTGTATTCCACGCCCTTATTAGAGTTTCGTTGGTCTTGGTCTGTTTTTCCACTCATGAAGAAGTTAATAGGGGTTTAAAATAACCAGAAATATTAATTATTTTATTCACTGACCTTTTGAACAGTTTAAATAAAGAAAAAATAATATGCGATTCTGTAGAGTAATGATTTCCTTTTGTCTTAGTAAATGAGACATAAAAGATCTAATATGTATAATGCGACCGTGAATTTGGTGCCCCCAGTGGCAAACAAACATTGTGACCATAAAATTGTACTTGACCTCACTTTGGAGCTCTAGGTACCAGTACTAAAATATATGATCATTTCCAGCTTTGGTGATGGAGTTAAATGACTTTCGATGTCTTATTTTCTTGATACGTTGGTAAACTATTTTCAGCTAAAGAATATTCATTCTTATTGCATTTCAGATAAACGATACTAAAGCAGTTCGTGAGGCCGTAAAAAACTTCTTTACCCTTGTGGAGACCAATGAACGAATAAAAAAGTTATACGGCGATGCAGTATTGGAGATTTTTAGCGATCAACTTATTTTTAACCCAAGGGAAACGTTAAAGAAGATCTGTACATTTCTAGACGTCAAGTGTTTCGATAGCTACCTTAATAAAGTTAAAGGACTGCTTAATATTCATTCCACAAGAACTCGGGATCTTGTTGTATGGAGCAAGGAAGAGAAAGATTTGGTTACCACCGAGATGGCAAAGTACTCTTTCCTTCAATCTTTTACCTTTGATTTAGAACATGTTTAATTTGCAGCCTTCAGGACAAGGACTTGTACAGCTATTTGAAAAAAGTTGTCGGATAAAAGCATTTAAAGGTTACGCGTTGGAGACCGAACGGAACCAAAATGGGTAGTACTTTGGAAAAGCTGACTTCTACATAAATATCAACTAAAGCTTATGGGTTAACCATTGTTGCTAGCGTATTGCCCCTAAAAAAATTGTTAAACGAACTTTTTTATTCTAGTTATCTGTAGAAGGAAGTTTTGATAAAAAAAGCTTTGACCTTCATCATTTGAAGTAGTTACAATGCCAAACATATCCTCCTATTAATAAAAATTTGGTTTTGTATCTGATCTTAAAATCGGTTGGTAAGAAACGTATAAAACTGAATTTTCGGTAACTCTCTGTTACCTTCACCAGAGTTAAAATTTTAACTCTGATGAAGGTAACAGAGAGTTACCGAAAATTCAGTTTTATACGTTTTTTACCAACCGATTTTAAGATCAGATACAAACCAAAATTTTTATTATGTCAAACACTGATCGCCCTAATAATATCTTCCTATTGTAACGCTATTTTCCTATTTCGTAACCGACATTGCAAATGCACAAAAATGTAAACGTTCGTGAGTAAAAGTAGAATTACTGATTGCTCGTATTGCTACAACGGCCGGGCAAAGAGAGAACTCAATTGACTAGAGTGAGGCGTGACTAGTGATCCTTGAAGAAAGACAATAAACCAGTTCACCTCCGGCCGTAGGCCACTTCCCAGAGAACGTCCCTTCGAGATTATATTTAAACTTCTACTCATCACTTTTAAAATTATTCATGGACTCTGCCCAGCCTACTTGTCGCCCCTCCTACAACAATATCGCCCGCAACGGATCTTACGCTCATTTTCTAAACTACTTTTTACTGTGGACTCTGTGACATACGGTGACAGTTTCTCGTTTCTACATTTTCTGTTTTTGCTTTTTATGTTTTTGCTCTTTAATACAACATAGGTAGTTGTTATAAACTTAAATGCTTTGGTAATCCAGGTTTTCTCGAGCTTTCTTTGCAACTGCTCTAGGGCTGCTTTGTCGTAAAGCTGATGAAATAAAGTACATTAAATGAGCTACCAAATTGGCAGAAAACGTTACAACATGCATGGAAAGGTCACCCTTGTATGAAGCCCAACATTTTAATCAGTGTGATTCTTCAAACTTAAACGATTGCAAATAAGAGTACTTCTTCATTTCGTCATAAACTCTTTGCTTCTGTTCTTCAGTCCACACCACTGTTCTTCTTGTCTCGGATGGTTTGCCGAAAAGGATGTTTTCCGCTTGATGAAGGTAATCCTCGTGAAATGTTACACCAAGAAATGCACATATTGTCTTTATTGTTTCTCTTGGCTTTAATATCAGTTCGTGGCTTAAAACGTCCAGTACTGAATCAACGCCATAAAGTTGTCTTATTCTTTCGTTAGTTTCCATAAGTTGGAAGAAAGACTTTATAGCGTTGTCTAATTCGACGGGTTTGTCTATCTGAAAAATGGAGGAAAAAATAAAGAGATGTACATCATCCATTAGTAAAAAGAACAGATAAAAAACACTTGTACAGAGTTATAGCAAGTATGTACAAGAGCAAGCTACGCCACGTGACTGTGGGAGTAACCATCAAAACTAACTGAAAACTGACCTAAACAACGTCAGTTCTATCAAAAATGCTTCCAGTAGTTAGAAGAAATTTATTGACAAGAGTACTCTATGTTTAGACCAAGGCAGTGACCGGCTGATGAGTGATGGCTTCTAGGTATCAGTAGCTTACTTTTATTAAAAGATTGATGACCTGGTTCAAAAGTATCTGCGCAAAGGTTTGTAGGATTATTTTTGGGGAGAAACAAATATTGTAGGCCAGACAGAATTCTGAGAGGTACACCTCTGCTGGAATGGGATGGTCACTTTAGGGAGAACAACAGTGAACATGAAACCAAACTGACCAATTCTTCCTCGCGACTCACTTTCACGACTTAAGATTATACTTACTGCAGAAATTGTTTTTCTGGTATGTTATCTTCTCTCAATTTTTAACAATGGTCAAACCAGAAGCTCTTTATATTATTGTCGAGGCTCTACACCACACAACGTAACTTGTGGAGGTTTATAACTGTAAGTCAACGTTTGTCCAAGAGCGCTTTTAGGTCAACGTTTGTTCGAGAGCGCTTTTCGCCCGGCCCTCGGTACCACAAACCTAATATTTCGTATTTTGATTGCGGAATTTGAAAACTTATATTACATTTTGAGACTGCCCAAACAGCTTTCGAGTAAAATTAGCGAATGTGCACGACAATGTGTTGGCTGGCCTTCCTCTTATCTGGTTTGGTTGAGTATCGCTATACTGAAATAAAAACCCGTCTGGAACAACTCAAGTTCAGTTCTATTAAATTACACCTGCAAAATGGAACACAATCCCCGATGAATTAAGTAAATAAACGGTTAGTACCTTGGTTTTTCCATCGTTTACTTGGAGTCGTACGTTAAAGAGCCTTAACACCCAGGTCGAGATGATGTCGAAAGGATTTCGGATGACATGAAGAAACTTTAGAGGGATGCCAAGAGTTTCGTTGAGTTCTTTTAAAATAGCAAACTTTTCAGGTTTTTCAGTTAGTTCCATAGTTGTTCCACCTCCTCTCTTGTCTCCAATAACCTGTCAATTTAAGGAAAACTGATTTTTCATATTATTGAATAAACATTTAAACTTTCGATTTGTATCTACTTGCTAAGAAAAACAGCTTTCAGCTAAACTAAATGCAAAAGTGTTATATTTTAAAATTTTATTTCCTTACATTTCTTTGTGTATTATTTTGATTTTGCGAAATGGAAAGTTTCTCTGACATCTGCGGAAGCTTACATAAAGGATACTTCTTCCCAGTTTTACAATGAACGTAGTCAATGTTTTGCTTGTTTTGGAAGTGAATTTAACACTGATTAGCGTGAATTGTAGTATAGGTTAAATGCAACAACTTTTGAGGACAAAGAGTTAATTATACCGTAGTTAGGTGTGAACGATTATTTCGAGAATTTGGGTCTAACATGTGAGTGACAATTTTCTGTGTTTCCAATATGGTGGCCAAAATGAGAACAAAATAGGAACATGTTATTAACAGCTTCGAAGTCGGTTTTGACAATGTTTTTTTGGCTTGCGATTGTCGTAGTTGACACACTTAAGACAACAACGGCAACAACAATTTATTTACACCAAAAAGAAAAAAAAAAGCTGATTAAAATATAGAGCATGAATTATTTCGTCAAAATCGAATATACAAATTGCTTCGTGTTTCTCTTAATTTTTTTAGTAAAAATTGTTTAAGATTTAAGGGTTTGGGCTGAAATCCTTTAGAATATCTACCAAAACAATTAGACTACTCGCCATAATTTCCCGTGAATGATTGGCAGTTCGGCCGCGCCTTGTTGACTTTTTCTATTTTTATAGAAAACTCGGACTCGAAGCCCAACTGTAAATTAGTTACTATTTTGACTCGTTAATGAACATGATCCTCTCAAAGTGGAATAAACCGGCTAAATTAAGGTCTGCTCCGGAGGCTTCTTTGTACCTACAATTAAAAATGTTCGGCAGATTAAACAATTGCTTGAGTTTACCTTAAGTTTGCCATGGAAAGTTCCTTGCCACGCACCAGGAACATGGTAAGAGTAAATTGTATCGTCAATAAAAACAGGTTTTTGTGCTCGAACCCCGAAGGTGGCTTGCCATGTTGAAAGTGAGTGTAGATTATAAAACAGAAGGTATTTTCGCATGGCTGAATTTTTAAATGCATCATCTCGGTAAATGTTCCACCGTTTTATTATGTGATATTCATTAGGAATGATGATTTCTGGATGTGCGTCCAAAATTGATCCAACTAAGCTGTGAGAACTTCTCGGGTATCCAATGAACATAACAAACGTTTCAATGCCATCGTAGAGCTCGTGAAGTTTGGTTAAGCTATCAGGAAGGCTGCCAGGTATGCAGTGAGAGTATGGAGATACTGGGAAAAAGACAAAATGTGGTAAGCCATCGAAAAAAGAAGAAAAAAAATAACAACAAAAACAACAACTAAAGTCCCCCGGAAGAATTACTTCATATTTCAATCGCAAACATCATTCCATCGATAAAAGCCCTCGGCTCCCCAAATATAAGCCCATGGGCCAATTTATAAATTTTAAGATTACGCCAAAATTAGTTTATTCGACTAGAAGCCCCATTAATGGAGATGGCTATTCATTTCACTCGCTAAATACACTATATGTATAGGGCACAAACACGGTGATTTTTCTGCGTTGTTGTTCAAATAAACGTGCTAAGTCAAAGATTATTACTTGACTGAGTACCTTCGCTCGTTCACGAAATCTGCCTACGGCATCAAAATGAAGATGTTAAGTGAATTTTTGAAGTGAGAGCATATTTTTATAAGTTTAAGTGATTTTTCAAGACACAACGCTGATCAGGACAAAACGACTTTTTCAATTTGAGAACCAAAACGTGTACATTTGTAACTTACGACAACACTCATGATATAGCTTCAGTGCATCAGGAAAAAAAAATAAAGTAATAGAGTTATCAAAAATAGACCGTCATTTTCACGTTTCCATCGATGTGTTATGTCTTTTGGGTAATGACTTTTTGAAGTCATGCTGTTGATAGTGCCCCGTTACTGCATTTCCTTCCCACTCCTTGTTTTGGGTTGCTCATATTATTGATTGGATTCAAGGTTTAATAATTATGATAATCTTACTTGATAAGGACTGATTAAAAGGTGAATCTTCTGAAAATGATGAGCTCAAGTCATCATTTACAGCTGAACCATTCCAAAGATACCTTCCAGTGGCAAGTAGTACAAGAATCATGATAGCGAAGCAGATGATGAGGTATTTCGATGATTTCAGACGATATTTCATCGTTGCGTTCAGTACATGTGTTCCGTTAAATAATCCCAGCTAAGTATTCACCGATAAACCTTAAAAAGTAAAAGTAACTAATTTTTAGCTGTACAGTTTAACTTTCACAAGACCTCTGTTAGCCTTCTGTTAGTCTTCTTTTTTAATTTCAAGTCATTTACAGTCAATTGCTAAAATGTTAATACGTTGATTTTAATTTACATTCGCTTTTAAAGTAAGCAAAAATGTTGATTGCGCTCAACTAAAAATCCTATAGGTTAAAATAGTAGAGCAGATAAATAACAGAGACGCTTAGATAAACACTTTTGCGAAGTCTTAAACAGAAATGTCACTAGAGTCCACAAAAATACATGATTGCGCTATTAGAAAAACTGCCGTTGTTTGCATAAAGAGGCTTTGTCACGGATTTTACTAGATTTTTAAATAGCCAAAATTTATATTTGTGTTGCAGGAAACCTAAAAATAATAGTCTGTTATATTAAAAATTGCTATATTAGAGCACTGAAACTGTTAACAAGTATATTTGGCTGCGGATGGCTAAAATGGAAATGGATTGCAACATGAAAAATTAAGGCTTTACTTTTCAGTTTGTTGGCGGGCGTCTTCAAAAAAATCGATATTTTTAACCATAGTTTGTTTGTTTTTTTCGCAAATTTAGGTTTTATCTTCCTTTAGATGTTTAAAGATAATATTTTGATTGGTTAAATTTGCCTCACACTAATTTTAGAACAGTTCAGATAAAAATTCTGCGAAATCCCCGCGACGTAGCTCCTTTACGTTTTTCCCACACGTATGGTTGTCTGTAGTATAAATCTAGTTACAAAACTATCCCATTTACAATATTGGGATTGTTTGACATAATACTGTGTCCTAGAAGCTGTGTACCTTTAGAGATCGTCACTAGTGAACTGTCACATGAAATTGTCAGAAGCGACTTGAGTTTGTTTACATTTATTCTGATATCAATGTTCTTTTGATGTTCCTTTATTTGAGGTTCTTTTCGTCCTTTGACAAACAATTGCTACCATAATTATGATGGTTTCGTTCAAGATGCAAATTTAATCGTGTGCAAAGCTTCTTCTGTAAAATCCAAATAACAATGGAATGGAACCCCTTCCCGGAGTTTCTGTTCTATTGGGGCGCAGCGAAATAATTTTGTACTGAGAAGAAAGCCCGAAGCAGCAGGAGGGCATTTTGCGGGCGCATGCGTGCAACCGCTGTACAAAGACCGCGTGATCTTGGGTATAAAAATGGCGCGGAAGATTCAAACTTTGTTTTTTGTACTGTTTATCGTCACATAATTTAATATAGACGTAAATTTCGCTAAGAAAAAGTGTTTTGTGTGTGGCAAGGCTCTTATAAAGCAGATTTTCTGGCCTGCTTAGGGATCGTTGTTGCAAATAATAGGAAAATATGTGGGACAGGTAGGAAAGCCTTCACCGACAAAAATCAAACAGGCCGTAAAAAGAGGAAAACATTTATTCGTGTGCTGGAGTGTGATATATTAGGATCAAAACTTCACATCAAATCAATTGCTGTAATACAGGCAGAGTGCGAGCAATATTATAGCTTGTCGTGAGATTTTTTGCCTAAAGGGACAGCCACCAAAGAAAAGGGTTTTCCCTGAGGGGGAAAGACATGTTTGGGTGTTCTGCACATGATAATGCAGCTCACTGATGACTCTAAAGCAAAGCCAACTTGCCCTCGACTGGCAAACACGGTTTCCTGGAACAAGAACTGCAGTTCTTTAAATCACATTTAGGCGACACAGAAGTAAAACAGTCGTTATAACAGAACGAACATCAATCTTAAAGAAACAAACGTTGAATGAAAATTTGAAAATAACGTTGTTTATGTTCAAAAATTATTTCTTAAGACATTTTATGCAGCAGTTATTAGAACGTTTCTGAAAAATATATATATCGCTTGTTCGTTTCATGCTATTTTTTGACTGGTGATCAAGGCTAGATTTTGATAAAGGAGCCAAAAATGTACTAATTAACATAGTAAAATGTAAACAAATAGTCTACCAGCAAAGAATTACCATAACACTTTAAAATTAAGACCGATCTCAGTAATTCTTTTCTTGTTCAACGGAATAATTGTGGTACATCGAAATGAGAAGTTATTTTGACCAATGCTTAAGTTTAAGGAAATAATCACAAACGATAGTTTCTCTGTTAGAATAAACCAGCGAGAACGTACGTTAAAGAAAGCTAAAAATTACCACAATAGACCATTTTTTAACGCTACCTTCGCAGCATTAGACGATAGTTCAAGTACTTCAGGCTCCATATATCATCGGTAAACGCTGGAGATCAAGGTTAGATTTTGAGATTTTTGCATCGTGAGAACGATGAAATGGCAGTTTTATGAAAAATCTGAACAAAATCATGACCACTCGCTCAAACCCGGGATACTTGATTATAACATCGTATAGTTAAAACTGCTGTTTTATATTTTAGTACTAAGTAGCCGTAGCGCTTTGTCCGTTGAGATCTCCCAGCTATTAAAAACATGGGCAAGGTATTTAGGTTCTCGACATTCGGTCGCCATTTTGTCCACGCGCAATGTTTAATACACATAGCGAAAGTCGATCAGATAAACGGCACGCCGACAGCAAAGTATGCTTGTTGTTGTCAGAAGATAAAGCAAGGACTCTTAGTATCGTATACAGCAAATAAATCTTAAAACACCTTTTATTTTGAGCTGAAAATTAGGCCATAAATTGTGAAAAATATGTAAACAATCGAAAGCAGAACTTCTCTGTCGTGCGCACTAGCCCATATCGACGCATGCGCACGCAAAATGCCCTAAGCTAACTCTAATTTTATGTGATGTCACGTGACGTCGTTAGAGCTGCCATCTTGGATCTGCAATCTTGGATTTCAACATTTTCTTACAAAGTCACAAAATAACGGAAATTGATGCAAAATCAAGCCATAATGCTTATGGAATGCAATTCTGTTTTCTGTTTAAAAAACTGGAAATAATAAAGAAAAATATTAAAAATGACGACTTTTGGCAAGACCTGCTTGTAATAATGACGTTACCATGGCAATGTCAAATAACATAGACACATCGTGGACACACCAAAATTTTCGGGATGGATGAACAGCTACTGAAAGTTTCAGCGTTGTAGAAACCATCGTTTTTTTTTTTCAAAATTTCGGAAAAGCCTTATGGAGAAGGGGTGGCAGTCAGTCAGTCAGCCAGTCAGTCGGTCAGTCAGTCACCGAATCAGTGATAGGTCCCAAATACCTCAATCTCCAATTCTTTATACTTGAAAATCGCGACGATTTCTAAAATTTGACTTGCTTAAGTTATTTTCGTGGTCTATATTCTTATGGACCATGGCTCTCGACCAATGGACACTCGAGTATTCTATCGAAATGAATATATGAAATTCATATATTTGTACTGCGGATATACATTTTAAGCAAATGAAAGATTATCGCAGTAATGTACTCAACTTAAGCAGTTGAGAAAAGCAAGCCTGAAAAAAATTCAGGCTTGAACGGGAATCAAACCCATGACCTCTGCGATACTAGTGCAGCGCTCTATTTAGAGCGCTGCACTTGTAGAGCGCTCTCTGGTTAGAGCGCTGCACTAGTATCGCAGAGGTCATGGGCTCGATTCCCTTTCAAGCCTAAATTTTTTTCATGCTTGCTTTTCTCGACTGCTTAAGTTGAGTACATTACTGCGATGATCTTTCATTTGCTTACAGTGCGGCTACTGTAACCGGGGTCACTCAGACAAAGTTAACCAATCACAAAGCAGAACGGAAACAATAAATTTCAGCATTTTTTCCTTCAGCCAATGAAATGTGGAGTACAGAACAATGAAATTTCAACTTGTTTCGTTCGCCACGAAAACACATCAATACTAAATTTTGACTGTATGGCGCTGGATTTTCAATTAACTTCGATTGCATCCCTTTTGAGATTGAGTAGTTGTGACAGCACGAATTGGAAAGTAAATATCAGCGATGATAGTGAAAGAGAAGTTCCAAACTGTGTAAAAACAGGGAAGCAACGGCCGTGCCATATGTCTCCAGACGTAAAAGTGCGTGGCGGAGTTCGCTCGGGACAATTTCAAACAATTTCCTCTACGGCATCAACAGGAGTTTTGGTAATACCATTTGGAAAATAAATGCACGTAAGCCCAGCAAAGGAAGACATTCTAAATTGCAAAACGTACCAGATATAGCGAGGATGACAACATTTGTTCACTTTTAATACACAATAAAATGTCAGTCGAGTAAAAAACGGTAAAATTTCATTTTGTTCACTCGTAGAGCGTTAGCTAGCGTTGACGTTTCTATTTAAAAATTTGAGTAGTTACACATGCTGTACAAATGAATGTCATTTGTCGTGCAAGTTTGCAAGAATCGATTTCAATCTCTGTGAAAGCAGTGACGCGAAGGCCGTTTGTTCAGTTGGACAAACTGTGTGGCAGAATTTGATTCTCGGATAAAATAAAACTTTATCGCCGGCTGTTTCAGTGTTTTCTCGCAATTGTAACAATGCAGCAAACAGAACAGTAGAAATTTCATTGTTCTGTACTCGACATTTCATTGGCTGAAGGAAAAAATTGCTGAAATTTATTGTTTCCGTTCTGCTTTGTGATTGGTTAACATTGTCTGGGTGACCCCGGTTACAGTAGCCGCACTGTAAAAAAGTATTCTATCGGTTACTAAAAAATGCAAGAAAGTGGTCGATATCTTCATTTATTATTTCTTATATGTTATATTATTTTACGTAAGACGAAAGACTGTTACAGTGCTTATAAAGTTTCATGAATGACCAACACTTTTAAGTGAATAACTAGTGAATCACGCGAGCCGTTAAAGCAACCGTGGCAGAGTCATTGGAAGTTCTACCAACCCGTTTGTATTTGCATTAAAGACCCGCCTTCAACCAATATGCTTTGCGACCGTTGTTTTTTAAAGCTTGTTCGTGTCCCAAAACACTCTAAACTGGAAAACTACTAATAAAAAGCAATTAAAAAATAGTCATATCACTTTAACCGAAAAGCGTGTTCACTACTAAGCTAAAAAACAAGGATGGAAGAAAATTATAGCAACTAAACTCGCACTAACATCAAATAGCGGGGTTTAATTTTCTTTGATGAAGATGGTTTCTTTTGCGCAAAGCATCGAGGGTGAATGTGGTCCTTTAGACGAGCTACCAAATTGATTAAAATAGACTTAATAACGTGCATGGAGCTGTTAACCGTGCACGAGACCGGAAATCTACCCGTCAGTCCCCTTCAAAACTAAACGATTGCAAAAAAGAGTACTTCTTCATTTCGTCATAAACTCTTTGCTTCTGTTCCTCAGTCCACACCACTGTTCTTCTTGTCTCAGATGGTTTGCCAAAAAGTATGTTTTCAGCTTGATTAATATAATCCTCGGTACATGTTACACCAAGAAATGTACATATTCTCTCCATTGTTGCTCTTGGTTTCAATATCAGCTCATGGCTTAAAACGTCCAACACTGCATCACCATAAAGCTGTCTTATTCTCTCATTGGTCTCGATAAGTTCGAAAAAAGATTTTATAGCATTGTTCAATGCCCCAGGTTTGTTCATCTGGAAATTGATCAAGACAAAGAGATGCACATCATTTATTACTGAAAAGGTTCAACAAGTTGTAGTAAATAATAAATATGGTAAATTTTAAGCTCGGTAATAAATAATGAAGATGAAGTGTTCAACATGACTCGAGCATGGGGCAAAGAAAACTTCTGAGTCCCCGACGGTAATCGAACCCATGGCCTCCCAGATACCGGTTGGGCGCTCTACCAACTGAGCTACGAGAGACTCGTTGGAGCTGAGCCATTTTACTAGGTTGATAAGTGACACGCGTCCTGCGTACTGCTAGGATCAGCAATGTCGAATTCATCAAGTTGTAGTAAATAATAAAGATGGTAAATTTTAAGCTCGGTTATAATGAAGACGAAGTGTTCAACATGCCTCGAGCATGAAACAAAGAAGAATTCTGAGTCCCCGACGGGAATCGAACCCATGGCCTCCCAGATACCGGTTGGGCGCTCTAACCAACTGAGCTACGAGAGACTTGTTGTGAGCTGGGCCATTTTACCACTTGCGGGAATAAACATCAAGCTCTTTCTAAAAGCCGTCCAATTTGTAGAAGAGTCTAATTGCATCTAAAACTATCTGCTAAACCCTGTTCATATTTGCGCTAGGAACCCCAGACTGGAATAACTTATGGATAGAAACAAGCCCAGCGGGGGCTGTGAGAAACACAAGTTATCGCACAGGGCGAAATGACACTTTTAAGGTTTCTTAAAGGTAACTTAAAGGTACAGTAAAGAATTATTTCCTGTACCTTTAAGTTTATCTTAAATTTCTTAAATGTTCCTTTTCTTAATCTTTAAGTGGATCACTTAAATTCAGTAATGAACCATTTAATGCATCTTTAAGAAATGTACTTAAAGATGCATTAAATGATGTTTTAAGAAATTTTAAGTGATAAATTAAAGGAATTAAATAAAATCTTTAAGATGCTTAGACGCATTAAATGTGACTTAAAGGTTAAGGAATGGTCGCGTTTAAGTGACTTAAAGCGTTTAACTTAAAGGAACAGTTAAGACTGCTTTAAGAACATTTAAGTGGCAGCTTAAAGAACAAGAAAGGAATCTTTAGGATACTTTGCCACATTAAATGTCACTTAAATGTAATCGGAAGATAACCTTAATGTTCAAAGAGACTTTAAGTGGCAGCTTAAAGAACTGGAAAGGAATCTTTAAGATTCTATGCACCATTAAATGTCACTTAAATGTAATTAAAAGATAACCTTTAAGTTAATTTAAAAATGTTTCACTTAAAGGACCAGTAAGGAAAGATATCACTCTTTCAGATACGATGACACATCTAAAGTCCATTAATTTTAATGTCAGGGAAAGATAACCTTTTACTGAGTTATTTGAATGTGATGTACATCATCATTAATGTACATCTGGGATCTGTAAAGAGTACAATCCAAAAGCAATGAATGTGCAAGTTAACATCAAGGGAATCTTCTTGCAAGGACCTTCTTAGCATTATGTTCACTAACACAAATACAAATTATTCATGTAAGATTTCAAAGTAATAAAAGTTTATTGTCTCTGTAATTCTTTTAATACAAACCTACATCAATAACTAAGGTGTTGACAGGTCTACTTTTGTTGTAATTACAAAACAATCACAGTAACAATTATCTCCATAAACTCAAAAATTATTCATATAAAAGATACATTCAATTTATATTGTAACTGTATGTGTTACTCAAATACCGGTGGGTGACCCTGCCTGGCAGAAATAAATACTCCTGCCAAATATAATATTTAAAAAATAAATGAATGTGTGTCCAGCAGAAAAAAAAAAATAAATATTTTATAGAATATTTTCTCTCCCCCTCCCCCCCTTTTTTTTTTTTTTTTTTTTTTTTTTTTTGTCTTTTTTTTTTTTTCTCTATTTTTTTTTTTTTTTATTTTTTTTTTTTTTTTTTATATATATAAAAAATTTTTTTTTTTATATTTTAAAAAAAAAAAATAAAATTTATTTTTTTTTTTTTTTTTTTTTTTTTTATAAAAAAAAAAAAAATTTTTTTTATAATTTTTTTTTTTTTTTTTTTTTTTTTTTTTTTTATAAAATTTATTTTTTTTCCTTCCCCCCTCCCTCCACCAACAAAAAAAAAAAATATATATTTATGAAAAGAATTATTTTTTTTTTTTTTATATTTTTTTTTTTTGTTTTTTTTTTTTTTTTTTTTTTTTTTTTTTTTTTTTTTTTTTTCTTATAAACAAAAAAAAAAAAAAATAAAAAAAAAAAAAAAAAAAAAAAAAAAAAAAAAAAAGGGGAGGGGGGGGAGGGAAAAAAAAAAAAAAAAAAAATGTCAAGGTAAGTTTGATGTATATATCTTGGAAAATAATCATTAACAAAAACCTCTGTAATTTTCAATTTCTACTGAAAAGACATATCAGTATTGCTCCAATATTGATAATCTATCAGATATGTCAAATATTTCAAGAAAATATAATACTGTAAAATGTCATAGTCCCATTTAAGCTCTTTAAGAACTTCTTTCTGCTTGTTCCAATTTCTCAACATGGTCTAATGCCAAGGCTCCTTTGGTTAATCCCTACAAACAAAAATGATCATCACCATGTCAACACTTGATAAAAAATATGTTTTTATACCATGCCAGGGAGGCGGACACCTCTCTAAGACAGACAGTTGAGGCCGGTCCAAATAGTGCCAACCTTACAGAGAGTTGACTGTATAACATACATTGTACAGTAACTGTTCTTATTGTTAACATCTAGGCTCCTTGATTGTAAATGCTTTTTATTCGATATTGTTTAAAAACACTGACAGACTCAAACCACCACATTCCCATAGTAGTGTATGTTAAAATTGTAGTGTCCCAAAAGGTAAAGAAGTATGGCTTAGTTAGTGTAAGAAGTGGACAATAACAAGGTCCTGATTGAAGTTGTTTTAAAAAATATATAATTTTCATTTTTGGATAAATGGTCAATTTGCTATGAGATGTTGACCAAGCTATACATTGCCAGGGCTGTCACCAAGATTTGATGTTTCATGGCTCTACTAGCTATGGGTTAGTAGACAGCGAACCAAGCAGCAAAGCTGCAAGCAGCTAACAGTTTTGGTTCTATTATTCTGTGTAATTACACTGGTCTCATGTTGATGTTAGACTGGAAAATCTATGGCCCCTGGCCTTAGAAGAACAGCTCCCTGTAACCGACTGTGGGTCAACTGTCAGCCAACAGGTTACCGACACGCCACCGACAGTCTACTGACAATTTTTCCAAAACAGAAATTTTACTTTTACAAAGTTCAATTTGTAATAAATATGTCGGTTGACAGACGACTGACAGTCAACCAACAATTAAAAGGGAGCTGTTTTTTCACAAGTACACCAAAATTTTCCATATACAACATATAAAAGCATGTGGGGTAATTGTATCAATGTTGTGTACTTATATAATGATAAATGGTGAAATGTAATTTGATAGAATATACACTATGTGCCATAACAACTGTGATAGAAAGTTAGTATATTGGGAAAAACATTGTTTTTATTTATTATTAGTCTCATATTTGTGAGATTTTTACAAAGATTTCTATGCATGGTAGTTACCGGGTAACTCAGGTTATGCCCTGGTCAACAACTCATAACCCAACTGTTCAAAAGTACACTTAAAAAAAAATTGAATGAACTTGGATTAATGGCAAAGTTCAGGAAATATTTTTCTTTGGAATGCAATGCAGGGCTAGCTGCCACTATAGAGCCAGGGGCCACAGATTTCTTGGGCAAAAATACATATTAACATGAGCCCAGTGTAGTTACACTGTAAAACAAAACCAAACCTCTTTGCTTCTTACAATTTTGCTGTTCAGTTTCCTGCTCTGAGAATGCTAGCTAAATTGTTGTTTACTCTAGTTTTCATGTTAGGCAAATCTTTTCAAGATTTAGTGGCAACTAGTGTGTTTCCAGTGAAACCTCACCTCTCCTTTCCTGCCTTGTTGCCTGCAATTTTTTGCTTTGTTTGGACATAGCCGCAGCACTCGAGTGCCCCTAAAATTAAAATATATATTTTTTTAGATTTGGTAAATCAAATACACAGAGCTGTGCTCTAAGGGTGCCCAGGTGCCTCAGGGGACTTACTTTTGTCTTTGGGCAACCAGATAATCTTATTTCTTTCATATAAGCTTTATGCTGGGCACCCTGGATCTCATAGTCTGGAACCTTTGGGCTCCTTGTGATTTTTCTTAGAGCACAGCCTTGATACATGAAAAAATTATAGTAAAGAATCAACACTTTTACCATCATTAGCATGCCATTCTCAAGACATACAATAAAATTAGATATGCGATGAGATTAAAGTAAGACAATTACAAGCAAGAACACTTACCTCAATTTAGGCCTTTTTCCATATATTCAGTTTTTGTCTCTTGATTACTCTTACTAGTGTGTTTACATTTCTTGCTGAGTTGCATGACTGTCAACTAAAGCAAAAACAAAAAAATGTTTCTAATTGCCTCAATGATTCAGAGGTTTTATACATGGAAAATACACTAGATGTAATCATCTGTAACACTGTTTTTCATTTTATTAAGATGCCTTTCTATCCTTTTCTGGATGAGGTGAACCTTTTTTTTGGAAGGGCAGAAAGATGATAGTAAATTTCCCTGACAAACAAATTAAAGCCAACTGCAAACAAACCGGTGTAAAGCTAACTGCAAGAAAACCAGGCTGAACATTACTGAACGCAAACTAATGACATTCCCTTATACTGCTATTCCGCTGAATAGGCCATTTTTAAAAATACCATAATACTCTTTGTTGTCCCTCCAAAATTTTGCATATGCATTGTTTTCAATTTCTCTTGGGACAGCAAGAGATATTGAAAACAATGCTTATGTAAAATTTTGGAGGGACAGCAAAGAGTGTTGTGTTGAAAATGGCCCATAGGGCAGGGCTCAAAATAATGGCTGGTCAATGGACAATGTCCAGCCAAGATGACAATTTGTCCGGACAAAGTTTCAGTTTGCCGGTCATTTTGACCGGTCACGTACATGGCTTTGAGAATGATAACCGATGACCAGAAGGGTATTAGAAAGTGATCTATTCATAAAAGTTGCAGCTAAAACAGCAGAAATGAGTGCATGGTAGTTTAAAAGTGCTATTTTCAATATTTTGACCGTTCAGAAACGACACATGACCGAGCTAAAATCTGTCTGGCTGGACAACATGACCGGCAACTGTCCGAAAAATTATTTTGAGCCCGTGGGGCCAGCATCCTCTAGATGCAACCTAATGATCCTGTGATGAATATTCAACTAAAGTTTCCTAAGAATTAAAAAAGGATGATGTTAATAATCTCCCTCTGTTCTGAACTCATATACTCAGGACCTTTCTCCTCAGCCGTTTGGTCTATGGCCCTCGCCACCTTTCTTACCCTTCTCCACCCAAAACACCTCACTCCTTCCTCCCTAAATATGACAATGACAATAATTTGGTTTGCAATGAAATACAGTGTAGACAGGGCAATAAGAAATTTCCCTGAAGTGTCCCTTCTGTGTCTATCAGAAAACTTTTCGTGATTTTGTCTATAAGAAATTCGGTGTCTGGCATTAATAATTAATTAGCAGAAAACAGAATGCAAACTTTACACTCAAGGCAAATACGGCAATAACTGAAAATACTCAAAAATACTCAAATACGGCAGCTCGAATTATTACACATACTAGGAAATTCGATCATATTACCCCTGTGCTTAAGAAGCTACACTGGCTACCTGTCCGCTATCGTATAATTTACAAAATTCTCTTACTAGTCTACAAAGCTCTCCATGGGGCAGCGCCTTGCTACATGCAAGAGTTACTTTACTATCACACCTCTCGGAGATTTTTTAAGATCATCTACACAGCACCTTCTGGCGACCCCCAAAGCAAAATTAAAAACATATGGAGAGAGAGCGTTTGCCGTGGCAGCCCCAAGGCTGTGGAACACAATCCCACTTGAACTTAGATTAAGTCCTTCTATTGACATTTTTAAGAGACATTTAAAAACGTACCTTTTTAAACAGGCTTTTTAATTATTATTATTTTTTTAGGTACATTTGAACTTATATTTGTAAATATCCGTTTTTAAAATTTTTAGAGTTTTTAACTTTTTAACATCATTTTATTAATATTTTTTATTGTAAAGCGCCATGAGCAATTAGTGGATTTTGGCGCTATAAAAATACTTTTTATTTTATTTTTTATTTTTTTAAGGCTAGCCTACTACGCACTCTGCATTTTGCACTCTACAGTCTGCAAATGTCAGACACTGAAAAATTTTTTTTAAGAAAACACAAAGAAGCCATAAGTTCAGATTTATAACATGATTTCTCAATACAAAGATTCAAAATTACACTGTTTGCTGTCAGTGTAATAATGCAGTGCTAATATTTTCCAAAACAAAATCATCATTTGTTTAGTTTAGCTTATCTAAGATAAAGTGGTTTTAAGCCTTCAGTTCAAAATAATGCTAAAATCAGGACACTGTTCCTCGATATAGAATAGAATCCACGACCGCAGCCAACAACAGTTAAATTTAGGCTTCCTGTGTGACTCTGGCATATAAAACTAGACTGCCAGACTCATGACTGGGCTGAATATAATTAACGACCGATCAGTTATAAGCTGACTATAAACATCTGAAAGCAAAATTATAATCCCATAAGATACACGGAACATTCATTTTGTTTTGAATATATATTAAATGGTGTACATTCGGTAATTAATAAAGTAAACTGGTGATATAACACAAAATGAAGTTCAAACACTTACCCGACAGCTTTTCAGAACTTCGACTTTTTGTTTCTGCGAGTCATCGATTCCCTTGTGTCGTGTTTTGGCTCATTTCTTTCAGGCGATTCAGCTCTTACAGTACTTCACCGAGCACCCGGACCGAGCATTCTCTTCGCGAGCTTGCATTTCTACAGTAATTTCTCGTTTTCGACTGGTACTTCTTTGATTTTTGCAGCGTTTCTTCGAAAAGATCATTGCACTCCTCTTTGATCTCCGCCATGATCGCCGAAATAACGTAACGTATTTCAAGATTTTGGCGCTCAAATATGAATTATTGCTGATGTCTTGGGGAGGGGGTGAGTAGGGAAAGTTTTTCGCCGGCGTTGGCGTTCTCCAGCGTACCATCTTTAAATATATCAACAAAAAACACCGGAAGATAAATGTTTTTGTTTATTTAAAGTAAATAAGCATTCGGAAAAAGGAAAGAAATAGGGTAGCTGGGCAGATAGACTAAAGATTAATATTTCTACCCCGGGGACGGTCGGTATTATATTCGTCCTTTCCCCAGTCTTCGGGCGGCAAATTTATGCAGAAGGATTTGGCGCCAAGAATCACGCTTTTTCGAGGGGTAGTAGCTGGGGATATCATTTAGATGTTATTGTGCAAACAAAATTTGTTTCAACTGACTTCATCTACTTTTTTCTTGTGTTTTAAATCATTTACTTTTTCTCTTAGTGTGGAAAAATATGTATTATCAAAGGTTTATGATCCAATCACCGGATAGTGTAATTCAACTGACGTCCCACCCCTGGATAAATTAGTTTTGATTCGCGCGTAAAAGAGTCATTTCGCGCGAATCTCTTGTTTGTTTGAGGCCAGAGCGAAATGCAGTCAAAGCAATGCGTTGTGCGTCCACATCATTGTCAGGAAAGCTCTTCATGGTCCACCTTTCGGCTTTCGGAGGCATCATTCTACTGGGGACAAATTCTACTGGGGTCAAAACTGAAATGGAAGCGCGAAGTGACGACTTCAAGCAGTTGAATTCCCGGTGAATTTCGTTAGCTGCGACGAGTGCTCAAATATTTATTCATGCGAATTATCGATCCGGTTATTCCGATTTCCGGCGATTTCTAGCTTCTCGATGCTGTATAACCATTTTGAAAGTCATTATAGTGAAATGCTGTTCAAGTGGAAGATTTCACTCCTCACAAGATTGTAATCTGTATGGATCGGTATCAAATACATTGTTGATTTTGTTTCGGCGACTTGAAATGGGGAATTACAGCGACAGTAGACACCGAACGGGTGCCGTACATCGACAACCGCTTTGCTTTTCAAAAATGTCTCGAGGTCTTGCAGTTGGTACAGATTTCTTTTACGCACGCAAACAAAATTGTTCTGTCGTCGATCGGTGGTGAATGTCCGTTTTGGTCTGTAGTACTGAAGCACGTGGTCCTCAGTGAAAGCTGCTGGCATGCATGTATGCAACCAGGAAAATATTAGTCGCGTCTGTTTATAGGAGTTTTGACATTGTGGATCATTCATTCTTTAAATCATTCACGAGTGAGGAGGATTCCAGGTAAGTTTGTTACATACATTGTTTTAACGAACGATAATGCAACAGTGTATGCTATTATGTTGTGTGACATTGCGTGACCATTGTGTGACCTATATGATTGTTTCAGATAACCTGCAAAGCTATCGTTTTAATTAGACCTGTACTATCGTGGTTAGTGTATAAATGATGGTTACAGATAACTTGCAACACTTTCGCTTAAATCCATGACGAGCTAAGCTCTCAAAAAATTCTGTCCAGGAGGTATTTTATTTTTTACGGCATGCCAGGAAATTTGAAATGAAACCAGTGTGATTGTTAGGATATGTTGGTGTGTCACGCAGTTTTTGCTCTGGCAGTTTTTTCATACAGTTTGATGTAACCTGCAAATCTAATACTGCCTGCTTATATTTTTCATCAGTACTGGTGGGTGGCACACCTTACACAGTTCGATGTCACCAGTAATACTAATAGAGATTGAAATTGACTAAGTACTACTAAGAGGGTTCTCTGAAGACCGAGTTTTCTTAGCATTTTATAGACACTTTCAATGAACAGTTGCTTTGTGCAACTTCATGTTTTATTATTATTCATTGTTTTGTTGTAAAACAAACTTTCTACTCTCAAGAAATGGCGAAAATGTAATAAGCGCCCAGCCTCGAATAAGTGTCCACCTCGAATAAGCGCCCAGCGCTTGATTGAATAAATACAGTACTTCATAGGAACTGGTGGTTGGCAAACCTCATTCAGTTTGATGTAACCTGCGATTTTAAGACAACAAAATCAACCCAGAATCCAGCTAATATATGTTTTTTACTTTCTACAGAGATACCGCAACTGACACCTTACTGTACATTGCAGTAGTTCAAGGTGTGAACTACTTACTTATGTTTCTGATTTCAATCCCCTAAATGGAGAAATATTCTCTACTAAGGAGATTAAGATCTAATTTGCATAATTTTTTTGGAGGACTAAGCTCGTCATGGTCCTGTACTATCACGGGTAGTGCCTACCTTTTGGTTATAGACACCTTGCAAGACTGTCGCTTTAATTTGTCCTATACTGTTGTGGGTAGTGTATACCTGACAGTTATAGATAACATGCAAAACTATCACTTTGATCAGTTCTAAACTGTCGTGTCAGTGTATACCTGTGGGATATAGATAACATGCACAACTATTGCTTTAATCAGTTCTATACTGTCGTCGGTATACCTGTCGGATATAGATAACATGCAAAACTATCGCTTTAATTAGTTCTATACTGTCGTGCGTGGAGTATACCTGGCGGTTATAAATAACTTGCAAAACTATTGCTTTAATCAGTCCTATACTGTCGTGGGTAGAGTATACCTGACGGTTATAGATAACATGCAAAACTATCGCTTTAATCAGTTCTATACTGTCGTGGGTAGAGTATACCTAACGGTTATAGATAACATGCAAAACTATTGCTTTAATCAGTTCTATACTGTCGTGGGTAGTGTATACCTGACGGTTATAGATAACATGCAAAACTATTGCTTTAATCAGTTCTATACTGTCGTGGGTAGAGTATACCTGTCGGTTATAGATAACATGCACAACTATTGCTTTAATCAGTTCTATACTGTCGTGGGTAGAGTATACCTGACGTTTATAGATAACTTGCAAAACTATTGCTTTAATCAGTTCTATACTGTCGTGGGTAGAGTATACCTGACGGTTATAGATAACATGCAAAACTATCGCTTTAATCAGTTCTATACTGTCGTGGGTAGAGTGTACCTGTCGGTTATAGATAACATGCACAACTATTGCTTTAATCAGTTCTATACTGTCGTGGGTAGAGTATACCTGTCGGTTATAGATAACATGCACAACTATTGCTTTAATCAGTTCTATACTGTCGTGGGTAGAGTATACCTGACGGTTATAGATAACATGCAAAGCTATTGCCTAAATCAGTTCTATACTGTCGTGGGTAGAGTATACCTGTCGGTTATAGATAACATGCACAACTATTGCTTTAATTAGTTCTATACTGTCGTGGGTAGAGTATACCTGACGGTTATAGATAACATGCAAAGCTATTGCTTTAATCAGTTCTATACTGTCGTGGGTAGAGTATACCTGTCGGTTATAGATAACATGCAAAACTATTGCTTTAATCAGTTCTTTACTGTCGTGGGTAGAGTATACCTGACGGTTATAGATAACATGCAAAGCTATTGCCTAAATCAGTTCTATACTGTCGTGGGTAGAGTATACCTGTCGGTTATAGATAACATGCAAAACTATTGCTTTAATCAGTTCTTTACTGTCGTGGGTAGAGTATACCTGACGGTTATAGATAACATGCAAAGCTATTGCCTAAATCAGTTCTATACTGTCGTGGGTAGAGTATACCTGTCGGTTATAGATAACATGCACAACTATTGCTTTAATCAGTTCTATACTGTCGTGGGTAGAGTATACCTGACGGTTATAGATAACATGCACAACTATTGCTTTAATCAGTTCTATACTGTCGTGGGTAGAGTATACCTGACGGTTATAGATAACATGCAAAACTATTGCTTTAATCAGTTCTATACTGTCGTGGGTAGAGTATACCTGACGGTTATAGATAACATGCAAAGCTATTGCCTAAATCAGTTCTATACTGTCGTGGGTAGAGTATACCTGTCGGTTATAGATAACATGCACAACTATTGCTTTAATCAGTTCTATACTGTCGTGGGTAGAGAATACCTGACGGTTATAGATAACATGCAAAACTATTGCTTTAATCAGTTCTATACTGTCGTGGGTAGAGTATACCTGACGGTTATAGATAACATGCAAAGCTATTGCTTTAATCAGTTCTATACTGTCGTGGGTAGAGTATACCTGTCGGTTATAGATAACATGCACAACTATTGCTTTAATCAGTTCTATACTGTCGTGGGTAGAGTATACCTGACGGTTATAGATAACATGCAAAGCTATTGCTTTAATCAGTTCTATACTGTCGTGGGTAGAGTATACCTGTCGGTTATAGATAACATGCAAAACTATTGCTTTAATCAGTTCTATACTGTCGTGGGTAGAGTATACCTGACGGTTATAGATAACATGCAAAGCTATTGCCTAAATCAGTTCTATACTGTCGTGGGTAGAGTATACCTGTCGGTTATAGATAACATGCACAACTATTGCTTTAATCAGTTCTATACTGTCGTGGGTAGAGTATACCTGACGGTTATAGATAACATGCAAAGCTATTGCCTAAATCAGTTCTATACTGTCGTGGGTAGAGTATACCTGTCGGTTATAGATAACATGCACAACTATTGCTTTAATCAGTTCTATACTGTCGTGGGTAGTGTATACCTGACGGTTATAGATAACATGCAAAGCTATTGCCTAAATCAGTTCTATACTGTCGTGGGTAGAGTATACCTGTCGGTTATAGATAACATGCACAACTATTGCTTTAATCAGTTCTATACTGTCGTGGGTAGAGTATACCTGTCGGATATAGATAACATGCAAAACTATTGCTTTAATCAGTTCTATACTGTCGTGGGTAGAGTATACCTGTCGGTTATAGATAACATGCACAACTATCGCTTTAATCAGTTCTATACTGTCGTGGGTAGTGTATACCTGACGGTTATAGCTAACATGCAAAGCAATTGCTTTAATCAGACCTGAACTATCATGGGTAGAGTATACCTAATAGTCACAGATAACTGCAAATCTATGGCTTTAATCAGTCCTCTACTGTCATGGGTAACATATACCTGATTGTTTCAGATAACTTGCATGCAAAGCTTTTGCTTTAATCAGTCCTGAAATGTAATCAGTTCACTTGCAAATGCTAGGGCATTAATTAGTTTCCCCTTTATAATCAGTTCTTGTAAAAGAGGGTTTATTGTCAATAATAAAAGCAAGGAATGCTTCTTTTAAAACAAGGTCGATAGTTACATTGAGCCGAATTTGATGATCTATTTGAAGTGTATACGGCGACATTTTTTGTTCAAAACAGCACATCTAGACTTTCACATTTTCGGAACATTGTAACACATACACACACCACCTTTATTTCTCCTCGGATTTATGAGGGTAGCTATAAATATTGTATTGTTGCTGCGAATTACTTTAGTAACATCGCCTGGAGAAGATCGAGAATTCAAGAATTAAAACTTACTTTGTAACCCAAAGTGACTTCGAAGCACCCTGACTCTTAAAGGTGTCATTACATTTACCAAAGAATTTCCTCAATTTGGACAATTGGACCTTTACGGCATCTTAAAGGTTACTTAAAGGGATTTGTGTTCTTCAATAGCTTTAAAAGGTTTTCATACGAAATGAAGATTTTTATGATCTTTAAGTGCTATTTGAGTGCCTCTTAAAGATCAGGAAATCTGTCATTTTTTTCTGTGGGGTACCTTTAAGATACAATTTAAATACTTTTAAAGATACATATCCACCATTTTTTTGGAAAAGCTTTCTCTCAAAGGTATAATTCTTTACTTAACCTTTAATATGCAAATTAAAGACTATTAAAGGAATCATTACATTTACCTTACCTTTAAGTAGAAAATTAAATTTCTTAAAGGAATTATTAACTTTAAGTTCCGATTTGGACCTTTAAGGTCTCTTAAAGGTCACTTAAAGGGAGCTTAGACCTTTAATAACTTTAAGAGATTTTAATGCTTAACTTAAAGATTTTTATTATCTTTAAGTGACATTTAATTTTCTCTTAAAGATCAGGAAATTTGCCATTTCGCCCTGTGTCGTTGTAAGGAAGGAGAGACGCTAAACTAGTCTGTCGAAGAGAGGAATAAATGATATACCCAACCAGTACATTATTTAAATATTGCATGAAACCTCTCATGGGATACATATGCACAGAGGCGCTTGTGCATGATGGCTCATTAAACGTTTCAGTATGCTTGTTTTACTACCTCAGTTGTTCCATCGTTTACTTTGAGTCTCGCCTTGAAGAGCCTCAACACCCAAGTGGAGATGACGTCAAAAGGATTTCTGATGACATGAAGAAACTTCAGAGGAATGTCAACAGTATCATTGAGTTCTTTAAGAATAGAAAACTTTTCAGGTTTTTCAGTTAGCTCCATAGTTGTTCCACCTCCTTTCTTGTCACCAATGATCTGTCAAATGCAATGAAAGCTATTATTCCATAAATGCTAAGACGTGGAGTTCTTATCGGTTGTCATGGTCTAAGGACCCAAAACATGTCTACAATTGATGCATTTAGCTTGGTTCATTTTGCTTTGTAAGTTTGTTATAACAGACGTTGATGCAGAAACTAAAGCTGTCGACTGTAGACAAACAAAGGTACCTTGCAGGCAAAGAAAGACTTGGTGTCTTCCAAGCTCGCTCAACCCCTCAAGTGTAGTGCGGTGGCTTAATGGTTAACGCGCTGCATTCGGATCGAAATCCGGGTTCGAGCTCTGGCTGTGGTCTTTTGCAGTGTTCTTAAGCAGGGCACTTTACTCTCATTTTGCCTATATTCCCTTTGGAAAACGAGTGGATACGGTAAATGATCTAATAAACTCCCGGGGCGTCTATTACATTTTAGGGGTCCTGAGGGGGGCGTTAAATAGATATGAGGCGTTTATTAGAGAGAGGCGTTTATTTCAATTTTACTGTAAAAACGTCAACAAAACAAAAAAGGTATGTATTTTGCTCACGAAATAACCTAGAAAACAAAGTGCGAATGGAAGACTTATCCAATCTACGCTAATTCAAGGCCTACAGATGTCGTTCATAGTTTGCTATCGATGTATTCATCGTCCTCGGAGGTCAACCATGTTGGCGTGGTTGTCATCTTCGATGTCCAAGTCAAGCAAAAACTTAACAAATTGCCTGATTTTACTTTATGGAGTGCTACGTTGGCTTTTACTCTGAGAGTACTACGTGACTGCGTGATGCAGTTAAAGGTGTGTGTTCATTGACATACCGTATTTTCTCGATTAAACGCCGGACCCCGATTAAACGCCGGCCTCGTTTAAACGTCGGGTCAAAATTGCTAGTTTTTAAATAAACGCCGGGGGCGTTTGTTCGGGGTCCCGGCGTTTATTTGAGGTCAAGCTAACAAGTAAATATATTCTGCTTGTCACAAATCTTGATTGCAACATAAACTATGCAATCCGTAATAGTGAACCTTTGGGAAATAATCACCTTTGGATACCCAGGGACACTTTTTCGGGGCAGAACGAACCCGAGAACGAAGGGAACCCCTTGGTCTGGAAGATCGGTAAAAATAAATCGTTCTGAAAAATTGGCAGAAAATTGCAGTCCGTTAATAAACGCCGGGCCCCGATTAAACGCCGGCTTCAAATAAACGCCGGGTTCACGAAGCCAAGTTTGAAATAAACGCCGGGGGCGTTTATTTGAGAAAATACGAATGTGATTTGCGCGATGCAATCGTTGTGTCACCCACAAATAACCACTGCTCACCATTAGAGTTCTCAGTAGCTCAGTGGTTAGAGCGTCCGACTAGTATACGGAAGGTCGTGGGTTCGAGTCCCATCTGTGAACTCAGAATTTTTTCTGAGTATTTTCTCTCCACACATCAATCCATTATTATGATTTTAAGGGGGCGTTTATTAGAGAGGGGGGTCTAATACATTTTTACATGTCAGGGGAGGCGTTTATTAGATACGAGGCGTTTATTTGAGAGTGGGCGTTTACACCTGGCAGATTCTGGGATATCGCGCATCGCGACCAAGGAGAGTAGAGGTAGTAACACTCGTAGAGGCAAAACCCAAAGGTCAAGTCCATACTTCGACACCATAAATCGATACCTTCATACCCTCATCATTACACGCCATGTTGCC
Source organism: Oculina patagonica (assembly GCF_052425735.1). Classification (NCBI taxonomy): domain Eukaryota; kingdom Metazoa; phylum Cnidaria; class Anthozoa; order Scleractinia; family Oculinidae; genus Oculina; species Oculina patagonica. Next base: position 50,680,378 of record NC_135761.1, read on the forward strand.
TTGTCACGCAATATTCTACGCAGAAAAGAAACCGCGAGCTAGATGAAGGTCTGCATAGGAGGCTACTTTGTACCTGCAGCTTATAATGAAAAATGTCTGGAAGATAAAACAATCGCTAAGACTAACCTTCAGTTTACCATTAAAGGTCCCTTGCCAGGCACCAGGAACATTGTAAGAGTAAATTCTATCGTCAATAAAAATAGGTTTTTCAGCTCGATTCCCGAAGGTGGCTTGCCATGTGGAAAGTGAGTGCAGATTGTAAAAGAGAAGGTATTTTTGCATGCCAGAGTTTTTTAGCGCATCGTCTCGGTAAATGTCCCAATGCTCCACGATGTGATATTCATGGGGAATGATGATTTCTGGATGAGCGTCCAAAATGGCTCCTACTAAACTGTGAGAACTTCTCGGGTATCCAATGAACATAACAAACGTTTCAACGCCATCGTAGAGCTCGTAAAGTTTGGCCAAGCTATCAGGAAGGCTTCCAGGTATGCAGTGAGAATACTTAGAGACTACGAAAAAGACGAAATATGGTTAGCCGCTGATAAACAACAACAGCGAGCATTAATCAAGGAAAAACACACAAATTACGTCAACTCTTCACTCGCAATAAAATTCCTCCCGATAATAGCCCCTTTCCCAAATTGCCAAGGGCTTACCAATGCGTTTCACAATTACAAAGAAATATAATTTTCTCAGATTGTGTACCCCTTCTTTAGAGATCGTTATTTGTCATTTGTTCTAGCTTTTCTTATAGCTCTTTCAGTGTATATATCATTATAAATTACGTAAATAGATTAAGATTTGAGTTTAACTAAAGCCTTACCAGATAAAGACTGATTTAATGTTGAGTCGACTTGCAATGGCGAACTTCCGTAATCATCCACAGCTGCACCATTCCAAAGATACTCTCCAGCGATTAGTAGTACAAGAACAATAACTGCAATGCAGACAGTGAGATATTTCGATGATTTCAGATGGAATTTCATCGTTGCATGCCCCAGAGCTTCGCCTACAACCTGAAGAGCAAAGCTGATGTATCAACACAAACATAATTTTCTAATTTACTGATGTTTTTTTTACAAAGGAAGACGCAAAATTACTCAAAATAATCTTTGCTCTAAAGTTCTCTTAAAAAGTTTATTACAGAATTCCATAATCAGCAAAGCCAGTCGTCAAAGTGTTAAAATTAACTGAACTGGCAGTTCATTCACCATTCCGAACTGAGCGAGTTTCGTTCGACAAACGTATATCCACTTTGCCGCCTTGATTCCTCTTCGAGGTTTCGTAATCCCCCTTCATTTTGCTAAGAAGACTGAAATTTTGCTTCTCCGTTTAGTTTTTAAGCCATTTTGCCGTCATAAAGTTCAAAAATATTTCATAGACGCAGATGGAAGCGCCTCGACTCAATTTTATACGGAGTTTGAAGTGATGCTAGGCAGCAAGAAAACGGCGCGAACAGTTAATTGGTTGGCTTCGTTGTTTTCTTGCTTTTTGATTGGTTCATAGCGGCGGGGCTTAAATAACCCGCTTGATTCCTTATTTTAGCCCGCAAAATACGCCACAATTCCCAATGAAGATATTATAATTATAACTAGAGCAAAGTTTCTTCGTACTCCAGGCCTAAATTAGAGTAGAAATGACATCTACCATTATAAAAGGCTTCGTTACCAACGATGGCTCAACCGATAAAAAAAATTACATCTTCTGTTTACGAAAGAAAAAATAATTTTCGCCGGTCTTCGACGAGTCATACGGTCAATACTCTGCTTCTTTCAAAAACATCGCATAATATGACGCGCTGTCAAAGCATTAGACCATTTGCTGGTATTTTAATCTCAAACGGGAATAAAATCGTGGAAAAATTGTTGAATAACCGCAATATCTTGTGATGTTATCGACAGGCTTCGCTTAATATTACATTGGGCTTTTTACCTAATCTAAATTTCATTTTTTATGTTATTCACTTCCTCCAGCGACTTTAAGAGAAAACTTGTTAAGTTGCCAGTGTAGCTTCTATTGTAAAAATGTAAAACACCACACATTTTAACTGAACCATCAAAAGAAATAAGAAAAAACCACCTACCAGTAGCTTAACCTCCACAAGACCTCTGTTACAGGCATTTTGAAAATTAAATCGCAGTCAATTGAGAAACTTCAATTACGAAGTCGCTTTATTCAAATTACATTTTACGTGGATAAAGGGAGTGTCGCTAAGCGACCTAAGCGATCATAGAAATATGCATGGAATAATAAAGTAATTTCAAATGAGTTGAAGATCTCTTTGTTTTTGGATTTCTGACAAAAAGGTAATTGATAGTGGGTTTCATTTGCTTTTTCTAGATTAATGTTTGTTTCCATGCTCAGATGATGTGAAAGGAAGTCTGCATTCTTAACCTACATGGATAAATTAAAACCACCTCTCTTTAATGATTTGGTGCTAGGGCCAGGCGTTACTTATATACTAAGAAGGGCGTAATTATTGTAATTTCATACATCGTGGAGTTCTGTGTTCGTTCAAACTGATTTTACATTTTATCTAAGTGAGGCCCAGCTCAAACAAAAAGGAAATCTGGCAGGAATTCAAACTGTAGTTTTCGTTGTCCTGAAATTTTCATTGGCCTTTCGGCGACACTCGCCAACTCTCGTACTGTTATTTGTCAGCCAATATATATTGAACACGAGGTTGGTTACAGAGGGTCTCAATGGGGTTAACCGTTAGCCGTAAAACGCCCGAAAATTTAGCCGTTAGGCGTAAAAATTGGATAATTTTAACCGTTAGCCGTAAAATATGTCAACCGTAAAAATCGGTCAGTAATTTTAAATAATAGAGAATAGTTCACTTCATCGTACCAGAATGGCCCTGAGACATAAAATATGTTTTTCAATAATGGAAATTAATTTTAAACTTTAAAAAATAATGGAAAGTAGTTTTTAACTTCTGTAAACCATAATGAAAATAAATTAAACGTTAGCCGTAAAAACGCCAAAATTTTAAGCGTTAACTGTAAAAGCCACCACCCCATTGAGACCCTCGTTACAGGTTACGAGAAATGTAAATGAAGTTTTGGATCATAATTGAAAAATATCCGGCCTTCCTTCAAGCCGGAGAGAAGATTAAAAAGCAGAGAAAGTCACTGACTTGGAAGTTCCATTTGTCAGGATTTGCCGGCCGGTCCATTGGTTTTGAATGTGAAATGGGCCTTTTCCACGCTTGTATTAATTGATTTGACAGGACAAATCTGACAAATAAAGGAACACAATTCTAGAATATAACGGTCTAGCCGGCCAGGTCTGATAAATGGAAAGCGCCCCAAGTGAATAAGCTGGGGCAACATGGATTGAATTTAACAACGTTAGTGATAAAGTCCCTTGAAAGATAAAAACAAATATGAAGTTTTATTAAAACTTTATTGCTTTACTTGGTTTCTGTATTATAATAATCACATGATTGAATTACAGCAATTCGAGGTACCTGAGGATAATTCTCGAATTGAACTAACAGTTAAAACACTCCTCAGTTCTGTAAGAGTTAAACTCTTACAAAAGTTGTCATATATCTGCTCTCCTCAACCGGCTACCAGTCAGTTTGTTAATATCGCTGGAAAAGATAGATGAGATGTAAATATCAGGCCTACCGGCGAACCCCCTATCAAAGCTTTTTTTTATTTTTGTTCAGCTGCGAAAACACTGGTTTATTCAAACCACAGTTAAATTAAAGCTACTTACTTGGAAATATATTTTTTTTAAATTTGAACTTTCTTTATTGATAGTTTTACAAGTTTACGGATAACCTACTCAAACATGATTTAAAAACATTTCTATCACAACAGCACGGTTGATTAATAAAGCTACTGACATGCAGGTTTTTTTTTTCTTCGAACCACTTTTTTGAATACTTTTTATGTGCTAAAAAACAGGTACGTAGTGTAGCGTGCTGTGGCCCGTCTGACTGTTTAAATTAGACTGGGTCACTTACTGTGAAAGTGGTATGCTTAAATTTAGTTGAGTATGATAGTGAGTGATATTCTTTCCAAGTGTTAAGAATGAAGCGGTTATTCTAGTCGCGTGTCAGTGAGGGTGCGGGTGGCTTAATGAGCAACTTCGGCCAGGAAACGATACAAACTTCCTCTTCTCTTGGGAATGTTCACTGCCTTCCCTGAAACGAAGACGAAAGAAATCAAAATGTTCTTGTCGATTAGTAGGTAGGTAGGTAGGTAGGTAGGTAGGTAGGTAGGTAGGTAGGTAGGTAGGTAGGTAGGTAGGTAGGTAGGTAGGTAGGTAGGTAGGTAGATAGGCAGGTAGGTAGGTAGGTAGGTAGGTAGGCAGGCAGGCAGGTAGGTAGGTAGGTAGGTAGGTAGGTAGGTAGGTAGGTAGGTAGGTAGGTAGGCAGGAAGGCAGGCAGGTAGGTAGGTAGGTAGGTAGGTAGGTAGATAGGTAGGTAGGTAGGTAGGTAGGTAGGTAGGTAGGTAGGTAGGTAGGTATACCCATATAGAAGAAAGCATTAACCATGGAAAATGGCGCTAAATATTATTTCCAATACCTAATCCCTTTAAAACATAAGTTATTTACGAGGTATTGCCGATTACTCATTATCAAAGGTGCAATGCGCTTTTACGCTTTTAACCCGCATGTCAAGCGTTTGTTATTAAAATCTTGAATATAATAAGGAACGGGTTACAAAAAATTGGTGACTAAAGAAGTAATTTATTAACACAAGGTTAGAGTCGAAGGTCAACTTTCTCGCGGACCTCAAGCCTATCATGAAGATTTAAAAATTACTGGATAGTAGTGTAATTAAACTGGCATAGGAGCATCAAGTATAGTTAGAAGCCGCATATGAGAACCTCCACTTTTCCAAGATAGCCATAAAGGTTCTTATATAACTGAACTTCAAAAGTAAGAACCTGTATATTTTATACTAAAACAGGTTCTTGTCTAAAGGGGTCTAAATGAAAATCTTCACTGGCTCTTATATGCGGGTTTTTACTGTATCTTAACTTTCTTTCGTAAACTGCAAAGTTTTTTTTACCCTTACCTAGACATGCACGTTAAATCCTGTTCTACTCAGTGTACATACGTATCGCAGCTGGTTTTGCTGATACTAAGGGTAAAGAGCAGGCATGCATTTCTTTTATGGTTACCAAAAAACATTTTTTTTTTTATGTGGGAAAGATTTACATCTGTTTCAAGAAAAGATTATAAAACAATCCTTTGTTAATACTGAATACAGTCTTCAAGAGACAGGGATGCTCGTCGTCTCGCTTAGGGGTATAAATTCCGAATTTAGGTCTGACTTAGGGTGTTCAGGACACTTATTGTAAGTATTTATGGTCTAGTTTCGGAATGCACGTGATACTTTAAGGCCTGAAAAACGATATCTTTTAGAAAGCTTGCGCCACGGCTTGATTGCTCTCCTTAAGGACGTTTGCGCAAAAATCGTCTAACATTGCAATTTTTCTTAAACTTCTACTAAACTTCTACTCTAGTTCACGAGTAACTCATGTCAGAAATGTAAAAAAAATGGGGGTCAACGAATTCGTTTCCGAGATACGATGTCTGAAAGAAGCGGCTTAGTGGGATAATTTTGACTTCGTCAATCGATTTGACCTCAGCGACTTCTGGCGACAAAATATTTTAAATGAATTGATGTAGACCAACTTTCTTTATCCGAGCTTATTTAAATGGGTCTACTGAACAAAAATATTTCGCTTTTGAGGTTCCTTATGGTAAATATTGTCTTTAAGAACTGCATTTGCCAGCATTCAAGACTGCAAAATGTGACTGATTTGATCGGGCGCGAGAAGAGAAATTAAAAAAAAAATAACATACTTCCAACATTCAAATTTGGCCCATTTTTTGTCATTCGGTAGAGATTTATTTTTAAAGGTTTTTTACCTCGAAAAAAGTGGGGGTCACCGATCGTTTAGGAGAGGAAACTACAAGCGATGTTAACGCAGCAGCTACCTACCCTATAAGTGTTTAGAAAGTTTCCTCAGCGCGCGCTCATGCATGACGTGGCGTGGCGTTGCGTCATGAATTACGTGCGCAGTAAGGATGCGCATAAACAATTCGCGCGAACGTCCTTAAGGGGTTAATTCAAATTTTCTGACGAGCATCCCCGTCACTTTCAAATGGAAGTCCCCCTCGGGCACAAAAAGTCCCCCTCGGGTAAAAAGTAAAGGATGTACTTTTCTACATTTTTAAATTGTTTGTCAACTGGAGGGAAGTTGAAGATAAAACACAAACGTTTAATCTCAATCATGGGTTTAAACAAACCCCATCTACGGCTTACTCAAAATTCGTTTATTGTTAAATTTTTCCTTACATTGTACATCTCGTTATACATTTTGACAAACATTTCAATAGCGAATAAAATTCATTAATTAGTATCGTTCCCAACGACTTGTGATCGAAATCGTGACTCCAGCTGGCCAAAAAAGATTTTTGGGACAAGATCAAATCATGACATTGAAAATCCAGCCTCCAACAGCAGAGGAATGGAAGAACACTTTATTTTCTGTCATAATAACAAAACAAGAAAGAAATTACCTAAGATGCTCAATTTTTTGTAATACTTTTTGTTATTGATCATTTCAGTGTTGAGTCTGTTGCTCCAGCCTTGCAAAACGCCGTTACTTAATAGGTTTGAAAGAAATTAACAACAAATTCATCGAGAGCATTGACTACAGTCAGCTCTCTCTTAACGGACACCTCTATAAGACAGACACCTCCATAAGACGGACACCTTGTGATGGTCCCTGCCGTTTTTCAGTCATTTTACTGTAACCAAACTCCAGTAAGACGGACACCTCTCTAAGACGGACAACGGACACTTGAGAAGTGTTTTTTTATCATGCTTTAATAGTGAAAATACTTCCAAACTTCGCAAAGTTAGTCAGAGCCCTGAGGATACGTGTATACCAAGCTTACTTGCCACAAACAAAGACGCTTTAACGGATTACTTCTTTGCTTACGTAAATGAACACTGATGATGTCGTTCTCTACTTACAGTATTACGGTTTGTAGAAGCTCTCAATTTTTGCTTTAACAAGCAAATACGGTCCTTTTATTATTTTAGTCTTGTTGCAGATAGCAAAGGTTTGTTGCATCGTGCAAAGGTGTAGCTTTATTATCTCAGAGTTACCGGTGTCATGTTACCTCGACTCTCTACAAAGCGGACACCTCTCTAAGACGGACAGCTGCGGTCACGGTCCCGAAGGTGTCCGTCTTAGAGAGAGTTGACTGTATTATTATACCGCGACCCGCATGTCATTGAGTCCGCCTAGGGAACTAAAAACGACTTTAAATTCATAAAGACAGGTTAGATTGTTGTAACTCCACTTATTGAAATGACGACATCTACTTAATCCAATTGAAAGCAAATGGCCTAACTAAAAGGAAAATAAAAGAATGATAATTGTGGAACAAATATATACAATGATAAGAAAGAATCCAACGAGCAATCGACCGAAAAGTTTAACCTAATTCCTGCAAACGAGCATTAATGGTCATTAGAAGTTTAAAGCACTGGCAAACTATCAGTTGATCAAAAAGAAAATAATGGAAACAAAAAATGTTCACTTCCCTTCAAGGTTCTTCTTCTCTTACTCTCTTATCAGCAAACATTGAGCTTTCTAATGATGTTAATGTTGTAATATAAGGAAAGTAACCTTTTTTCGTAACAAAGATTATTTTCGGATGCTTCTTATTTCATTTGTTCTCATTGAGGCGTTCTGGTAGGTAACAATCGATAAGAGGAGATAAAACCTTCAAAATGTTTGCTTTCAAGTGCCTGCCTAGCGCTCTTTAACAAGACAAATGATCATTTATGCATTATTTGACATCTGGTCTATGTGACCCAGGATCAAATCTGCTCATATTGTTTCTGTTTTGCTTGGCATATTTTATCCCGAAGCTCATTTACTTTATCTTGCAGCTGATTAAATTTAGTTTTAATAACGTGTTGCGCGGCTGGCATTGAAGCAAGATTATTAAGCTGGCCTGTGTTATAAACTGGACCCAGACCCACAGAAATGACTGTCACCCCAGCTTTGTGTAAGGCCTGAGCAGCAGGCTGGACATCGTCACGTGAGGTGCCTTGTGTTAGAACAACAAGAACTTTAGGAACATTTATCCGACTTCCTTTATCAAACAGCTTCTGATTAGCTAAGGCTAATGCTTTTCCCGTCATTGTAACGGTTCCTGGATAATTGATGCTCTCAATAGCAAGAGCTAAATCCTTAGGCGAGATATATTTGTTGAAAGGGATAGCTAACGTAGGTTCAGTTCCATAGGTTATGGCTCCAACACGAGTTTCTTCAGGGGAAATGTGAAATCCTAAAGAAACATTTTTGACAAACTCCAGCATTTTCTTGAAGTTTCCTTTTCCAAGAACCTCGATACTTCTTGCACCATCGATAACAAATCCGAGGTCAGAAGGGCACTTTCTTTGGGTCTGCAAACGGGCTGCAACTAAACATGCCGAATGGATTTAATTAGTTTGATGATTAAGGCAATTTAAGATTAGCGATTACGCGGTTATGCGGATAAGTGTTTTTGTAGCAGTCCGTCGGATGTGAGGAAGTGGTGCCTGGTCGTCGTTTGCATGTGTTAAATGAGTTGGAGTGAAGTGACTTGGGGCGAGTTTAGTTAAGGATCTCTAAACGTCTTTCATGGTGAAGTGTTAAGTAGACGATGGATGTACTTTACCCCCATTAAATGTGCTAGATGAGGTGAAGTGACGTCAGATTTTGTCATTTGTTGTTAAATGCATTGACAGTAGATGTACTTTATTCCGTTCGGATGTGTTATAAAAGGCGAAGTGATTTTCCTTCGTGGCCAACTGCTAACTGTTTGGGCGTGTTAGATAAAGCGAAGTAAAGTGAGATTACGTAAGATTCTCTGAAAGATCATCGTGTTGAAGTGTCAAATGCTGTTAACGGTTTGGATGTGCCACGTGAAGTGACGTGAAGTGATATTACGTAAGGATAACTGAGAGTCCTTCGTGTTGTTGATGAAAACGATGTCAGTGGATGAATATGTGGTGATGGCTGTTGTTACCTCCCTTTGCTGATGTTTAAGCTCAAAGTTTGCGTAAGTCTTGCGTAAGTCTTGCGTAAGTTTGCGTAAGTCTTCGCGCAAGTCTTGTCAGCTTGTCAGAACACGTCGTTAGAAAGATTTACGTTATTTATGATCTTAGCATTAGAGCTACAGAATAAAGGCTTACAATAGTTACAACATAGTTATTGAATATGGACCAAGCAACAGCTACACCTTTTTTTCCACTTGACAATGTGTTTCAATATTTGACCTATTATTGTGCAAATTGCCTAAATATTTTGCATCTTTATTTAGATTCATTCATTCCCCACTGACTTGACAAAGGTAAAGAGTTTCAATTATTTCATATAAGTTAACCTACAAAAGTATATAGCAAGTCTTTCCCTGCCTTTAACCAATAGTTCGTTTTGAAAATTTATCTGCCATGCACTCTAGTCCATATTTTTGACGCGCAGACGTGCTGGGAAATACTTTTCCAGCCCGTCAGATTGTGACCCACGTTGAGAGGAGGATGATACTGGGATTAGCAGAATTTCTCAAACCAACCTAACCCTAAAATACGTCGCACGGCAAACATTTAGGAGTTCATATTTCGTGTACATCATAGCAGCTTACCTGATCTATTCGCCGATTGACATATCCCCTTTTGAATCTTTTCTATCAGGGCGTCGGCATCATTGAACGGAGCCAAGAACACGTGATCATTCGTTGGTTCGGACGCAATTAAATCAAGCTGTGTTTTGTTGACATCGGGTCCCACTCCCAGGCAGAAAACCTCAATACCTCGCCTTTTCAATTCTATCGCAGGACGACCAACGTCATCAGTTGAAAACCCATCAGTCACTAATAACAGAACATTGTGTTTAGATGTGGGAAGAGGACTGAACAAGTTCTGTTGAGCCAACGAAAGTGCTTTCCCAATTTTTATGTCGAAGCTTGGATTACTAGCGTTGTCAATAGCTTGATCCATGCTCTTCTGGTCGAGGAATTTGTCAAAGTGGACAACCGACGGCTGTGGGGAACCTCCGTAGACTACCATTCCAACACTGTTGCCTTCAGGGGACACAGGAAACAGGTGTGACACTTGCTTTGCCAAGTCCATCATCTTCGTTGCTTGATCTTTGCCATTGCTTTGAGATGTCGCAGAGCTATCCAGGACCACACCAAGATGAACCCTACCGCATTCTAAAAGTAAAACACAGGTTAATTTTGACGTAGCAATGATTACTGTTCTTTGCCTCTCTCATTTTTGAGATATCGACATTATGAAATAACGAGCCTAAGCAGTACACCCCTTCCATTTCCTCACTACCGGTACCGTTTATTTGGTTTGGCCTAAAGAGACCGAGAACAAGAGACTTCTGCTTTATATATACTTTATCCGCTGTCCGATTAGTACAAGGAACACCGCCTGTAAAACGTAATGAATTGTGCTGAAGGTAGATGTGTGAGTAAAACATCACATTTACATCACTTTTTGATTTATCCAATATCATAAAAACTGACTCGTCCCCAGTAGTCTCTCATGCTAAAATTGCAAGACGCGAAATTATTCAGTCTTCCTAGACTTAAAACGGACCCAAAAGACGACTGGGGACGAGTCAGTCATAGAGGGTACTTGCGTTCAATTTGGGTTGAAACAAAGAAACAAAAGGCCTAAGATTAAATACAAACTTATATAGTTGCAAAGTATTTGTGATGATACATAGCGACCTATTTCGTATTCGTACCTTGACTGTTTTGTTCTTGTGCTCCAATGTTAAAGTTCTCTGCTGCATTCCCAACTGCAATAACTTTTGATGGTACTTTTTTGCCAAACGACCATTCACCTTGTCCATTGGAGTAGTCTTCAGAGTAAGGTGACTGCTTAAGGGGTTTTCCATAGTTGTTCTCACCTGGCAAAGATACGAAGGACGGCTGTGCTTGAGATCCAGAACCCTGAACTCTCTCGTGGTTGTAAGTTGTTGACTGGAACGAGTCACCTTGAGGACCGTGTGTTCCTTGCGAAGTATCGTCTACTTTAACAGATTGTTGATTTGCATGTTCTTTGGAGCTATCTTGGGTTAACGGCTTTTCGCCAGATGTGTCACCCGCATAAATATTGACATGCGGCTGATAATGTTCTGGGGACCCAGCAGCAGCAAAGCGATGACTCTCAGAACCAGGTAAAGTTTTTTGCGTGCTTCCGTAAGAGTCATTGTTTAAACGTTCGTTATGTCCGCTGTTATCATATTTGCGACTCTCTTCCGAACCCATTGGAGAGTCTTCTGTCCCGATGGAATTTTCCTCATGTTCACGGCTTTTGTCATCTTGTCCTTGGGTATCTAACGGCCCCTGTTCATGACTGAACTCTCCGGTAGTAGCATCGTGATTCTGATTTTGCCTATTTGGAGAACCCGTCTTGGAGTAGTGGTATTGGCTAGAAAACGGCTCTTCTGGTTTATCTGAGGCCCAGTTAGGTTGCCCACCTTGCTGACTGTATACAGGACGTGCATCGTCACCTGGTCTGCTCGGGGCGTCGGTCAACTCTCCGGCAGAAGCACCGAGATTCTGATGTTGCCCGTTTGAAGAACCCGTCTTGGAGAAGCGATGTTTGCTAGAAAAGGGCTCTTCTGGTTTTTCTGAGGCCCAGTTAGGTTGCCCACCTTGCTGACTGTATACAAGAGGCCCGTCTTCACCTGGTCTGCTCGGGGCGTCGGTGGGTTGAGAGTCTTCAGTGTCATTATTGTGGAGGTAACTAGCTTGAGCCTCAAACTGGGGACTTTGTTTTTCTCCCTGGGAATAAGGCCTCATTGCACTCCCCGACTGTGAATACGGTAGATTCTTTTCTTGTTGCAGGTTTGGGCCTGAAGACACGGATTGGTTTTCAGAGGACTCCTTGCTGTAATCAGAAGAAGGACCAATTTGACCGTTGTAGGTCTCACAGGTACAGGGCACCTGCCTGTCTCGCACGATCCCCATGACATCTATGAAGAGTGAAAACAAAACAAACGATTTTGTTTCAAGTTGGTTTTTGCTACTTCATCAACCAGACAGAGTTATTACGTAGCTCTGTGTAGTAAAAAAACAAACATTTTCCAGAGCGTTCGTAGATTACAACGGACAAGAAAAATTGTCCAAGATTACAATCTTTTGATCTGAGGAAAGCTGTGAAGTCTACAATGAAACATATAGATAAAAATGAACCCTCCCATTTTCTTTATAAAAGAGAGAAATAAACCGCTCTTTTCAATCACTAATCATGTCTTGCTCGTTTGAAAAAGAACGATCAGCTTCTATAAGAAACTATTATTCTGCTTCAACAGATTAATGAAACATATTAAACGAGGTGGCGAGTTTGGATAGTTGCTGTTTTGAACATAAGTTCTTTGTCAGAACAACAATATTCTAAAAATGATTTTTTTTCGACCTGTTGGGACACTTTAAAAACGGCGTTTTAATCAAAACTCAGTCCAGTTAGAAGAAGTGGTACAGTTGAATACCGATAACACGAACCTCCCGCTTACTCGAACTGTTTCGATTTCCTTCAGGTCGTTGCCTTACTCATTTTACCCTTGACAACTCAAACCTCAGAAAGCATGAACCTATTTATTCCCCTTGAAGGTTCCAGTTATCGGGTTTCAACTGCATTTACCAATTTATTTAGTTAGGGGAGACCAAAATTTCAACCTACAACAGACATATCTGAAGTCTGACAGCTGACATATATAATCCATCCACATTTACTAACTGGTGCTTCTTACCTCTACAAACTCCTTGGACGATTTCATCCATAGCGTTTGGCAATGTGTCTAAGAATGCGGTAAACACGTGCTCTGACTTGGGCTCTGATGCAACATTTATCAACTCCCTGACGTTGGCTTGTTTACCTAAACCGATAGCTGTGACCTTGACTCCGGAATCTCGCAGTTCCTCGCCAGGTCCCACTACGTCATCAGCTGAGCCTCCGCTGGATAACAGGATAAGGGCCCTTGGTGCATCCTGGCGACCGGAAATGGCAAAGAGGGAGGTCTTCATTTGCAAAAGGGCGTTTCCGGTGTAGGCCTTGCCTCCAATATAGGGAGCAACATTTACAGCATCGTCGAATTGCTTGAAGTCACTAAGTCCTTTGAGGTCGAGAGCTGTCTTGACATTATTACCATAAGCCATAAGTCCAACATGAGTGTTGCTTTTGTCAAATCCACGAGAAAATATTTTGATAAATTCCAGCACACGCGCATAGTACGGCTGTGGAATGTTAGCAGAGCCATCAACAAGAAAGGCAACGTCTGCTTTGGCGGAGCATTCTGTAAAAGGAAAAACTTGCATTTATTCGAGAGACCTAATATTTCTTCAGTATGACGTTATTGCGACAGGCAATACTTTCGAATCAATTTAAGAAAAAATGACTTTCATCGTTATGTTTAATACTGCGCTAGTTCAAACGCCAACTAACGATTGCGTTTTTTGCTGCCTTCAATCACAATTATGGCGACAGTCAACAAGCCTTGAAAAACAGAAACAAACAAAATGTATCGAAATCTACCAATCAAAGTTGACAGGCGTGAACTTTTGAACCGGTTGAAGTGAACTTCCGTTTTCTGAGAGTTTCGTTAAGATGATTGACGGTAACAAAAACGTAAACCGTTGATTGAGCAGACTTCGCGTGTTGTTGAAAGGCCTAATGCAAAAGAGTAACAATATTTAGCCTGCAGATTCTCTTACGCCCTTTGTCTTGTTCTCGTGGAGTGACTATAATACATATATGTAACTAGATGTATGTTATTTCTTTAAAAAAAAAACGAAGAAACGAACAAATTGGTAATTTGGCGTAAAAACTTTTATATTAAGCCACAGTTCTTCAAAGTCTTTGTGCTCTTGCCAAAAGTAGCAAAATAAAGTCTGGAATAATAATAATAATCTGTACGAAATGGATTCCTTGTATTCAATTTGCCTCCTACCTTTCTTAGGGCATAGGCAATCTTCAGTTGGCTCTGTATTGTAGTAGTCTGACGTAAGGCGAGTTTTACTCCCTTCACTTCCTGAGCTTGAATTTGATTCTAGTTGCATATTATCCTGTGTGCGTTGGATTTTATCCTGGCTTTCTCCTCTTGAAGATTCCCCAGTATACGCTTGTGACATCCTCGCGTCGTCATACCCAATCATAACGTTTTCGTCAGAACCTGCCGGGCTCATGGAGTTAACTTGTTGAACAATGTTTTGATCCTCTTTATGAGCGAGGTCACTTATTCCTTGTATGGCTTCATTATCGTACACAGGTCTTGACCCTTGGCCAGCATCTGGCATGGGCTGACTTTGGTCTCCAGTGTCTTCACCGGGACTTGCAAAGCCTTCACCGTTTCCTGGGGCATAATCTTCTCCAGTGTCACCGTTGGGTTGACTCTGCATTCCAGGTTCTTCCCCAGGACCCGGAAACTCTTCTCCGTTCGCAGGCCCAAATTCCGTCCCGCTCAAAGTACCTCCTTTGTTTAAATCTATCATGGGTACTGGTTCACCTTCATCCAATGGTTGCTCTTGGAGAGATTGCGATTTCCCATTCATTTGCCCTTCTGTTGCTTGGTGCAATTTATTTTCCCCAATTGAGGGAGCTACATGGTTTGGCACTGTTCCTTGTTGAGGAAAGTTCTGTTGTAGTTTGGGTCCACTGTCATGTTCTTTCAGTGGATTGCTTTGCACTTGTTGCGGACCCAATCCACCACTTGGACTTTCTTTGGAATTTGATAAGGCGCCTCCCGCGTTTGAAAAATGGTTGGCGTTCTCAACTGGTCCTGCATGTTGAGATATTGGTCCTTGGAGCTTATTCGACATCGGAGAAGCCTCTGCTGGCTTTTGTCCATGATCTTGCCTCTCCTTGTCAGATAACTTAACTTGAGCAAAACCTTCGACCTGTTTCATAGCCTTTGCGTTGGAACTTGTTGCCATTGGCTTTTCTTGCAAAGCTGTCACCGGCAGTTCTTTCAGTTCTTGTCCCTTTGAATACACCGCTTTATGGGAGCTTTCAGTTGTCTGTTTGTTCTTTGAAGAACTTTCATCTCCTGAAGCTGGCATGCGATTTGAGCCAGTGAAAGTTGCAGGTAATTGTTTGTGTTCCTTTGTGAAATCCTCATGATGACTCTCCATTTTCTGATAGTTGTTCTTTCCATTAAGTTTAGTTTCTTCTCCATTGCTGAAGCCTAAACTATTATCCAAATGCTGCTGAGGAAATTTATGCTCTTGGTTATCGAGCCCTGCTAATTTTTCTTTTAGAAAGCCAGGCTTCGTTGCTTGTAATGGTGGGCCAATCAAGGTTATATATTTTGAATTATGTGCATTTTCTGCTGAATTCATCTCATTTGATTTAATATGTTCAGTTTCAAAATCTTGACCAGTTTTCCCATAGTTTCCTCTTATCGAGTTCCCATTCATTGAATGCTCCTTTGTTCTGGGCAGTTGGGGAGTACCTTCCGGACTCATGTGGTTGCCCGGAGAAGCTGACGAAGAGGAGTAGCTACCCTTTTCATCTTTCCATGATGCAGCGTCTTGAAGGGCAGGTTTCGAGCTCTCACTCATAACCTCTTGTTGTCCTTTGGCGTTCCTTACAGGTGAAGAATTTCCTGAGAAAGCTGTCGGCTGTTTTAAAGCGTTACCTTCAACTGTAGGGTCCCTGCTTGGGGTTCCAGGAGATTTGACTGAGTCTTTGCCTTTGAAATTTTCAGTGACTTGTCCAGGGTTGGGCACCGATTTTTGAAACGACGCAATCTGCTTGAAATTCTTGACCTCTTGTCGAGACATCGGTATATACTTTCCTGTTACTTTATTAGCATTATCATTGCTGTTGGAGCTGAGACTAGCTGATTGTCCTATATGTTGTTCATCTGTCTGATGTCTTTCTTGGTTTGCGCCAATATTTTGCCCACCATTGTTTGGTGGAGGTGGACTATTACCAGTGCTTGCAAGCTGTCGCACATGGCCTCCGTTCGAATATTGTACATTGCGCAATTCAGGGGTACCAACTGCATTCTTTTCTAAGAAACGATAATAAAAAGTAGCTATCTTAAAGAAACAGCTTGATGTTAAAATGAATCATGGGTGTTTTCATATGTGCGTCTTCAATTACTTAAAAAATCATTTGCTTCCTTTCCTCATTCTTTTATCTTTGTCCGAGCTGAGAGTCTTATCTTAGGCTATATTAGTCCACTTTCGAGTTACCCTTTGCCTCTGTTTTAAAACGAGTCTACTTGAACCTTCAGGTCCATTTTCATGCAAATCAAACTCATTTTTATTTGAATGGTTTTTCCATAGATTTGTCTTGAAACAGAGGCAAAGGCTACCTCGGAAATGGCCTATTGCTTGCAATCTTCACCGTGTTCTTATATGCACGTTTGTGTGTTCAAAATACCTAATAATACTTCTGTTTGTAGTTAATGGTACTAAAATATGCATATGTACTTTTGTTCTCTTGAATTTTTAATATAAATATTTTTAAACACTGGGTTGTCTTTTGGATCGGCCACTAGACAACTTAGTCTTTTTCTGACATGGACTCAGTGGAACGTCAATTCATGTCATATAAACTAGCGTACAATGACTGCCAAAAGATGCTTGTATTTTTATGTTTTGCGATGTTGTTGCTACCCTTAAATTACCCTCTTACCACTGCACAGTTTGACGTTGCAATCTTGACTCTCGACACTCGGACCCAGGTTTCTGCAATCTCGTCCACCATTCGACGGAGGTGGATTTGAACATTTACGCATGCGCCTTCTAACGCCACCACCACACGACTTACTGCATTGCGTCCATGGAGACCACTGACTGTAATCACCGTTAACTGTTTTATGCGAATCCACAAAACTGTAAATACAAAGCGAGTTAGTGAACCTAAAATAATTTGCATTTCCTGCAATTTCTTTAGTGTAACCGTCATCAATTAACTTACTAACGCTATCAAGTTATTGAAAGGCGCTAAAGGCGCTGGACTCTGGAACGAGTGGTCCAGATTCAAGCCATGGCCAGGGTCAACGCGTTGTGTTCTTGATCAAGACACTTTATTAACACTTACAGTACCTCTCTCCACCCAAGCATTTAATAGATGCTGGCGGATCAAAAGTCGAGACGTGACCCTTGATGAACTAGCATCACATCCAGGTGGTAGTTGAAATACTCCTGGTCGCAACGTGATAAAAGAAACTGGTGTGAAGTGCTGTTCGTATGGACCAGTAGGCTCAAACACTGACTTAACTTGTTAGCATATCGCCAATCAGGTAATTGGCGAAGAAAGAAAATAACAAACTTTAGTTGGTACGGTAAATTAACTGAGAATACTAAGAATTCATTTCAAGACTTTTTACCGGTACACTTGTAAACTCCATGGACCACCTTTACCACCACCTGAGAAAAAGAAAAAAATGTAGCACAAATTATAGAAATCAGAAAAGTTAAATCAAAGCATCCATGTAATTGCTTTGAGAGTCAGTTGAAAATCCCTTTAAAATTTGATAAATAGTTAGCGGATGCTTGTTAAGGAAATTCTCGCCCAGCAGGTTTGGCACATTCGTTTGGGATAGTCCTCGCATCATAGTGTACCTGGTCCGAACTTAGAACCAAGTGTCACTCCATTCTCGTCTCCAGGGCCATTTCGCTTTTCTTAGCCGCGGAGCCTTGACACGAGAAACGAAGAGGTCTGGGGACATTGGATTTCCAGTCCTTGATTCTAGGACTTCCGGTCTTCGGGCATACAGTCGAGATGTTTCTAAATACTATATGAGAGAGCCATGGCGTTTTTGACCACCGTTTAAGATTTCTTTGTTTTAAACAGGCAATCAAAAAAAAGTGAACTCATTCAAAAATTCTATGTCCCCGAGCCAAGGCCTTGCCGGCTAAGAGAAATCACATCACCCCTACGTTAAAGCAACTCCATTGGTTGCCGGTTGCTTGGCAGCTTGAAATCAGAGACGCTGTAATGGCTTGTAAATGTTTGCACGGACAAGCCCCAGCATATCTGCGCAGCAATTTTAGAGCTGACGTCCATTCTATCAATACAAGACACCGAAACAAGTTGGATGTCCCGCTATTCAAACCAGCTACAGGCCAGCAGTCATTTGTATTCAGAGCTACTCGGCTTTGGAACGAACTACCAAGGACCCTACAGACGCGCTGCAATTTTAAACATAGACCCTTTTACGTAACCCTTTTTATTAGAATATTTTTTTTTTAGCTGTCATTTTTAACATTTTATTGTAATTTGCCCTGAAAAACCATTTTTGGAGAGGTAAATAAAATCTTATCTTATCTTAAAAGGCCATGGGGACGAGAATTGTCACTCATTTATTGGGTTGATTGCTGGGTTTTTTTCTTTCTTCAGAAAAAAAAAATCCTGTAAAGTGCGATTCGATCTCGGCAAAAAGTACATACCTCATTTATTTGTACTTACTCTTACATTCCTTCGAAGGTCCATATTTGCGATATCTTTTTTCTCCATCAGCACTTGCGAAACATTGGCCTCCATTTTCAATGCCAAATAGCTTAAGCCCTTTATCCGCAGCTGCCCGTGCACATTTAAACAGGCCGTGACTCCTTCCCTTATAATTGGGATCCATCAACAAGTAGTGCTCCCCTTCTAACGAGGGAAGGCCTCGTGCCCATGCATCACGCCAACAACCCAGGCTTTCAAACCCTGTAGAAATAATGAATAAGTAGTAGCGGAGCTCCACAGCGGCCCGAAGGGCCGCAGAGCCCGCCCCATAAAAATAAAAAAAAAAAAAGGGCGCGCGGGGGGGGGGGGGGGCGGGAAAAAAATTTTTCGCGGAATGGCGGGAGAAAAAAAAAAAAAAAAAAAAAAAAAAAAATCATAAATAATGGGAATTTGCAGTGACATTTCCACAAAGTGGCTCTTCTTCCGCTGACACTGTAAATATGAGGAAAGAAATATTGTAAATCAAACAAAAACTTGTTAAAAATCCCAATTGGCAGAAAGCTGACCAGATGGCATTTTACAAAGCGTGGAGGAGTTGAACTGGGGTCTACCGAAGACAAATCCATCTAGTGGCAGGGATCTGAAGGGTTTTGAACCCGGACTATTACAAGTCCAGCGTCCTAACCACTAGGCCACGAAAAGGGTTTTTAAAAATTGTCAGACATTTTCTCTTTACAGCAGCTCTATATTACCCACTGAAGGTCATAATGCAATGACTTTATGTTCGCTGAGCTCTCAACTATCAAACAAAATGCTTAACCATCGGAACAGACACGTCATTTTTGAACAAATAGTAAAGGCAAACTGACGGTTTGCATGAGTTTACATCGGGCTTTGACTGATTTATTTGGTGACATTATTTCTGTACTGTGCCAGCTTTGTACTAGTAGTTTTAGTAATAGTAATAGTAGTTTTATACTTTAGGGCACACCTACTTCGACCGTTGACTTCCAGCTCTCCCGTGATTTGCTGTCTTTTCTCTAATTTTTCAAACTCTTTATCCTCTTCAGATGACGGGTGCCCTTTTTTAAAACATGAAAGTTCACTGAATGAACACACGACAAATATATTTACAGCTAAAATTTATTAAACTGGAAATTTAACGAACCCTAGCAGCTAAAAATCTTACAGACAATCACCAAGTGTTCGGTGCTAATCCCTTATGTGGCAAACACAAGTGTACTGTTCATTTCTTCACCTTACACTTTGTTAGAAGTTTGTATATCAATTCAGTTCTTATAGACGCCATTAAAAGCAAACAATTTAAGTTAAAGCTTAAATAAGAATCAATGGCCAATAAAGATACGTCTGTCATTCAACAGTGATCAACAGTCGAAATACATTTGATATGGTACTACGACCACTATATACCGGTATAATGCGAATTAAATTGTGAAATTAACTTCTGTTGAGACATATCGAGCATTAAAACGTTTGCTAATTCAGTACTTTTACGCCCTTTTATTTTGTCCTTCTTACTACGACACTCAAAAAAGTTCATAGATTTCAGTATATATACAAATTACTTTGTCTAAAAAACATATTTTTGGACGAATTTCACATGTGGTAAACAAGATGCTTATTTACCTTTGTCGAGCTTGTTGATGTACCTGGCGTCCACTTTGATCCAAATCACATTAGCCAAAAGGAAAACAATGGCCCACATGTTGCTGTGTTTGCCGTAACAAACTTTAGTATCTCGTAGTTTCAGCTTGAAACAAAAGTCCAGACAAATCTTGCTTCGCTAACATTCGCCAAGGAAACAAAATACGAAAACAAATGTTGGTAATTTAGGACGAGTTTTAAAGGAAAAGTTAGTCCACCTCCGAAGAGCAAATGATCTAACTCGTTCCACTTCAGACTAAGGCAGACCCGGCTGGTTCCGTTAAAAAATATAACAATAAATATAATAGCGTCTGTAATGTTTTGTCTTCAAAAAAGGCATTCAAGAAATGTGAAATATGTTACCTTAAATGGTGTAGCGAGGCATTCTGCCCCTCACTTTCCTTAAATCGCCTTTTTTAGGAAAAAGAAACCGAGTGAAAATTTCCAAATTTAAGATACCTTGCTGTGAGATGGTTAAAAGCTCACTTGTCTCGTGAATTTTTCATGAAGTAATTCTTAAATATTCATAGGTAGTAACCTTACAACCGTAAAAGGGAAACATAACTATGTTTTCTCCTCTTGAAGATTCACGGACGAAGGGCAAATACGGCATAAAAAGAAGTTCATAGAGAAGAACCATTGTTAAAGGAGCTAAAAGTGAAAGTAGGAAATCATATTTGAAAAGAATATCAGGTATGTTTTCCATCTGTGACAAAAAGAGATTCACTCAACTAAAAAATCTCTGTTTTGCCGCTAAACGTAACAACTCCTCAATTCACAACACTGTTTCACTTCTCCTTGCCACATCTATACAGTGTCAAGTGGGCAAGTGGTGAGAATAGATCTTTATCAACTAAGGGACGATCCCCCTAATGCACTGTCGAATATCTGAACTACCATTAAGATTTTTGGATAACTTCGGTAGAGAGATTTGATTTTTCGATCGAAACAAAGTGCACAACTGAACCGCTGTTTTACTTAGTTTAATCAAAACCAACGTTTCGAATTCTTCAGCGAGCACAGACCATAGTAGTGTACAATAACTTAACTAACGACGCGACAGATTAAGATTGCCATTTAACTGGTAAAACGGGTAGCCGCAGTTCCGAATTGTTGAGCGCAATGAGAAACGTTGACCCGTAACATCCCCGGACCCGGCGTTTTTGTCACTTCTTTTAGTTTGAAGCAAACAAGTTTGTTTTTAAATTATAACTTTATTACAGTATTTCTCCAACGAGAAGCGCAGTGGCTTCAAGTTAATGGCTAGCGCTGGCCTCCCGCTCGAGCCTAGTCAGCGACAAGCCCAGGGCAACCTTGCAAATCGTCGGAGGTTACCTACAATGGCCGAGCACTCTTTCAGGGGAGCTCAGAAAACAGTACTTCTTGTCGACAATACATACGGTTTTCAAAAATGAAATTTATAAAACGTTTGTCGATGGAGTCAGTCACACCATTTGTTTTCTTAAATGTAAGGAGGCTCTAAAACACTGCGACCGATTTAATTTCCCTTAGAATTTGTCAAAATGGTACGAAGGATACGTTTGACCTATTTTGGTGTTATCAAGGTAGCTTAAGGTATTCTGGTAAGTAAATATAAAACCTCATTTTTATTTACCTTAGTCGTTAATTCTGTTTTGTTGTGTACTGCAAACTGATTGGATCCAAGGTGGAACCACGCATTGAAAACTAGAAGATTAATTTCTCAACGCATATCAAGGTTCGGATTGGAATTCGAATCTAGAGTTAGTTTCTATATAAATCAAACATGTGATCGAAACTTTGATTGCAGAATCGGGGTAAGACTGGTTAAAATGAATGCAACTAAACTAATCATGTTTATGGCCTGGCCAAAAAAGAAAAAAACAGCACACTAAAAATAAAAACGAGATTTTATTTTTTAATAAAAATACCATATTAAACAATATCAGTGTACTATTAGACGAAAACCCCGCGATAATCCGTGAACTTCCTTTTGAAAATTGCTGAGAGTTAGCAGTTTCCTTGGATATGCAAAATCGTGGCCAATACTGTATCCGTTTTACACTGACAAACCATTGTCTAAATCTCGATCTTTTTATTTGTCCGAAGTCTGTTTAGCTGCTTGTACGTAGTGGGCGCTGATCCAGAACAAATCAACATAAAGTGATCGATCAGAAATTTTTCTGATCAGTTATAGAAAGTAACTTTGCTTTGTCCTCGGCAACGCGTTTTCTTGTTTCTAAAACGTCCTTGACGATACAACATTTCTATAAAAAGTCGAATCTAGCCTGCAGAACAGGCGGTTTATTTTGCGGGTCGATGCGCGAAGTGCGAGTTTTTATTTTGCGGGTCGCGTGGGGCGAGCGCGAAGGAAAAATGGTTTATTTTTCCCTCGCGCTCCGCGCTCGAGGGGTCGCGCTTCGCGCGACCTCGCATAAACCCCGCAAAAAATAAACCGCCTGTTCTGCATGCAGGTGTATAATCTGTTGTGAAGTGTAAACCTAAGGCTAACTACTGTTTACTTTTCCCCGATTTCTTTTCTCCATTTGATCGTTGATAAATGTTATCAGTTGATCTTCAGCCGCTCTCTGTACATTGTCACTGTAGTGCACGTGATCTAATGTACCGTTAGGATACGAGGCGGTCATAGGATACACATCCAGCACAGGGATCCCAGCCTTACACATAGCGCTGACCGCGTACTTGTGAAACAACTCCAGCCTCTGGTGAAATGAGGAAAACACAGTACAGGATAAACGATGAAAATGAATACATAAATGAAAAAAAATTAGGAATATAACAAGTAGAAATCAGAGATTAGGTGAGTGCATTCGGCCTATAGCTGAAATAGACCCAAGGAAAGAGAAAGCCAGACAGTGGCAAAGGACTGAGATGGTCGGCGTGCTAGTACTTTGCCTTATGCAAAGTACTAGCACTTTGCATAAGGCAAAAAGGATGTTGGTGAGAGCGGAAGTTCATCACACGACATTGTGCGACAAGCCAAAAGAACATTTCGAAGCACCACCGAATTATAAGAAAGGTATTAGAATCACAAAGTTAAAGAAAATTAATGTGTCGAGGCTAGAAAAGAAACGCCTGGTAGAAACGTCCCCCCTCCCCCCCCCCCCCCCCCCCCCATCTTTCCTACTGTTCCTTCAGTATGTTTCTAAGTTTGTTGCTTAAGTCAGTTGTTTGAGACTTTAAATAGAAATTTTCTTCACGGGAACCTATTTATTGCTTATACTAGGCCAATGGTTGTGTTCTAATACATCATGGCAACTGCATTTGGTAATCATTTCCTACATTCCCATGGCCTACAGCCAGCCAGCCGCCGATCGTCTTTGTAAACTGTTCCAAGCTAAATATCGAAGTTTAATAACTGATGTACACGAACAGCGTTAATAATATTCTAACATTATGGAAAGTTTGGAATCAAATGAAACGTCATACCTGATGAGTGTGAAATCTCCAGTGAGTTTTGTTTCTTGGAAACTCTGCAAACATTTTGTGAACATTTTCTTTTTCTATGGATGTTATCGTTTTCCAAATGGGCATTGCCATGTTCCCATCTCCCTGTACAGTTTTGCTCTGTATGAGTTTGACGACATTATCTATGAGGTGTTTGTAGGATGTAAAATTGAGCGATATAGAGAAATGTACTCCAAGGTTCAAGAGAAATACACTATTTTGAGTCTTCATATCCGGAGAATCAAGAATCTCATTCATGTGTTGGAGTAAACTTGTCTCGTTGAAGTCGTTTGGCTCAAACTTTGTCTTTGCTTCTTCTACGCTTGCCAACTGTCAAATTAATAAAGAGAAATAAGTTTGTCACGAAACAAGACTTCTTTGTAAGCATTTGGTCTCCTAGCAACAAACCAGTGACCGTGCAGTCTAAAGGCTCTGGAAACTAGACCGCTGCTTCAACGGGGTGAACAGCTTTGTTGATTTTGTTACGAGGTTATTAAATATCGGAAAAAATACTGTTGCAAGATAACACGTTACACTTCCCCGTATAAAAATTCTGTAACTAGATTTTTTAGGTAGGACAAGCAGGAATTTGATTTCATTCAGCATACTCAGAAATTTTAAGTTCAAAACTTTTCTTTGGATCAAAACAAACTTTAAAATATCTTTTTAGAACGTTTTGTAACCACGAGGAGAATAAAAAGAAGTCGCGACGAATTCGAATTATGGTTATCTCTGTAATAATCCAGTTAGCTACGAAAAGGACATAGTAAATTCCTGTAAATGTCTGACTTACAGTTGAAACAATGAACTGATTCAGTAAACTGTCAGCTTGTTTATCGATTGGTCAATAATTTGCTGTGAAAGTAAAGGTGCATTAAGCAACCAATGCAACATTATTTACCTCGTAAATCCACATGTATGAACTTGTGCATTTTCGAAAATTATTTTTACATATTTTTCGCGTTCTCAGCGACTTCAAGAAACATTGACCCACAGAATCGCCATATATCCATAATGTATCCGCTTTAGTTGCTGGCTTCTTTTTAAGTGTTGGTGGATCGTAATCTGACAAAAAAGAGAACATAACCACACACACATTTCATACAGTTCTATTTACCATGTATGTTTCCAAAATAAAGAGGGAGCTACGCAGTAGGGAGTGAACGCTGAGGGGGTAAAAGATTCCAGGCGATCGGGTTCTGTAGTTCTGTAGTTAGTGGGCTTACATAATTAGCAACCACTACATCGCTGCCGAGGATAACGCTTAGTAAAAATGAATTTATGTTTTACCAATAATCTCGCAACTATTTTGCATAGTTCAAAGGTTATAATTAAAATGAACAATATTTTTTTACCGTGAACGTACGGCCGCCACACACCGCTGACCCATCTACCAAATCCATTCTGCAACAGGTTGCAAGGATCACCACAATTCATTTCTGTATTCGCTGAAAGAGAATTAGTAAATTCAAATTTGGAATATTCACTCACTCAAATGTAATTTCTATTTCATTTTCGTATCCAACACTGATCACATCTGTATCTTTAAACCAAAAAGGCAATAAACAAGAGAATATAGGATACGAGCATGCCTTAAACGTTGGCAGAGCATAAAGTAAGGACCAACAATAAGGGTCTCAAAATAAAGTGGTTACCAGTTGTACCTTCAGTTTGTGAGTCAACTAGGCAGGATGGGATGACAGACGCATCGGTAGCGAGGTTGCTATTTTGTGGTACAGAAAAACTAAGGGTCCTGTGTCCTCCAAGAGGCTCTAGAATGTAGTCATCACCAATGTATCCCAAAATTCCGTCAGGCTGGTATTTTCCTTGAACTGTTCCTAATTAGTGAACATAATATGTTAATATCCAAGGCGTTTTTAAAGCTTTACATGCAATGCTAACTGCTCGATATCTAAACATGTACTTATTTGAAAGGGAGGTGCAGTGCCTTAGTGGTTAGTGCGCTGGACTCCGCATCGAACGGTCCAGGTTCGAGACCTGGCCGAGGCACTGTGTTGTGTTCTTTGCAAGACGCTTTACTCTCACAGTGCCTCTCTCTACCAAGGTGTGTAAGTGGGCCCCGCAAATTTAATGCTGGGGGAGGGAGGACCCTTCGATGGACTGGCATCTCATCCAGGGGGAGTCGTTGAAATCTCCGAGTCGCTTTATGCTACGAAACTGGGATAAGCTCCGGCCTGATGGGCCATTAGGCTCGAACGGAAACTATACCTCACTTATTTCTAAACAGGTGCATCTGAAAAGATCTCCTTTTCGCGTTCTTTTAACGCAGGGACTTATAACAACAGTGACCAATCTAAGCATAGAGTGTGCTTCATATTTAACTCACTAGGATTGTACGACAAAGCGACAATGATGAAAGTCTACTCCTCCAGCCCCTCCCCCCACCAGCATGTTTGTCAGGTTACTCCCAACAATTTACCAGTCCTTATTTATAGGCGAAAACTGGAATTTGAAAGTAAGTTGTTTTTGCCAATAACGTTAAAATAAAAAGACAACATGAGGGCAACTCGAATGCAGAGGTCCTTTTTCAATACGAGTTCCAAACTTTTACGTACGACACTAAGTACCTTGTCTACAACATCCCCTTTGTGAACAATTATCACGAGCACTAGGAGTTGACATCTTCGCCCTTCAATTCAACTACAAATACAAATCTTGTACAAATCTCGTTTCGTTCCAAACCTTTGATGAACCAATCCACTGGCGGCTCTCGCAGACCGTCACACAGAGTGAAATCCAGGGTTATCTGGGCAGAGTAGTTACCAGGCTCCAGAACTAAGAACACAACTTCGTACATTCCGTTGTCATGGTCCCAGACTTGCGGTGCAAGGGATGATGGGCCTTGTCTGATGTATACTCGCCAGGCATCACCACCGGATGTTTTAAGGACACCATTTCGTGTAACGGACTGGATAAAGAAGCGACTGAATTGACCTAACAAAAAAGAATAGAGAAATATTTTTAAAACTATTTTGAGAAAAGTTTTGAAAAGTAATCAGCTGTTCTTTGCTGTCTTTCAGGAAGCTGAAATGCATGTCCGTGTCTTTAAATATATGCTGCAAAGGCGTAATATGTTGCTATTACTAATTTTCGTAGATTTTATTAAAAACATCAGTGAATTTTATTCTGAAAAAAATTATTATGAACAGTTAACAATAATAAATTAATAACAATATTAAGAGAGGAAGCCACATTTTCCCTAGCTGGTTTTCATGCAGGTCCTCGATCCAGGTTGAATTGGAATTTGGAACTCGGAGAAAAACCCTCAGAGCAAGGACAAGAACTAACAACAAACTCAACCCACACGTGGCACCTTGCCAGGACACCTAGGCTATGGCCCCTCCTCAATATGTCTTCTACTTATCAGAGAAAGATTATTTAATTATCGAGTTTTACCTGCCGGCAATATCTCCCTTTTTGTGATAAAACTTCTTCTCGCATCAGTCCTCCACTCCGAGTTCACTTGTCTTTGTTCCCAGGCTACTTTACCCCCGCATGGCTTGGCCGTTCTTTCCCAGTCCACACGCCATCTCTGCATTCGACACCATTGCACCTGGCAATTTCTTAAATCACTTTCTTTATTTTCCAATATGGGTTGCTTGTTCGTGCCTAAGTAATATAATCTCCACGTGATATGCAAGGTTGTTATGGCAACGCCAAGGAGAATGATGTTGAGGAGACGTAGACGGAACATTCGGTGTACACGGCATCCCATTCCTAGACAGCAGTAAGCGAAGACTTGTGGTTACACTCCTTTATCCATCTAGATCTCCACTTAGCAGAGTACAAAAAAACGCCCTTAAAGGGACTGTGTCACGGATTTAAGCCAAATTTAGTGTTGGGAAATGACCATCAAATTTGGTTAGATATGAAAAATAACCACTCAAAACAGTGAAGGAATTGAACACTTCAATAACACAGTTAATACAAAAGAAGCTACGGATGGCAAAAAGTGACGAAGAGTAAAAACGGGTTGCGATATGGGTTTTTGAAATATTGTTAGACTTATTAGGCTGAACAGTTTTCGAAGTTAGTCTCGTTTGCTTGAAACTCTAAATTATAACCTACGGGATACACATATGGTTGCAATGAAGCTATGGTTTTGTCATTTAGATCCATAGAATTAATTTTTTTGCAAACACTAAGTTTCATAGCAAGCATTTGGCAAAACTAAATAAAATAAACTTAACTCAACCGTGACACAGTCCCTTTAACGAGTGCAAATACCGTACGATATTGTACTCCACAAATCTGATTTAACAAGTTCAGTGCAGTCCGCTTATTCCTCCTGACCGCGCAAAAGATTAAAAAAAATAAGGGGCAAACTTTTTGGAGGCGGCAGCTTTTTTCTAAATACAGACATACGTACTCCTAAACTGTGGGAAAATCATATAAAAGCATATAACTTATTGAATATATACAATTTATATAGACTCTCATTATAGGAAACAAAACATCTGTACATATGGATCAAGCTATTTCTGAAAGTACTGAATCGACAGGCAGGACGCCAGACGTGCTTTATTCCCATTTGTTTGAACACATAAAATTCACTTGGATATATTAAACATTGAAAACTCTGAGAAGCCAGTAAACTTGCGGCTTCTCTCGACCCAGACATACAAGTTTGTGCTGGCAACCTAGCAAGACATTTAATTCGATGTAAACTGATGTAAACTGTGATGAACTTGGGTGCCTCCCGGATGAAGTACTGGGAACAAGACGTATAATAAGTAAGCATTTCAAATAAACCCAAACAAAAAGGTTAAAGTTTTGACCGACACATGATCATCAGAAATGGCCAAAAAAAAGTTTTACTGAACTTTTGTATATGACCTCAACGTCCATCTATAACAGCTGATAAACGGCAATGATTATGAATAGTAAATGCATGAACTAAATTTTACCTGACAGCTGAACGGTATTTTCTATAGAATAGCACATGCAAACCTTTAAGCGACAATACATTTCGTATTGACAAGCCACATATTATAACCACAGAACAACTGAAAAAAATATTCGTCGCCAACTCGTCCTTTAAAGGGATCTTACAGTATGTTTGATGCTTATAAAACAAAGTAAAAGGGAATTTAAAAGAAAAACTTACATCAACCTCGGTTAAGATCCACGGCAAGACGAAAAAGAGTCAATTGTTATTTCTGTACGCAAATAAACAGATTTTGGAGTAAAACCTGTATTGTTCTCGATTGTTTCTAGGAAACCAGCCTGTCCCAAGAAACCTTCATTACATTATGTGAAAAGAATTACCATACGCTCTTTTAGGGAATATTACTTTTGAAATTTCAATTATAAAAACAAAATAAAAGAGAATTTT
The DNA here is from genome assembly GCF_052425735.1 of Oculina patagonica. Lineage (NCBI taxonomy): Eukaryota > Metazoa > Cnidaria > Anthozoa > Scleractinia > Oculinidae > Oculina > Oculina patagonica. The sequence continues at coordinate 50,709,303 of NC_135761.1, forward strand.
TAAGAAAGCAGAGTAAATATTTAACATATAAAGCTTAACGGAGGATTTAAAATTAGTTGTATGAACTACGGGTAATTTATCGTTTTTTTTAAAATATTGATGATCAATCAAAATTCAGGTTTGTCGGCTCAAAGTTGCTTGGTAAAAAGACAAAAATCTAAATTTAAATTTATCTCGCCATCATTTAAAGTCTTTATTAAAGGTTAAACGAGCGAAGTTTAAGTTCAAAGATATTACATTAACTCCCTTCCAAAAATGGCTAGCTGAGCTAGCCTTTTTTTGCCCGAGCGAAGAAAAATTAGAAATCTTACAGTTCGATCTTTGTACTAGTGAGCAAGCTGAATTTTATATTCAGGTCGGTTGTATTGGATGTTTCCAAATTGCTATCCCATCAGTGCTATTGTAGAAGCTATAATTTTTAAATTGATTGGTCATGGCAGAAACGTGTTGTTTGGAAAGAGCCTTACTTATCATGATGATGTAACGACTTACTTTGACTTAATCACCATGTTGTAAATTGTCCGGGGAGGAGGAATCACATGAATTTAAAGTGACGCCGGGGATGCTCGTCGTCTCGCTTAGGGGTCGGATTTTTGGTCTCGCTTAGGGTGTTCCGGACAAAACGCCAATATTTTTAGCC